>NC_134691.1:278851836-279202461 GCF_050947455.1 Rhinoderma darwinii | reverse complement strand
GTGGCCGTAGCGTGCTACTGGACTGAAGCACCGGCCTCAGAAGCAAAGGAACACCTAGTGGATTTTGGGGCCTTATTTTTGTTAGAATAAATTTTAGGCACCATGTCAGGTTTGAAGGGCTCTTGCGGTGCCAAAACAGTCAAAATCCCCCAAAAGTGACCCCATCTGGGAAACTACACACCTCAAGGAAATTATCTAGGGGTACAGTGAGCATTTTACAGAAATTATTGGAAGTAGGCCGTGAAAATTAAAATCAACATTTCATCAAAGAAAATGTACGTTTAGTGATTTTTTTTCTCATTTCCACGAGGACTAAAGGAGAAAAAGCACCGTAAAATTTGTAAAGCAATTTCTCCCGAGTAAAACAATACCCCACATGTGGTAATAAACGGTTGTTTGGAGACACGGCAGGGCTGAGAAGGGAAAGAGCGCTATTTGGCTTTTGGAGCTCAAATTTAGCAGGAATGGTTTGCGGAGGCCATGTCACATTTACGAAGTCCCTGAGGAGACAAAACAGTGGAAACCCCCACAAGTGACCCCATTTTGGAGACTACACCCATTGAGGAAATTATCTAGGGGTATAGTGAGCGATTTGACCCCACAGGTTTTTTGCAGAAATTATTGGAAGTAGGCCCTGAAAATAAAAATCAACATTTTTTCAAAGAAAATGTAGGTTTAGCTTATTTTTACTCATTTCCACAAGGACTGAAGGAGAAAAAGCACCACAAAATTTGTAAAGCAATTTCTCCCGAGTAAAACAATGCCCCACATGTGGTAATAAACGGCTGTTTGGAGACACGGCTTGGCTTAGAAGGGAAAGAGCGCTATTTGGCTTTTGGAGATCACATTGAGCAGGAATGGTTTGCGGCGGCCATGTCACATTTGCAAAGCCCCTGAGGGGAAAAAACTATGAAAACGCCCAAAAAGTGACACCATTTAGGAAACTACACCTCTTGAGGAATTCATCTAGGGGCGTAGTGAGCATTTTGACCCCACAGATGTTTCATAGAATTTATTAGAATTGGGCAGTGAAAATAAAAACAATCCTTTTTCTTCAATAAGACGTAGCTTTAGCGCAAATTTTTTCATTTTCGCAACAAATAAAGGAAAAAAAAGAACCCAACATTTGTAAAGCAATTTCTACCGAGTACGGCAATACCCCATATGTGGTCATAAACTGCTGTTTGGGCACACGGCAGGGCTCAGAAGGGAAGGACCGCCATTTGGAGTGCAGATGTTGCTGGATTGGTTTCTGGGCGCCTGTGGGCCCAAAACAGTGGAAACCCCGCAGAAGTGACCCAATTTTGGAAACTACACCCCTCAATGCATTTACCTAGGGGTGTAGTGAGCATGTTAACCCTGCAGGTGTTTTGTAGAAATTAGTGTGAACTCGATGTTGCAGAGTGACAATGGGATTTTTTCCACAGATATGTGGACAATATGTGGTGCCCGGCTTGTGCCACCATAACAAGACAGCTCTCTAATTATTATGCTGGGTTTTCTGGTTTTAGAAACACCCTACATGTGGCCCTAATCTCTTGCCTGGACAGTCGACCATGCTCAGGAGTGAAAGCGTACCATGTAAAATTGAGGCCTAATTTGGCGATTTACAAAGTATTGGATCACAATTGCAGGGCTCAGATGTGAAATAATAAAAATAAACCCCTGGGAAGTGACCCCATTATGGAAACTGCACCCCTCAAGGCATTTATTAAGGGGTGTAGTGAGCATTTTCACCCCACAGGTCTTTTCCATAAATGAATGCGCTGTGGATGGTGCAAATTAAAAATTTATATTTTTCCCTAGATATGCCATTCAGTGGCAAATATGTCGTGCCCAGCTTATGCCACTGGAGACACACACCCCAAAAATTGCTAAAAGGGTTCTCCCGGGTATGACGGTGCCATATATGTGGAAGGAAACTGCTGTTTGGGCACGCTGTAGGGTTCAGATGGGAGGAAATGCCATTTGGCTTTTGGAGCGTGGATTTTGCTTGGTAGTAGTTTTGTTTGGAGTCTTACTGGTGTTTCCGTTTATAATGTAGGGCATATGTAAGCCGGGCGGAGTATATAAGGGGCATAGTCAGGTGGTATAATAATGGGGTAAAAAAAAACAATAAAATAATCCATAGATGTGTGTTACGCTGTGACACAATCCTTTCTGCACAGGCCAGTGTCGCACTGATATATGGCGTCCTTTATTATCCCCCTTTTGATCCACACTCCGCGCCTTTGTAGTTTGGGGAATTTTGCTAGGAAGTGTTGTCCTGGTATAATACGGGCACCGTCGCTTCCAGCGGATATGTTTGGGCCCTCCCTTTCCTGGTTCCCTAATTTTAGGTCCTTGATAAATCACCTCTTCAAACAGAAGAAATGTTCCCCTTGGGCACAACTGCATATTTTTTTATTTCCTGACTTATTGGAGCCATAACTAATTTTATTTTTCATAGACGTGGCGGTATGAGGGCTGGTTTGTTGCGGGACGAGCTGTAGTTATTATTGGTACCATTTTGGGGTACATGCGACTTTTTGATCACCTTTTATCCTATTTTTTGGGATGCCAGGTAAACAAAAAAACGCAATTCTGGCACAGCTTTTTTCGGTTTTTTTTATACAGCGTTCACCACGCATTATAAACTACATGTTAACTTTATTCTGCGGGTCAGTACGATTCCGGCGATACCTAATTTATAGCACTTTTTTATGTTTTACAACTTTTTGCACAATAAAATTACTTTTGTAAAAAGAATGTATTTTTTCTGTCGCCAAGTTGTGAGAACCATAACTTTTTAATTTTTTTGTCGACGGACGTGTATGAGGGCTTGTTTTTTGCGGGACGAGCTATAGTTTTTATAGGTACCATTTTTGGATACGTGCGACTTTTTGATCACTTTTTATTCTAACATTTGTGGGGCAAAGTGACTAAAAAACAGAAACTCTGGTAACGTTTTTTACGTTTTTTTTTATGCTGTTCACAGCGTGCAATAAATAATATAATATTTTGATACCTCAGGTCGTTACGGTCGCGGCGATACCAAATACATATGGTTTATTATTATTTTTCAATAATAAAGGACTTGATAAGAGTAAAAGGGGGATTGTGTTTTATTTGATTACTTGAAACTTTTATTGTTTTCAAACTTTTATTATTTGCACTTTTTTTTACCCTTTTTTTACACTTTTTCTCAAGTCCCACTAGGGGACTTGAAGGTCCAACGGTCAGATTTTTTTTTTTATAATACATTGCACTACCTATGTAGTGCAATGTATTAAATCTGTCAGTCATTCACTGACAGCAAGCCGATTAGGCTTCGCCTCCCGGCGGGGCCTAAATCGGCTTCCGTAATGGCAGAGCAGGAGACCATTGTGTCTCCTGTTGCCATAACAGCAGTCGCCAGTCCTGATTGCCTGTCAGGGCTGGCGATCTGCTAGTAACCGCTACGATGCAGCAATCGCTTTCGATTGCTGCATCGAAGGGGTTAATGGCAGGGATCGGAGCTAGCTCCGGTTCCTGCCGTTACAGGTGGATGTCAGCTGTACAGTACAGCTGACTTCCACCGCTGATGACGCCGGATCAGCTCCTGACCCGGCGCCATCTTGCCGGCAGCTACGGAAGCCGATCAGGCTCCGCCGCCGGGCGGATCTTGACCGGCTTCAGTGCTAGGCAGACCGGGAGGCCAGTATTAGGCCTCCGGTTGCCATTGCAGCCACCGGAACCCCGGCAATTTAATTACTGTGGTTCCGATGAGCTGCAAACACCTTAAGTGCAACGATCGCGTTTGAGCGCTGCACTTAAGGGGTTAATGGCGGGGATCGAAGCTAATTTCGGTCCCCGCCGTTACAGCCGGATGTCAGCTGTAAGATACAGCTGAGATTCGGTGATGATGGCACCGGCTCAGCTTCTGAGCCGGTCCTAAACATTCGGCGTACATGTACGGCAAGATGCGGGAAGTCAATGCTTTCCATGACGTACATGTACGGCAAATGTCGGGAAGGGGTTAAGAGGTGTATCCCAATACTTTTGTCCATATAAAGTATGTGTTTACAGTGTAACTTTAACTAGATTGGTTGGGAGTGCTGCCTCCCACAGAATTTGTATATCATCTGTCAACTATTTTAGAAATCAATGTTGTACATACTTTTTGTGTTCACTGAAAATAACTTTGTCTTCTGGCGTTCTGACTTCATCTATAAGGAAGAATAGCTTTCATCTCTTAGTGTTTTCCCCATTATCAAAACTGGCCGCTGTGCTACTGCCATCAGATTCTACAAACACACGGACACATTCACCTGTAAAAATGCAGCCTTTTTGTCCATTTCAAAGTCTGCAGAGGGGAAAACTGCTAAGAAATGCCATATACAAGTCATATAATGGCCAGAAATCATATTATACCTCATGTACACACATATGACAGCCTATTCTGAAAAGTCACCAGAAAAGTTAGGTATGCTTTAACAATCAGACTGACCCTGTATAGGCTGAATTACTGTATCTGTACGTCTTTAGCTAGTAGTATATGATCGACAAGTAAGTGTGGATAGCTGAGACCATTTTTGTTAATTTCTTCACTTCGTTTAAATAAGGTCATTGTAAAATGAAGGACATTCGAATGAAGAATGAATACATGTACAAGTTGAAACAGTATCTCATGCCCGTAGATCATGGAAAGTCATGTTGCATAAACCTGTTCTGAGAAAAATTTATAATTCGCTTGTTACGTGCTCTCCGAAAGTAAAAGATTTAAAATAAAAGAGACCTTTCGTCTTGTCAGTGGAGCAGGTGCCTACACTCTGGCGTTGTCCAATTAATTTTGACCGTTTCAGACTGTGTAGAGACCCACCCTATTGACTGTAATAGTAAGGCCCAGTTTATCAAGCACTGACTGTTTTCTAATGTAGAAAAATCGCAATTTTGTCACATTTTGGGACTTTTGCATTATTACGCCGCCTCCATCATCTTTCAAAAAAGTAGGGAGCGTTGCAAGAGGTGGTGCGGCCACTCACGGCCTGAAAAATGCATTACAAACTGGTGTAAATTCTAGTGGCAAGCTACTCCAGTTCATAGTGGTCGTAGAATAAATTAGGCACATTTTACTCCAGTGCTCTTTATATTAAGACTGGCATATGAAATGCCTTTCCTAATAAATCTGCCCGATAGTATTTACAGCAGCCTGTAGTTTGTTGCCGGGCTCCAAGCACAAGTGCAAAGTCATTTTTCTCCCAGCTTGTCTTAGTGCATTACAGGATTAAATATGATGCAATTTCCTAACACTTTACTCTGTTTACCTTGAAACGGGAGGTAGTATTTAATTATAAAACAGATATAAAAATGTTGGATGTTTTTGTCCGTTTCTAGTTTGTTCATTTTGAAAAGAGACCGTAATTGGGTAAACACATGAATACGTTGCCTGTGAAAAATGCCAAATTTAAAGAATGGATGGCTTTCTCTAGCGTTATGCTATGGTAACCGCAATGTTTATGTGGTTAGCTAAATGAACTGCCTGCTATACTTATATAACTAAAAGAAGTAGGTTAAATATGTTGTGTTGTTTTTATGGAACAAGAACAAAGTTCTAGCTCATATAATTCCGTTTCAGCAAGGCACATAAAGTCACTTTTAAATTGGTCTTCATTGTCCAGCAGCGATAACATATGTTTTCTCATAGTCCCCTGACATAAAATATAAAGACAGGAAGCCAACTACGCAAACAATAAAATGCATTTAGCCCAGATTTACTTCTGTGAAATGTTACAATCTGGGTGGCCATAACTCCTTATTATGCAGCATTATGCCTGTATCAACAGGATTAACGGACACCTCGGAGACAAAAAGAACAATTCTCTAAGCAAAAATATAGAAATGAGCAGCTTTCAAGCAGATGTACAGTAATGTATTTCACCTCTGTTGGTCAGAAAACAAATTTGCCCTTGTATAAGCTTCCCACGAACGCACCTGGGAGGGATGTGCAATTCTGTCCCAGTAATTTAGCAGTTAAAGTGACAAATGACTATTTATATGGGAAGCAAGAATAATGAAAATACATAAAATGTACCTTTCTCTCTCCCCATTAATGCTGGGGTTGGTCACTGGGCAGCATTGAATACGCAGATAATATCACCTTTCAACACTTTAGGATTGTTTCAGTATATTGGCATTATTATCCTAATATGTTGCTGAATATGGGTTATTTCTTATGTTAGAAGGTAAACCGCATTAGGGCATAAAAGTACCTATTAAAGGGAGTGGATTGCACTGTTTTCTTCCCACACTGGGCCAAAGATTTGATTCCACCCAAGGTAAACATCGGCATGGACTTTGTATGTTCTACTAGTGCTTGTGTGGGGTTCATCCATATCCTCTGGTTCCTTCCAACATTGCAGCAAACATACTAATAGGTTAACTAGATTTACTCCATTGAGGATGGCAACTGTTTTGAGTGATTATCTCTGTGCTGTGCTGTGCTGCGCTGCGTAATATGTTGTCACTATATAAGCAACAGGAAATAAAATGATTTAGAACAAGACATCATGGGTAAACAATGTTTGAATATGGGATGATTGTAGGTGAAACCGAATGAGCTGATAAGAGCAGAAGCAAAACCTGCACTCGAGAATTGTTGGAGAGGAGTAGTTGAATGTATCAAACAGACTGGACATCACGCCTGTCACGGTGGTACCAGGCTATTGGATGCTGTTGCTGTGCAGGGGGCTGTTAGGCTCGAAAAGGGAAAACGTGCAACTTTGCATCCCATAACAAAGCTATGTTTACATCTGCGTTTGAAACCTCCGTAGCAGATTCTGACGGACACCGCAACGGAACCCAACAAACCCCATTGTAAGTCATTGGAGTCCATCAGGCACGGCTGGTAGCTGTTGTGCAACAGAACCGGCACTGCGTTGTGGCATCCGTTATAAACGGAAGCAACAATGCACATGCGAACTGAACCTAAAGCTGGTCATACACATTAGATAAAAGTCTACCTGGTTTGGGGCCTCCCATCTGTCTCCTCATGGCAGGTGTCGGAGATTTAATGCTTCTCCATTAAAATAAACACACAATACCCCAAAGTAAAATCAGGTTTGTCAAAAGGTGTGCACATTTTAAAAAACACCCCTCAAATATTACATTTAAATGAGGATTGAGATCCTTTACACTGTACTTTGTTGAGGCACCTCTTGTTGTGATTACAGCCTCAAGTTTTCTGTGTCGTGTTGCTACAAGCTTGGCACACTTATATTTGGGGATTTTCTCACAAGCTCAGTCAGGTTTGATGGACTGTATTTACAGACTTTTACCGAAACCTCTCCTGTTTTGTCTTGGATGTATGATTATGGTCCTTGCCCTTTTGGAAAGTGAACCTTTGCTGCAGTCTGGGGTGATGGGTGCTGTAAAGCAGGTACTTTTTAAGGATTTCATTGCAATTTGGTCTGTTTATCTTTCCCTCAAACTGACTAGTCTCCTAGTTCTTGCACCATGATGGTGCCACCACCATGCTTCACGGTAGGAATGGTAGTGGTCAGGTGATGAGAGGTCTGGCTTTCTCCAGACATTATACTTGGCATTCAGCCCAAGGAGTTCAATTTTGCTTTTCTCAGACCAGAGAATCATGTTTCTCCTGGTCTGAGTTCTTATAATACCTATTGGCAAACGCCAAGCATACTATCATGCGCCTTTTACTGAGGAGTCAGTCGATGATTGTTAGCACTCTGGATAGTGATTGTCGTGCTCAGTGGTAGGCTTCAAAACCTACCTCAATATCAAAAGTAAACCAGAACACTCAAAAATATTTTGAAGAAAGTGTTAATTTTGTAAGAAAATTGTGCATATTCCATGAAATCTTTTCAAGGTATTATTGTATACAGTATTATTCAGCCGGCCAACGAAGGAAAACATAGAATCAAATCTCATGTTATATGAGTAAGTTAATATCTAACCAAAGCAAAATAAACAATATGATGTATCATAGCATGTGAGGAGTATTAATTGAATGATGTCAACTATACAGGTAAGTACCGTACTCCTATTAGGGCATAGCGAAAAAATAAAATAGAAGCAGAGGCAACAGTTAATAACTACTCTTGTTAGGAGAGAAGTAAAAATATCTACATAGAAACAAAGGTAATAGATATGTGTTAGATATACAAGGTATGTAGTATAATGATAAGGAGGGAGAGACATTGCATGCTCCGTCTGCTATGTGATGCTGCAGGACTGTGCCAAAAAACTTACTGTCTTAAAAACGTAAATGCGCAGACGCAGTATTTGCTTTGGAGATGAAATGCGGTGTGCACAGAGAGTGAACGCATGCGCGCTACAAACTGAAGCGTAGGAGCTGTTCTGGGCATGCATGTGTGTCACGATAGCAATAGGACATCTGTTCAGCAGACACTGATAGAAAAGTGTAGTGACACTTCAACGAATGCTCCAAGACCATATCAGTAGCCCGAGCACATGATGACCTATAAACAGGAAAAAGGGGAGAGTGCAAATATTAATACACACCTTGTAGTATTTTATTATAAATTAGTAAAGTAACACAAAATATTAATAGATCAGGGGATTACTTCAACTCTACTCTGCTTAGCGAGTCTGCAAATAGAAAACAAGCTTTTTAGGTAATCCAGCATGTTAAATAATGAAAAAAATATATTTTTATTGGCAAATATTAAATTTTTGATTAATACTATTCGGAGACATTGATTGTCACTCGTGATCTCGTTTCTAGGCATTAAGACTGCATTAATGCTTTAGCTCCACTACTTGGTACCTAGTGCAATCCATAGCAGGTGGTAATCCCAACTTTATGATAATAACATTTCAAACCCCCCCCCCCCCCGTAGTAGCCCTAGTCTGCACATCTTCAGATTTCATTTTCCTACCTTTTCCTATCCCTCGTCCCTCCTAGTTGTCGCAGGCATAGTATTAATAGAGAGCTAGCCACATCTCTGAAAGTCGGTAACCATATTTACCACCTTTATCTCCACATTGGGATGTATATGCTACTCCGACTCGTCATCGATGACTGCTGCTCTCCCTTTTTGCTTGAACCTGAGCTTCTCGTCTCAGATCACCAATCTGGAGTATACCCGCTAGTTGTCAAGAACTATTATGGACTCTGTCACACTATAAATGGCACCCCAGAGCCTGCATACAGGACCCATCCTGTTTTCACCATGACTCAACTGATTGTACAAATTCCTTACCGTGACCCCCTTTTCCCTTGCATCAACCACTCTCCCCATGTTTATTGGTTGTGATAAACCTTAATTTGTTTGAAAATTTCAAGAAACACAATTAAAAATAACTCATGGTGTGAAGTAAAGTAGCTGAAATTTACTGTTGCTCCAGTTTTAATTTATTCAGATAATATTCAGATGTTTCGTCTCCATGTGATCTTTGAAATTGATATGTGTATAGTTAAAGGGGTTTCACTATCAGGGACATTTATGATTTATCCACAGGATATATCATAAATGTCAAATAGATGCAGGTCCCACCTGTTCCTAGAAAGGAGCCCCCTAAACCCTGTTCTACTTCTGTGTTGCTGCTGAAGTGTGTGATTTCCGACCATGAAGAAAAAAACTGTCCCGGTAGTCCCTTCTGCTTTATTCAAACTACTGATAGTGGCGGCTCGCCTGTTAATTCCCCTTCATTGGCTATCTGATTCAGTTCAATCTCTGGATCACTGGATTGCGCGGGTGGATCAGATATATAGATTTGAGGAGATGTCTCATTGGGACTCTCACTCTAGGGACAAATTTCTCAAGATATGGCATCCATGGAAAGTGTATCGTAAATTTGTGTGATTTGACCATAATGTAAATTGAGATGTCAAATTGTGCCTTCTTTAGTGGACAGTATTGCTTGACCTTGATGTACCAATGTTTTCCCTTCCCTGTGTTATCCCCCTTTTTATTTTTTATTTTCCCCTTTCTCCCCCTATTTTCTGTTAAGTATGTATAACATGATATGAGATGTAATATGATGTTTACCTACCTGTTCAGACATATGTCTTTTTGTTTTGTTGAAAACTTCAATAAAAAATGTAAAAAAAAAAAAAAAAGAAAACCGTGTAGCTCGCTGAGCTACGCCATTTCCGTAACTCCCATAGTAGTTAATGGCAGTTACAGAAACCGCATAGCATGTGAGCTACGCTTTTTCCGTAACTACCATTCAGTTCTATGGGAGTTACAGACACAGCGTAGCACAGCGTAGCTCATGTGAACTCTTGTTCCCGATCGTTGCCTATTGTCGGCAACACATCTCCCTGTGTAAATCTCCCTGTATAAAAGGAGATGTGCTGCAGACATGATAGAAATGTATGAAGATGAGCGATCGTAGTGATGATCACTCACCCCCCAAACATAGCTCCTTGTGAAAAGAGGAAACGAGCGCCAATCAACGATCTGTCTCGTTGATCGGCGTTCGTTTACGCATCCCATGTCGGGCCGTGTAAAATGAGCCTTTGTCTCGCTTAAGAAAATAGATGAATGCTTTATCTTGATTTTTTTAAATTACATTGTACATGAATGTATGCTGGGATATTCCATTCAGCAAGTAGTTAAAAAAAAATTGCAATAAATGCCCCTACAAACTGGCACACCCTATGTATCGTATACAGATTATTTTCACTTAGAAGAAAAGAAATCTCAAGGTCGTGTATTCGAAAACAAGACAACCGGTGCTAAATATAATTAGATTACAGAGGTAACGCTGTGTGAACTCTGCTGGCATCAGTAATTGTGTATAGGCATCAGTAATGAAGAGTCTTACCTTAATTATCAGTTTACTTCACTTTGTATTTCCTTCTTAATTAAACTTAGTAAACACAGGGATGAATGAACACATTAAAAAAATTCTGATAATTTTTTTTCCGTCTTTACTATAAGCAAAAATATATTGCCTTAAAAGTATTAACTGTTTTTAAATGTGCTAATTGTAAGAAATAGAAAATAATTCCAATTAACCACATTCATTCAGGCAGTCAATAATAGTCATTTATGAAGTTTTCTTTGTTGAACCTTATAACATGTTTGTTAATTAGTCTTTTTTTGGATTTAATATTAGAAGCTCATAAACCATTATTTTCACAATTTCCTGTTCTGTCTTCTGAACTAGAGTAACATGCTGATGTATAATCTGAATATAAACCAATAAAACTTCAAATAAATATATATTGGAGGAGATATATCAAAGCTAGTGCAAAGGAAAAGTGGAGTACTTGCCTACGGCAACCAGTCAGATTCCACCTCTCATTTTTCAGAGGCTTTTTAGAAAATAAAAACAGCAACCTGATTGGTAGCCATGGGCAACTACTTCACTTTTCCTTTGCACCAGTCTTGATATATCTCCCCCATTAAATCTTTATTGGTTTGTCATAGAAGAATAAATGTAATAAAGAGTTGTTCTCAAAGTAGTAGTATCAATAATAATATTTATTCAAATATTAATAACGTATAATGTCACTACAAATGTTAACTTCGGCCATGAGACTGTCCTGATAGGAACTTGCCTTGAAAACCCTTCGTAAAGCAGCCCATGTCTGTTGAAGCGCTAGTTGGGTAGCTGCACAATAAATAAAAATACCTCCCATCCGCTAGTATATTTGTTCATTGACTAAAGGTAGAACTGTGTGTTGTTTTTTTTTATATTTAATGTTTCTTACAAAGTGAATAGAGCAAATATAAAAAAAATAATTAGGAAGAGGATCATAAATAAGGATATACATGGAAGGCATCATATAGGTAAACAAGGATAATCCAATTGGCATGGTAAATGTACAGCATTTAGGGAATTGGAGCGTTGGTTAAATACAGTATATTAAGAAGCAATGAGCCGGAGCGAAGGATATCATTGGCTCTGCTTACCACGTTTTAAGTCCCAGGGGCCGAGGGGGGAGTATAGATATGGATAGGTCTGTAATGGGAATACTTTGGGAAATAAGTAGTACCAGGAGTTTTGTCAAGGTCAGAATGGAACTGATGAAGACTAGTACAAATTTGTTCACTTTTGCACCCAAAAAATTGCACCCTAACCTGCACTAAGAAATATCTGATGTCTTCTACTACTGGTTGTCAAAAATAACAGGGGAGGGGGGTTGGTTACATAGAACAAACAGAAGATATGTGACCATATGGAAACCCTGTACACTAGTTCCAGCAGACCATAAAAAAGGGGTGTATATATCGTAGGCAACGTTTAAGTCCTACTGCAAATATTGACCTTAGAAAGTATATCTTGTCAAGTTAAATGGATGTAAAGCAATCCAAAACTGGAGTTGGGTTGAGCTGTCAAAAACCATTCAATGGTACCATGTAGAGGAATGAATGGTAAGAATCGAGCAGTTAACTTTTCTATGCACAGAATATCATTGAAGTGTTCTACAAATTCACATTTGAACGATATAGACCTAAACTTCTAGTAACATGTGTGAGACAGTGACAGGTAAAGTCATTGAGGGAAGGTACATTTCCCCTAGAATCCTGTCATATGTATCCTAGGCTCCAGGGAATGAGTAGTTCTTGCAATAGAAAGCTCTAGCTTTCCAATCTCGGCTTAAGGAAAAGCCGGAAAAAGGGCCTGGAGTTGGATTGGAGAAGAGCAGGGCGGGTTCCCCAATCCCTAGTCCATCTCTGTTTGTAGGACAAGGCTGCTGCTCAATTAGCTGCACCTGTAGCCTGTGTATAAAAAGGTGCAGACACAGTGTGTGTGAGTCTCACCCCTGACTCAGACTGGAGACTACTAAGGCTGGAGTAGCCTGTATTCTATGTGAGTAAAGACCTGTGTTACTTTGTGTCCAGTGCCTGGTAGGAAGGCACTTGGTATAGTTAGATAATATCTTGTTTAGTTAGTGCTCAGACGAGCAGGATTTATTTTGTATTTTGCCTTGTTGTACAAGAGGCTGTTTCTTTGACAAGAATAAAAACACAGGCAAAGCCCTGTTATGACTTTTAATGCACGGTGTCCCTGTCTCTGGCTACAAAGAAACCACTGTACCAACCTCTCCTGATGCTAAACCCTCACACATGGTATAAGAAAGTTAGCAGTAGTAAACAAGTGCCGCAATAGCCCTTTTTTACATGATTCAGGGACCCTGGTAATAATGATCAAATTGTGTAGACAAAATACTTATACACAGAATGAATTGATCAAGTAACACGAACCCTTCCAGACACCTGTACCACCTGGATATGATCTTATTCTTCTCCTAGTGTTTGCCAGAAATAAACATCTTCTGAATCAATTGAAAAATCTTAACTTTTTCACACTTTTTGAATATCTTTCCAATCTCTGCTTCCCAGTGACTCAGAAAAGCATGGGTGTCTGAAGTAACCACGCCATTTCTCAGCATCCCATTTGTGTTTTCATTGTTTACAGTTCCTATGAAACCTTATTGAAACCCTTTTAATTTTGGCTAGTTTATATGAGGAATGGATGCACATTGGGTAATGTTTATCCTGAAACGAGAGATTTAAAAAAGTTTTTAAGCACTTAAAAATCTGAGCACGTGTGAGGACTTTGAATGAAACTGCATTATAGAGCGTTTTACACAGCCCTATTACACAGTCCGATGTTGGCCGTGCAAATGAGTGCCCATAAACGAGACAACTCGTCGATCAGCGCTCGTTTGCTCCTTCCACAAGGAGCTATGTATTGGGACAAGCACTCGTTACTATGCTCGTCCCTATACATTTCTGTCATGTTGGCAGCACATCTCCCTGTGCTGCCTACAAAAATATTATTTTCAGTTGCATAAACAACATGATCAGCTGATGAACAAGTGTTCATCAGCTGATTGTTGCCCTGTTTTATACAGGGCAATCATCAGGAACCAATAATTGTCCCATGTAAAAGGGCCTTAAAGAGGCTCTGTCACCAGATTTTGCAGCCCCTATCTCCTATTGCAGCAGATAGGCGCTGCAATGTAGATTACAGTAACGTTTTTATTTTTAAAAAACGAGCATTTTTGGCCAAGTTATGACCATTTTCGTATTTATGCAAATGAGGCTTGCAAAAGTACAACTGGGCGTGTTGAAAAGTAAAAGTACAACTGGGCGTGTATTATGTGCGTACATCGGGGCGTTTTTACTACTTTTACTAGCTGGGCGTTGTGTATAGAAGTGTCATCCACTTCTCTTCACAACGCCCAGCTTCTGGCAGTGCAGCACTGTGACGTCACTCACAGGTCCTGCATCGTGTCGGCACCAGAGGCTACAGATGATTCTGCAGCAGCATCGGCGTTTGCGGGTAAGTCGATGTAGCTACTTACCTGCAAATGCTGATGCTGCTGCATAATCAAGTGTAGCCTCTGGTGCCGACACGATGCAGGACCTGTGAGTGACGTCACAGTGCTGCACTGCCAGAAGCTGGGCGTTGTGAAGAGAAGTGGATGACACTTCTATACACAACGCCCAGCTAGTAAAAGTAGTAAACACGCCCCGATGTACGCACATAATACACGCCCAGTTGTACTTTTACTTTTCAACACGCCCAGTTGTACTTTTGCAAGCCTCATTTGCATAAATACGAAAATGGTCATAACTTGGCCAAAAATGCTCGTTTTTTAAAAATAAAAACGTTACTGTAATCTACATTGCAGCGCCTATCTGCTGCAATAGCAGATAGGGGCTGCAAAATCTGGTGACAGAGCCTCTTTAAGAAGATGTAACTGTGCAACCCATAGCTGTTATTTTCTCAGTCAAATCATTTAGATAATATATCTATATGTCTGGCACCATTGCAGATATATAATGGCTGAGAAAGTGAGCCTTTCATCCTTATCCTCGCTTGGAAAGGTGATGGCAGAGAACCATTATGCAGCTAAGGCTTCGTTCGCATCTGCGCTAGGGCTTCGTTCCGACATTCCGTCGGAGCTTTACATCAATGATCCGGTGCCAATGATTTCCATTTGTCTCCGTTGTGCAAGGGTTGCGTCGTTTTGACAAAATCAATAGCGTAGTTGAAACCATTGGCACCGGATCAGTCACCATTGAAATCAATGGTGATAGAAACGAAAACCTATGGTTTCCGTTTGTGTCTGTCAGGGCTCTGTTTGGATGGAAAGCTCAGACGGAACGTCGGAATGGAGCCCTAGCGCAGATGTGAACGAAGACTAACCATTGCCGGACCTAATCCGATCTGAGCCAATGTCGTCTCTGTGAAGTCATAATCCACTTACTTAAATTACTTTTTGGCTATAGGAAATTAATATGGCTCCAGTGATTTATTTTTTATTTCAAATGTGAAATGAGCATTAAAGTTACCCTTGTATAACTCTTGCATTGTTTTCACCTTGCTATGTTTCCAAAAATATAAAACACTTATTTTTTTTCTTGTGTTCTTCATGAACACTGGCCTGAAGGTCGATCTAAAGTCAATCTAATGTGTATGTAGCCTTCCTCTTTCCCTCTTAAGGGGGTTTTACACAGGACGATTATCGGCAGACGACAATTGCCGATAATTGCTCTGTGTAAACTGGGGAACGATCAGCAGATGAACGAGCAAATGCTCGATCATCTGCTGGTCGTATCATGTTAAAAAACGGAAATACTATCGTTGTCGGCATCACATCTCCCTGTGTAAATAGGAGGACGCTCTGCCGACATGATAATAATGGATGGGGACGAGTGATTGGACTAACGACTGCTCGTCTTTATCCATACCTTCATGTGGCAGGAACAAACAAGCGCCGATCAATGATGTCTCGCTGCACTGTCCGCTTATCGGCCGGTGTAAAGGGGCCTTAACTCTCCCTAGATGTTGGGGAAAGAAGGATCAGACATTTTGGATTTCTCCCCATTGAAATAAACATGCACGTTTATTGTGTAGTCGGGAGAAATACCTTTTTGGACGAATAAGCGTTCAGCTGACAATTATTTTGTATATTTGGCCACTTTAAGCTGAGGCAACAAAGCCCAACATCCTTTACGTGCTCTTTTAAAAAAATTTGTGGGACTTCTTTGAGGAGTTGCAGCATTGTAAGTAACCTTGTCTAGTAGGCCTATCCTTGGCAGATTCACCATTGTTCCAAGTTTTATCAATTGGAGATAACGTATCTCAATATGATTTAATAGAAAGTTCCTCATATGGGGCTCAGGGGGTCTATATGTGCCTTTAGCTATTAATTCAATGACCTCAAGAATTAGGAGAAACCTCTAATGAATCAGGATTATTGGTTGTTCTATTTGAGGCATCACGGTTACTATTTATAAAGTTAAGGCCCTATTACACCAGACAATTTTGGCCGGTCCAGCGAGCGTTTGCTCCTGTCACAAGGAGCTATGTATGGGGACAAGCGGTCATTACTCCGATCGCTCGTCGCCATATAATGGCGGGAGCAGGAGAGGTGCTGCTGATAACGATAATATTTAACTTTTTTAAAATGATACGATCAGCTGATGAATGAGTGTTTGCTCATTCATCTTCTGATCGCTGCCCTGTTTACACAGGGCAATTATCTCATATCTTATTCTATGAACGATCGTTTGCCTCATAATTGCCCAGTGTAAAACCCCTTAACTGTTTAGGGGTAGGCAAAATGTGTGAGTTAAGGATCTACTATAATACAGAAGTTTCTTAAGACCTACCGTAGTAAAAAAGCTAAAAAAATTCATACTAAAGAGAAGTGACCCTGTTTAAGTCGTATTATTACATTAAGACATTTCAAGTCTGCAAATATTTTCTAAAAATATTTAGCAAAAGATAGTTTTTCGAAATAAAAAGCACTGCTGTCACCTACATTATAACGCCCATCTCCTTATGTAGAAGATAGAGCGCTTATAATGTTGTGACAGAGCCTCTTTAAGCATATTTGAAGAAACTGTACCTCTTATTACAGAAGAACTAATCCATTAGAGCAGAGAATGGAAGGATGTGTGAGCCAGAAAGGTAACAGCAGCAAAAACAAAAGGCCGCCCAAGTGGATTATAGTAATAACAATTTCTTCTGCTTTAGTCCAACACTTGTAAACTGTAGATGGGAACATCCTCATTCTAGAACCAAGGCACCGGTGATCTACTTAGGATCTGGTATTCAAAAAAATCCTCAATGACTGATCCGCTTTGCTTTCTGTACTTCTACGGCCACCGTAGCTCTTTGGTTTCCTTGCTGGCGCTGGTGAGCAGCTCTCGGTCTTTTTCACTTCTCCGCTGCATGCCGCTGAGCCCCCTCTTGTTTTCCTTCATGTCCTTGCCGAGTGACACTCTCCAGTAGAGACGTAAATAGTTTTATCTTTACTACTCTTTGCATTGTTTCTGTAATATTTCTTCCGGCCGATCTTTATGTTTTGCATATGTATTATTCATGTTTTGCTAAACTTGTTACAGTGTACCCATGTTTCCATATGTTTGTATTGCATACACTAGTGGAACACCTATCATCATGCCAATTAACAAGCATTTGTTGTTGGTAATTTCTACATTGTAGTTCTGATTGCTGTTTAATCCCTGATGATGTCATACACGCCTGGAGCCCTTTCAAGTTGATTGCCCTTTTGGCGGTTTTGCTCTGATCTCCTCCCCTAAATTGACATGTGCATATAAATTGTTTGTTCTGTTCTGTTATTATTATTTGGCCTGACGAAGACGCAGGTTCTGCGTTGAACCGTGTTGCCGTTTTTTGCAAAGAAATCTACTCATTATTATCACCCTTTTGAATACCATTTACTGCGGCACCATAACCATGATGCCGGTTTTTGGATATTGAAAGCTGCAACCAATTTATCCACTACTGCCTACTTCATAAGTTGTACCTGCCAGTACTAACTACTTTAGGTGAGTGCAATTGCTTACCTATATTTTAATCACCCCACCTATCAGGTTTATCTTGCACCATGTGGTGCTGTGTAAATTTTTTTCATCCCAGACACTACTTAGGATCTGTCAGGGATCTTCCAGTAGATCTTGATCCTTGGTCTACTGGTTAATAGATCCTGATCTACTGGTCGCCTACCTAGGTTTAGAGTAACTTAAGTTGATTTACCTTACCATGATTCTAAATGGCCTCTTGAAAACAAAGGCAGATAATTGAATGCCTATATGAGTTAAAATACACGGGGCGAGAATATTAATATAAGTTTATGCTGAAATATAAACAAATATAGAGAGAATGCAGAACTGTTATTTGCTGGAATAATTTACCAGAGACACTTAACGTTTATTGGTTCATAAATTTCTCTCCATTCCTTCAGTAATATTAAAAGTAGAACTTACCAGATGTATGTTAAAAGGAAATGAATACCACATGTAGCAATCCAGAAATTCTCTAAATACTGAGATAATACTTCTGCAAGTGGGACAGAAAAGAACTCACATTGAATTTTATTACAATGTATGCATAGAAATATAAGATGTCTCTGCACAATGTTATATCATAGATACTGCTGCAATATTGCACTTCAGTTTGTATAAACATTCAAGACACACAGAATTAGGATAACATTTATTGAACTGTACGTGTAATTGTATCTGCTCATATAGGGGAAATAAAAAGTGAAAGTCAATAGTCGTTAACTTTTCTAAAAGTCTTAAAAAATGAATTCATCACGGTATGCCAAATTCTTTTACAGAAATGTGAAGATTTAGACAAATTCGGAAGACTAAGATTCTAGAAATTTAAAGGGCCATAAAACCAATAATACACATAACAAAAGTTATGTAACAAAAACAAATTAATAATCGCTAAATATATTACAAGAATTGATTATATTTGACATGATGTTGTTTTTGTAGTTTTCATTCACCCTTAGGCTGGATTCACACGAGCATGTTCGGTTCGTAAAGTACGGAACGTATTTCGGTCACAATTCCCGGATCGAACAACCTGCAGGGAGCCAGGCTCCTAGCATCATAGTTATGTACGACGCTAGGAGTCCCTGCCTTGCTGCGGGACAACTGTCCCGTACTGTAATCATGTTTTCAGTACGGGACAGTAGTTCCACGGAGAGACAGGGACTCCTAGCGTCGTACATAACTATGATTCTAGGAGCCTGGCTCCCTGCAGGTTGTTCGATCCGGGACTTGTGACCGAAATACGTTCCGTACTTTACGGACCGAACATGCTCGTGTGAATCCAGCCTTAGAAGGAAACTACTATAGAATGCTAAAGACAAAAACATTCCAGAGAACTGTAGTTATATTTAACAATACGAACAGTCTGTATTCTTGACATTGTTCATAGCATTTGGCATGTCGAAGGTTAAACATTAGATAGTTCAAGTCAAGGCCACTTGCTTCAGTATGACTTCACTTTGGCTGGGGTTTCCCTGTAATCCATTTAGCAAATTAAAGAGATTACTTTTATTGGTGCCATTATCTCCTATTCTCTTGCGGTTGAACCACTTAACCTGTGCTTAATTGAAAGAGATACAGAGGGTACAGTAACAAATACAATCAAATGAAAGGAGCAATAGGATCTACAGACCAAACAAATGATCAGCACTAGGCTAACAATAGCAGATTAGAGGTGAGATCAATTAATTAGAAGCTATTGTTGGTGTTGGGTGGCTGCCAAGCTTTCTAATAGCCTAAGCCATCATGTCGCTGTGTTTTGGAGGATTTTAATGACTGGGAGTTAATGTGTATATTAAAGTAATTACTTTTTTTAATAATTACTTTGTGCAACTGGAAGATGCAAGCATAGGCCGTTGTGAAGAGCTGTCTGGTTTTCATATGATCATATGGGATCAGAATGAGAGTATCTGAGAACATCCATAGATATCTATTACTTATTTAATGAGGAGTAATGATCATGTTAGTGATCTAAAATTACAAGCCGGCTACGGATACCATGTGCTAGCAGAGCTTTGTTCTTAATTTTCCTGGTTTCTTCATGTTCTAATCAGTAAATGAGGACTGCTTCCCTTTGTACATAACAGAGAATCTATAACATGTTTAAATTAGGGCTTCTATTAGTTCTCCAAATTAAACTGAAATCGGACCCACTGAATGCCCCCCAGACTACCAATTAGAGGAGAAAGACCACCTGACTAAAGGCCCTTTTACACTAGGCGATTATCGGGCAGACAAGCATTAATATAACGCTCGTTGCCGATAATTGCCCTGTGTAAACAGGGCAGCGATCAGCAGATGAAAGAGCAAACGCTCAATCATTTGCTGGTCGTATCGTTTTAAAAAAGTGAAATATCGTTGTCGACAGCACATCTCCCTGTGTAAAGGGAGACGCGCTGCCGACGTGATGATAATGTATGGGGACAAGCGATCGGAGTAACGACCGCCTGTCCCCATCCATAGATCCGTGTGACAGGAGCAAGCGAGCGCCGATCAACGATATCTCGTTATTCGGCGCTCGCTGCAGCGGCCGAATATCGGCAGGTGTAAAAGGTCCTTTACTTCACATCTTTTTAAGGTACTGCGGAGCTCAGGGCCTGTACACTGTTAAGTACATCGGTTCCTCCAGATGAATTTATGGGTGGTGCCCATTGAAGGAAGTCTTGTTTGCAGAGATAGCGGATTGGCCAAATGCAAGGTTATACAACTTATACAAGGTTATACAAGTTATCAAAAAATCACCGACAACAAATATTTTTTTACGGACAATTTGGAAAACCACATTGAATATCATTCAAATAATATAGGTCTCTAGCTTAAAATAGTGATACGAGCACATTAGCAGCATGTACTTTGACCTCTAAACCAATAATAATTATAATCTCAATAATTGGCACCAACTCATTCAACTTCCAAGAAATCAAGAACGCATCAATTTTTTTTATTATGGACACTGGAAAAAAGATTTATTATACTTATTTTTACGGACTGTACAGGAATTTACGGATGGTTGGCAGCCCTGACCATAAGCCACTGATATTCTTCATACTGCACTGCCCAGATGGTGAAATTAAAATGTGGTGATTTATAGCCTCTCAAAATTCAGTTCAGAGGTAGTGGGTGCCCTTAGCACTCAATCATTTAAAGGGATTTTCTGGGACTTAAATATTAATAACCTATCTCGAGGCTAGGCTATCAATATTTGACTGGTCGCGTCCAACCCCCAGAATATGGTCGTTCGGTACAGTTAAGTGGCTGCAGTGCTACTATGAGCACTGCATCCCCTTCCTTGTATGCACATGCACAGCTGCACGTTCGTACAAGTGACTTTGCCCAATACTGCAGCTGAGACTTCAGCCGCCACTGATCAAATATAAAAGGTCTATATTTGGTCTTAGAAAAGCCATTTAAAATTTGATGGACATCTACATGTAGATGTTTACGTTTAAAGTGCGCCTGTTTTGTGACGAGCATTTTAAATATGCTATAAGCCCTTAAAGGGTGTATTTAATAAAAGCCACATGATTTAGCAGGTAAACAGCTGTTTTACATGCAACAACGCACGGCTATTAACAAGCAATTTGACTGCCACGCCAAACAGGGTGCAGGCGCGGCTGTCGGCCCCATTAATGCCGCTTTCTGTGGCCTTACCCTAAGAGCTTTGCCTTGTAACAAGCCGAGCACCTGTGTGTCTTGTCAAATGACCAGGGCAGATTTTTATCTATTGGAAGCGAGCAGTGAAAATTCTTATTAAACAACTGCAAGCAGAGATCTTGAAAAGTGTGTTGAATTGATACAGAGAGTATATTACAAACTTGTATGACGTTTATATTAACATGAATGATGATAAATAAACTTTGTTTGCTCAATATTCCCGTTAATTCTTGCTCCACAACTGTACTTTCTACATACATGATGGTGCTGCTCCTCCTCTCTGACCTGCATATCACTGGTTGAGACTCAGAAGTCACAATAAAATTTGACAATGATCCTTACAAAAGAAAAGGGTGGCGACAGGCTCACTAAAATACAAATCTACTAAGAAGCAGGTTTCCCACCTCTGTATTGATTCCAGCAAGAGAAAATATCCTAAAGTGTGGTTAAAGACCATATCACAGTACATATAAGATGCAGGTATATCATAGAGGGAAAATTGCTCTGCTGCATACTTTTCTCTAGGTTTCGGCGAGGTTTCACGTTTTTATATGTTGTCTTTGCTAAATCAGTTAGTTCAAACAATATATTTTGGGCTGTTTTGGGTTTTGAGTATGGAAGTCAAAGCCAGAAGATGGTGCAGTTTTAACCAAGGAATAACCCAGACACAAGCAAGAGATGTAACCAAGATTCATATCCTAAAATAATAGATCCAGAGGGTGTACCATAATCAGGACCAGCAGCGTCATAACCGTTATCCGGGATGCTTACTGGATTTCTCTGAACATAAGAAGTGTGTACTCCTACAGCTCGTATTTTCTTACTCCACCCTTTTTCCTCACTTCTTGTGTTTTTTCGATATCTTATGTGTTAGCTTGTTTAATAAGGATCCCATAGAGTAGCTACACTATTGGCGGTTAAATGAGCAGATATCTCTTCCATACAAGTATGGCTTGTATGGAAGATGCTTTATTACTATTGATATATACAGTTACTTTGTGACATTTTGTTATTCTAGTTGATTTGTGTTTCTCATGACCGTTCCCTCCACAGCTGAATACCAGCTGTGGAAGAAACGGTCATGGTTTTTTGTGTAGATCTACTTGAGCAGTTGTTTCTTCATATGCATTCAGTTTTTTTAGTACGTTTTGTTCTTTATGAAAATGTCAATAAAAATACAATTATTTAATTTAAAAAAAGACCAGTAAGTCCGAAAACATTGCCAGAATCACTTCTCTCGAGTAGCTCTTTTCACCCACTGGTGTTGAGCATTTCACATCAAGCTTCTGTGCTGCTGCTCAGTCGTGGAAACCAAATCCATGAAGCTCTAGAAAAGCAAATATGGATAACTGTTGGTTCTATAAAACCTGTTAGGCCGCGTTCACATCTGTGTACCGTCAGACCTTTCCGTCATGGGAACGGAAAACATATCTTCCATTTGCATTACTATATAAATGGTGTCCGTTTGTCTCCGTTTCATAAGGTTTCCGTTTTTTTGGCGGAATCAATGGTGTAGTCGACTTTTTAGGCCTCCTTAGTGACTATTGTTTCTGAGAATGTACTTTGACTGGTGAACAACACCTTAGAGGCTTTTTTTTTTGGCAGTTCTATCGTGACTTCCGTCCAATATGACTCGCTAATGTTTTTGTAGTTTGCATCGTTGTGTGCTTGATATTATGCGTTCTTTAGGAATAGATGTGAATGAGGGGACACTCACGTTTGGATAATGTGACCGCATCCTGCTCGGTTAGCCTCTGGGCAGTGTTTTGACTTCAGTAGCTACGGTCTGAAGTGTTTGTAAAGTTGACTGATGAGAAATAAATTTGACAAGTGTTCCCTGTGTAAGTATTATTTGTCAGATACACTGCTGAACAGCACTATATGGGCATCTGTATAAATAAGTAGAGAAGATTTCTATAAAAAGCCTTGGTTCTTGTGTTAGAGGTTTTCTGTCTGTTTAATTTCATAATTTTTCATTGAAAATCAATAGTGCAAAGCTGGACAATTCAGGTTGTCATTAGAGATATGACTGCAACATATAAGGTGGTGATTCTCTTTGCTTTAAAACCTTTCACCCTCAGCTCTTATGGTGCAGGTAAGGGCCCTAGAAATGTCTGTTTTACTTTTTCCATGAGTTCTGCCTTGAATGCGGCAGATTAGATAGATCCCAGAAGACAACGTCTGTTTTCTTTCATACTTTGCTCCCAAGCTTATGTCACTTTGTTCTGTTAAACATAAAATGTCATTGTCCTGGTGTTGTCACAAAGTAATCCTAGTGGGCTGCACATGATTTAGTCTCTTGAGTACTTAAAAGTAGCAAACAAGTAAAGTTAATTGTCATCTTGTTGAGAGTGATAAAGTCTTTTTTTTAATTATTATTGTTGTTATTATTATTGGTAGTAGTAGTAGTAGTAGTAGTAGTATTACTATCATTATTAATCAGGTTTTAGCTTTTGATTAAATGCTGTACTACATTTTACAAGGCATTATGCACACAACTTTATGCACATACTGTACCTCTGCATGCCTCTGATCTCTTAAATGGTCAACCTTTTAAGCGACTTTGCATAAATCAATAGTACAAGCGGAAATAAAACTTTGTAATATATCTTAGAGAAAAATGCCTCTTTCTCCACTCATTAGGCACTTTCCCCCCTCTTCCCTGCCTTCTGCACTGATCATTCACTCCCAATTCAATGCTAAAATCCTTAAAGGGTGACTACACTTTCATCAAACTTTTGATATGTCATAGAGAGATGTCAAAAGTTTGGATCGGTGGATGTATGGGTGCTGAGACCCCCACCGTTGCTGAAAGGAAGGTGCAGAAATGCTCAGCTGAGCGCTTTGCTCGTTCGGCTGTGATCAGCGCTCATCGCCATAGATGCTCTATGTAAACTGTCCTCAGCATGACAGCGAGCGCTGATTACAGCCGAAGATGCTGAGCGCTTATGCACCTTTGTATCAGCAATGGTAGGGGTCTCAGCACCTGGACCCCCACCAATGCAAACTTTTTATATGTCTCTATGACATATCAAAAGTTTGAATGTGTATCTACTCTTTAAGACAAATAGCTCAGAAAGGGATCAGGTTACATGCTGCCCATAGAAGTTCGTGGAGATGGGAGGGGGAGGAGGAGAGCAGTAGCGGAGTGAGAGAGAGACACAGAGACACTTCTTCAAGTGCTGGATATAGAGCTTTCAGAGGGGAAACTGTTTAAAAAAAATAATGCCTCATATAATTGCCAGAAATACTGTTAGGCTGGATTCACACGAGCATGTTCGGTCCGTAAAGGACAGAACGTATTTCGGCCGCAAGTCCCGGACCGAACACACTGCAGGGAGCCGGGCTCCTAGCATCATAGTTATGTACGACGCTAGGAGTCCCTGCCTCGCTGCGGGACAACTGTCCCGTACTGTAATCATGTTTTCAGTACGGGACAGTAGTTCCACAGAGAGGCAGGGACTCCTAGCGTCGTACATAACTATGATGCTAGGAGCCCGACTCCCTGCAGTGTGTTCGGTCCGGGACTTGTGGCCGAAATTAGTTCCGTCCTTTACAGACCGAACGTGCTTGTGTGAATCCAGCCTTATTCCATATGTACACACATATTAAAGCTTATTCTGAAGAGTCACCTGAAGGTTAGATATACTTTAAGGAGGCATACAGAGAATTTTCTCAGAGATTCGTACAGGATCCATGAGACAAAAAATATGCATATTTTTGTTTATCTGTATTATAGAGGTATTTTTTACTAGAAGCACAGCATTTCATCATACAGAGGCACATAAAGTGTTTATGTCTCCATAATATGGAATCGTAGGGACTCTGTGCTGTTGTACAGACAATGTGCCTAAGGGCAGATACAGACGGACGTTGCGTTTTTGCGCGCGCAAACAACGCTGCGTTTTGCACGCGCAAAAACCATTTGACAGCTGCGTGTGTCATCCGTGTGTCATCAGTGATTTTTGCGCAGCTGCCATCATAGAGATGAGGCTAGTCGACGGCTGTCACTGTCCAAGGTGCTGAAAGAGCTAACTCTTTCAGCACCCTCGACAGTGAATGCCGAACACATCCTATCGACAAACCTGTTGAAAAAAAATAAAAAGTTCGTACTTACCGAGAACTTCCCGGCCGTTGCCTTGGTGACGCGTCCTTGGTGACGCGCCTCTCGACATCGGGCCCCACCTCCCTGGATGACGCGCCAGTCCATGTGACCGCTGCAGCCTGTGCTTGGCCTGTGATTGACTGGAGCTGTCACTTGCACTGAATTGTCATCCCGGGAGGTCAGACTGGAGGAAGAAGCCGGGAGTTAGCGGTAAGTCAGAACTTTGTTTTTTTTTTCTACAGGTTCATGTATATTGGGATCGGAAGTCACTGTCCATGGTGCTGAAACAGTTTAACTTTTTCAGCACCATGGACAGTGACTATCTCCTGACGTCGCTTACCGATAATTTTTTTGCCGGGTTCGGCCAAAACGAGTTCGGCCGAACCCGGTGAAGTTCGGTTCGCTTGTCCGGCTTCGCTCATTGCAAAGACATTCCGTTTGGATGGTCGGAAACAGAAAAGCACGTGGTGCTTTTCTGTTTACATTCATCCTTTTGACAGCTGGTTCGCTGTTTCAGTCGGTTCGCACGGAAGTGCTTCCGTGCAACCTGCGTGGTTTTCACGCACCCATTGACTTCAATGGGTGCGTGATGTGCGAAATACGCAGAGTTATTGAACCTGTCGCGCTTTTTGCGCAGCAGACAAACGCTGCGCAAAAAGCACGGACTGTCTGTACTGCCCCATAGACTTGTATTGGTCCATGCGTGCCGCGTGAAAACCACGCGGCCCGCACGGACCGAATACACGCTCGTGTGAATCCCCCCTAAGACAAACAAAAACACTAGTCCTCTAGAAAATATTGAAATAAGGCACAGTTTTGGATAAAGATATTAAATGATTACATGACATGTCAATGGTTTAAATACTGGTTTTCTCAACAATGTGCCAATTTCGTTTTTTAGTGATATAGTAGAAGTCACTTTTTATCTTAATATTGGGTCATTTAAAGGACGTTGTCTGTTTTCAACAAATTAATATTATTTTTTGTATAAATAAAAGTTAATACACTTTCCAAATATATTTCTGTATTCATTGCTCACAGTTTTCAAGATAACTGCTTTTTGTTATTCAGTAGGAACATTCATTGAAACTAAGGATACAACACTTCCAAGATTGAATGACTATTGGAAAGCTAATTTCACTGTAAATCTGAATTAAAATTTGCAGTTTATTTTAAAAGTATAATTTTAAAAACATTGACTATTTCAGCTCTCTTAATAGATTTTGTGATCTGAATGCAAAAACTTCTGTTAAGAAATAAAAATGTTTTGCAATTTGTAATTTCCATCAAGTGTATACGGACTACTATCAGCGAAATATGTATAACACGACAATTAGCAGTGAATACATCTGTGATTTCTTTTTTCAAATCCCAAAACGACTTATTGTATGTGTTTGTTCCTATAGTTTTTTTTTGTATTGATATAACTAAAAGAAGCTCACATATTATTTTGAGTGCTGCTTGGACTCTACATGTAAAACATGATAAATTTACAATAAGCATCATTTTAATTTAATGGAATAAACACTGCACTACTTTATTTTAAACACCTGGATAGTTTAAGTAATAAAATGTGACAGAAACCGATGTGCGTAATGCTTCTAACCGTGCAAAAGAACTCCGTTAAATTTATATGGAGATCTGGACTAAGTTTTAAATAGCAAGATTTTGGGCATTTTGTTAGGTGACTACAGTATCTATATAACAGCTGTGTAGAGTTTCGTACTTGGCTATCTGGAACGCATTGTTTGGACATGGTGAAAACGTAGGCCTCCTGTAGATATACATGTTACCTCTCTGTTTTGTATGGCGACGTAATAGGACTCCTATAGAGGTCTATAGGCTCTCTACTGTACCTTCGCATACCTTTTGATTTCATGCGGAGGCATTCAGAGTTTTTGTCAGACGCCATATGAATCCAACAGGAAAAAAAATTGTGGCATGCTCCATCCGATGCTTTTATGTACGGAGGCATTGCTTCCCTCGAAGCATAAGGCCTTGTTCACACTGAGTTATTTTTGCAGGCAGAAAATTCTGCCTCAAAATTCAGTTTGGAATTATGAGGCAGAATTTGA
Source organism: Rhinoderma darwinii (assembly GCF_050947455.1). Taxonomy (NCBI): domain Eukaryota; kingdom Metazoa; phylum Chordata; class Amphibia; order Anura; family Rhinodermatidae; genus Rhinoderma; species Rhinoderma darwinii. The sequence continues at coordinate 279,174,841 of NC_134691.1, read as the reverse complement.
TCTGCCTTCAAGCCGTTTGGCGTGTTTTTCGCTTGCGTCCATTGAGCGCCACAGGCAAAAATGCCGCAAAATACTATTGCTCTGCTTCCCATTGACGTCAATGGGAGGCAAAGGCGTAAACGCCCGAAGATAGGGCATGTCGCTTCTTTTTCCCATGAGCGTTTTTTCTGATCGCGGGAAAAAAACGCCTCCGCCTCCCATTGAAATCAATAGGAGGCATTTTCGGACGTTTTTTGGCGCGTTTTCCCGATGCGGTTTCCGCGTCAAAAACGTGTAAAAAAAACTCAGTATGAACAGGGCCTAAGACACACAATAGAGTCTGCACCGTGGGACATGAATCTGCGTACTAAAGAGCCGTACGGGCAATGTGCACTGGCTTCATGCACACGGCTCATCGTATGCCGGAGATATTATGTACAGGAGGTTGTATGGCAACACACATAGTCACTGTGGTTCGGTCATATGCATGTGACCCTTTCCTAGTCATGATAATTGAATGTAATTTCACATAAATGTTATTTATTTTAGCATTTTTCTTTTCCTCAGTTTTTCTTTTATTACTATATAACTAAAAAATGGTCAGTTGGAATCGTGAGTGTCTATGACACTCACTCCACTAACCCAGCTTCTCCTTGAATCTACCAAAACTAAAGAGCAGCAGCACTCGGCTAAACATTTCTGCCCTTTGGTTCCAGTGATTTGTGGGGGTCTCAGCACCCGCAAACCCACCGATCAAAACTTCTGGCATGGCAAAAGTTCTATGTAACAACAGTGACACATAAAGGGGTTTTAAAGTCCCATAAAATGGATGGCCTCCGGATAGGCCATCAATAAGTGATCGGTCGGGGGCCGACTCCCAGCACCCTCGCCATCAGCTGTTTTGAAGGGGCTGCAGCACTCGTACAAGCGCTGCTTCAGCATCATTTCTACTGCTCTCACTTTGTAGCGGTGGTTCACAGCATTACAGCCTTCTCCCATTCACTTCAGCTGTGAAAATGAAGGGTAAGCAGCGATCGTACGTGATCGGCGGGGGTCTCAGGAGTCGGATCCCTACCGATCACATATGTATTACCTATCCTGAGGATAGGCCATCAATTTTATGGGACTAGAAAACCCCTTTAAGTGTAAACGTGAAAAGTATTATGAATAAATGACATCTGTAAAAAAACAAAACAATAATAACAATAAGAATTTAACCCCTTATTGACCGTGCCTGAAAAGACCTTTAATGACCAGCTACATTTTTCTGTTTTTGCCTTTCAGCAGCCATAACTTTTTTATTTTTTCATTGACGTGGCTGTATGAGGCCTTGTTTATGTGAGAGAAATTGTATTTTTTTCCACGCAGTTTGGGGGTTAAAAAAAAACTTGAATTTAGGAAAAAGCGATTCTTTTTCTTGTTTATTTTTTATCCCGTTCACGTTTCACGCTAAATAACCTGTTCAATTAATTAGTCAGGTTATTACGGTCGTGTAGATACCTAATATGTGTAGGTTTTTTGTTTTTATGCAATGTGGGGGAAATAAAATATATTTGATGCAAAATAATGACTTTTTGGGGGGACTTCTTTTTTTACTTTATTTTTTTTTTACTTTTTTTTTTTAATCCCATTAAGGGATAACTTTATTTATAACTTTATTTTTTACTAATGTATTAGCATTCTCCTGTATGCTAAAACATTACACTGTGTCACTATGACACAGGGTGCTGTTAGGGCAGCACATAGTGTGCCCGAACAGCAGGCAAACGGAACAGACAGCCCTGGGGTCCTTTCTAGATCCCCAGGGCTGATTGCAGATTCCGGTGATGCGATCAAAGAGGGGAATTCGCTTTGATCATGCCGCGGTCACGGACCGCGGTGATCAGAGGGTTAAACAGCTGGTGTCCGAATGTTTTCCGACCCCAGCTGTGTTCAGGAGGCTGCTCTGAGATCAGGAGCTGTTCGTTACAGCTCCTGCTTAGAGGATGAGCACTCACACGAGCGCTCATCAGCCTCATCTACAGCGACACCAAAAGACGACGTCGTAGACTAGGGACCTGCACCACCTGACGTCAAAAGACGGTGGGCAGTCGGGAGGGCGTTAATGACCAAGTTAATTTTTGATTTATAGGCTATATACATCTTTGAGGGCATTTTTTTTTTTAATAAACAGATTAGTCAGTGTGTTTAGTGTAACTTTGTAATTACTCCATTAAAAAATCATTTTAGTTTTGGAGATACAGCTGTATCATTCGCTAGTCACTGAATCTGAGTCCCGCGGACCTGACGTGTTCAGTATCGGCGGTCACGCAGGATCCACCTGTTATCGATCACCACTAAGTTAGGTTCAGTGTCAGCGGGTCATGGGTGTCTGTAAGGCTATGTTCACACGCAGAATCCAAAATGTCTCAAATTATGGAGCTGTCTCCAAGAGAAAACCGCTCCTGATTTTCAGAAGTTTTTTGTGCCACTCACGATTTTCGCTGCGTTTTTCACGGTCGTTTTTGGAGCATTTTTCAATAGAGTCTATGGAAAACTGCTCCAAAAACGTCCCAAGAAGTGTCCTGCACTTCTTTTTCGCAGCCATTTTTTTACGCGTAAAAAAACGCAGTGAAAAACGCTCCGTCGGAACAGAACGCCGTTTTCCAATTAAAAACAATGGGCAGATGTTTGGAGGCGTTCTGCTTCCGATCTTTCGTCCGTTTTTCGGCCGTTTACGGCCCGAAAAACGGCCGAAAATAGGCAGTGTGAACATACCCTAAATGTCAGGTCCGCGGGACTGACGGATTCAGTGTAAAGTGAACGATTCAGCTGTTCTGTATAAAAGCTGTATTTCCAAAAGTAAAACAATTTTTTAACAAAGACTAATTACAAGGTTACACTAAACACACTGACTAAACTATTTATTAAAAAATATATATATATGTGGATATATATATATGTATGTATGTGTATATATATATATATATATGTGTGTATATATATATATATATATATGTGGATATATATATATGTGTATATATATATATATATATATATATGTGGATATATATATGTGGATATATATATATATATATATATATATATATATATGTGTATATATATATATGTATGTGTGTGTGTGTATATATATATATATATATATATATATATATATATGCCCTCTAAGGTATACATAGCATTTTAAGGACCAGAAGTATTTTTTTATTTCATAGCTTTATTTTTCAGTCTACAAAGCGTTAGGGTATGTTCACACAACCTATTTTCGCCCGTCTTTCACCCAAAAAACGGCCGAAAAATCGGAAGCAGAACGCCTCCAAAGATCTGCCCATTGATTTCAATTGGAAAATGGCTTTCTGTTCCGACAGAGCGTTTTTCGCTGCGTTTTTTTATGCGTAAAAAAAAACCGCCGCGAAAAAGAAGTGCAGGACACGTCTTGGGACGTTTTTGGAGCCGTTTTCCATTGACTATATTGAAAAAAGCTCCAAAAACAGCCGTAAAAAACGCTGCGAAAATCGCGAGTGGCACAAAAAAAGTCTGAAAATCAGGAGCTGTTTTCTCTTGAAAAGAGCTCCGTATTTTGAGACGTTTTTGCCTCTGCGTCTGAACATACCCTTATCATGTCTCGGATAGGCAATAAAGACCCAGATAGTACTCGGTCCACCTGTACTGGACTATTCTGTCCTAATTTATTTCACCTGTTTCATTCCTATACCTGTTTCTTCAATTATAGAATAGCTTATTATAAAATGGTATGTACAATAGCAATACATGATTGAACAACAACATTGTTTTAACTAAATTCAAATATATTACTCAAAAGAATGGATACTTCATAATGTTCACTATGTAAGAATAAAATAGTCCAATCTAAATATATTTCACAAAATGAGGTGCGTGTGCTAAAACTATCCTTATGTTTGAGTTCAGCAGGAGGGCAGATTTCAGTCTGCTGGCTGTGCTCAGTAGGTGTTATTACGTTTAGTGAGAATTATTACAAGATGTTTTTTCCTACATGTGTCCAAAATCCACAGCCCAAGGCTGGATCATTCCTTCACGTGTATGATAAGTAACAAAGTTTTCTTGACTAAGTGAGACTTAAAAATAGAAAATAAAATATCAAAAAGTATTTGGTGATAACTTTTCCATGTATTATATGTTGCTCATACCTGTGTAAAGCATTGTACATCTGCTAATCTCATAAAAGATAGTTGGTTGCACTTGCGTTGTCAATCTCCATTGAAAAGGACTGACTGCATCGTTTACACTAGAATGTGGACCTACCGACCGCAGCGTTTACTTCATACTGGGGACTGGCTGCAGCATTTACACTATACACTATATTGACTGACTGCAGCATTTACACTAGACTGTAATTTGACCTACTGTAGCATTTACACTAGACTGGGAACGGACTGAACACAGCATTTACACTATACTCTATATTGACTGACTGCAGCATTTACACTAGACTGTAATTTGACTTACTGTAGCATTTACACTAGAATGGACTGAACGCAGCATTTACACTATACTCTATATTGACTGACTGCAGCATTTACACTAGACTGTAATTTGACCTACTGTAGCATTTACACTAGACTGGGAACGGACTGAACACAGCATTTACACTATACTCTATATTGACTGACTGCAGCATTTACACTAGACTGTAATTTGACTTACTGTAGCATTTACACTAGAATGGACTGAACGCAGCATTTACACTATACTCTATATTGACTGACTGCAGCATTTACACTAGACTGTAATTTGACTTACTGTAGCATTTACACTAGAATGGACTGAACGCAGCATTTACACTACACTGTGATCTGACCAACCACCTACAGCTTACATTAGACTTTGGACTATCTGACTTCCCGCAGTGTTTACAGTAGATGATGTGCTCTATACTGCTTCTCTACATGTGTTCGCTACTGCTTCTCTATAGGCACACTGTATCGTTCATTGTATGAGTATCAGCTCTGGGCCTGTAGAGCTGTTGGATAGTGCAGCCCTGTCCATGTCCTATACTGCACTGTCTAGCAGCACTGTGCGCCTGCTATGCAATCCCCCGGCTCACTAAACACACACAGCCACATAACGAGGTATAACCACTTAGTGATCGCGGAGGTCATAAACTATGGCTTCTCGGCACATTCTCGCCATGAGCTATGTTTACCTGTTCGTCCAGTGTCCACGATGTGAGCGCTTTGTATTCTACTCTTGTCTTGAGCTATCAGCATGGGGTGTCTGAACAGCTTCAGGACATAAATAATAAGTATATAGTAAGTTGTAGCTCTGATCGCAAATGGCTGCTACAGCTAAAATTCTAGCGGCATTTGAAAAACTTTAGGCACATTTCACACCATTGTAGTCGCCATCTGGAGCCCTGTGTATGCTTTTCGAGTGCATATAGATTTCATAGAGGGCAGGGAGAGCTATTGAAAAGAGCGGCTCCTTGGCACAACCATGTATTACACAGTAGCCTTTTTATTTGAATGGCCACCATGTAATACATTCCAAGGCTGCATAGGAAATGTGACCGCCGGTAACTTTACTGGATGATAACAGCTGGACACAGCGTCCAAATTTCACCGTTGAAGTATAAACAGAAAGTTGGGTAACTTTTTAAATACTTTGCTTTAAGGCTTGTGCATCAGTTTCATGTTGTTTTCTCAATACAAATACATAGCTGCTTTCAATACTTGTTCAGAAATCGGTTGCTTTAGTTTGTTCATTTCATTGGCATGACGTGTGTAACTGGCATCTGAGATCCCACAATGCACCTCTCTCTGGTAACAGGCGTCCAGCAGAATTCTGAATTTACCTTTTCTGTCTGGACAGCCAATACAACTTCATGTACTGTAATTCAAATATGGTACTAGATAAGTATAGCAAATTATTTACTAAGTGACTTAACTTTTTATATAGACATAAATTGTGGCATATGGTAAAATATAATTAGAGCAGAGTTCATCTTTAACCCTTTCATATGCACTTCTTTAAACGATAATATCTTTGCAACCACTTTGTTGTTTGTTTTTTTTTACAAGATTTATGAGGCTTTCATATTCTAGAGCAGTTTAATTCCGTGTTTTGAAAAAAGAACCACATTTTTTGTCATTTTTATTATATGTATATATACAGACATACACTGTACAGCTTCGTAACCATTAGTCTTCTCTCCGTCACACTGGATCACTGTGAGGGGAGAGTGAAGAGGGCTATATACACACGACAGTGGAAAAAATGGCAGTCTACAATGGATCAACTGTCAGTTTTTAATGGATGTTTTGCATCAATGTGTCTCAAAATTTGAATCCATTTCCCGGCCGTCTGACCATTTTTAACCGCCATTTGCCATCCATTTTTCATGGACGTTAAAAAAAAGGATGAATTTTAATTGTTAGTGGTTTTTTGTCCCTACCCCCTGAAAACACCACAGTGCCAATGTAGATAGTGACCCAATACCACTGCAGATAGTGCTACATTGTCCACATAGATAGTACCAGTTCCCATTGTAAATAGTGCGATAGTGCCCATATAATGCCGTAGTTCACCCTGTAGATAGTACCCACATAGTGCCACACACAGTGCCCATGTAGATAGTTCCACAGTGTCCCCTGTAGGTAGTGCCAATATAATGCGACAGTGCCCATGTAGATAGTGCCACACCCACTGTATATAGCTCCCCCCTGTAGATAGCAACAGCCCCCTGCAAATAGTGCCACCCCCCCCATAAATGGCACCCTCTTCGTTTAAATAGCACCACTGTAGCTTCCTGTAGGAGTGGAATCCCTCCGGCCGAGGTTTCCGCTCCTACAAGGATCCCCTGATGTCTCGTCCATATATGGACAGTGACGTCAGGGGTTAACTCTAAAAGCGGAATCCCCGGCCAGCGCTCCGATGCTGGAGGAATATTAGGTGGCACTATCTACAGAGGGTTTTTCGCTACCTATAAGGGGGTTGTGGGTGGCACTATCTACAGTGGGGTGAGTATTCCGGGGCTCTCAAAGCCCCGGCCGACATGAGAGTGCAGAGTTGCTCACACTAAAGCAGCACTGCACTCATTAAACCCGTTCCAGGCTGTTGACGTCTATGTACGTGACAACTGCATGGGGCATCGGCACTTGAAACGTATATAGCCGTCCACCTTTCAACACCATGTTGTGTTTAGGGACAACATTTTGCACTGATTACTTTTTTAAAAGATTTTTAGGGTATGTGCACACACACTAATTACGTCCGTAATTGACGGACGTATTTCGGCTGCAAGTCCCGGACCGAACACAGTGCAGGGAGCCGGGCTCCTAGCATCATAGTTATATACGATGCTAGGAGTCCCTGCCTCTCTGCAGGACAACTGTCCCGTACTGTAATCATGTTTTCAGTACGGGACAGTAGTTCCACGGAGAGGCAGGGACTCCTAGCATCGTACATAAGTATGATGCTAGGAGCCCGGCTCCTTGCACTGTGTTCGGTCCACTACTTGCGGCCGAAATACGTCCGTCAATTCTGGACGTAATTAGTGTGTGTGCACATACCCTTATAGTGGTCAGAGCTGTTTTTTTTCTAATACAAAGCTCCAAATTCCCTGCATAGATATAAACTGTTTATACATTTAACTCAATAATAACACAGTATGCAGCAAGCCCCCTCTAGTGGTAGCTACAGGCAGCCAGAATGTTATCATTAAAATCTTTTGGCCAATCTAGGGATTTTTGAGCTCTGAATCAGAAAAGCGGAGCTTCAATCGCAATAAAGATACATTTAGAATTTAGATGAAAAAAAAATGGTGCACATTCCTTTAAAATTAGTAACTGGTTGAACTACAATTAGCAACAATGGTACCAAATTTTATCAGTCTTGTGCATCACTCTTGAGACATTTTCGCCATCCTATTTGCAGAGCTGCAGACAAAATGAATGAGTTATGTCCATGAGTTTCTTATTTCCATTTCTGCCAGTACTTTCTATTCTAAAGAGTAAGGGTATTCTAAAGAAGGGGTATCAAGGTTCCAGGGTGGCTTAAGTCCACTTGCCGCAGTTTTCCACCCACGGTCATTGCATTAGCTTCAATAGCCGGGGGTGAAAAGCGCTGCGAAAATTAAAAAATAAATAAATGCAGTTTAAAGTCTGTCTATAAATTTGTGAAGAAATTCTGAGGCAGATTTTTTGTGCCTGCAGAAAATTCCATGTGAACAGGGCCTAAAGGTTCAATATAAAATTGTGCAGAAATAAAAATCTCCCAAATTAAAGACTGGTACACAAAAGTGTGGTGTAGTTTTGTAATTACTCTTTGGCATCTAAAGCGTGAATAAAATATTATATCACAAGGTAAAATATCTGCAGTTTTAGTTACTACATTGATTATATGTGTGTATATTCTGCAGCTTATCAGTATTCCCTTTATGTGTAAGCAGTTATTGTAGGATCCTGTGTGGGATATTTGTTCTATAAGTTCTACGCAGTGCTATGTATTCTCTTGTATAATAAAGACTAACCTTGAGGAATGGCGAGTACGGGCTTCACCTGCCAGTCTATACAGCTAGATCTCTATAGCAACTTCCCATAAATCAGGAAAATGGCCTCTTTTGTAAGTTGGTTAATAGGCACAACATGCTTCTTTAGAAAACCCGACCATTCATTCAATAGACTTTGATTGAAAGTCAGTCTTTTCTACAGACACATTCACATTCACATCTAGTAGCAGCTTGTATTGCTGTCCAATGTCTAATTTATTGCCATTTAAGGATCAGGGTGAGAAAATATGGCCTAAGAACAACGTTTACATTGAAAAGCAGAAACGGGAAGCCACAAAGAGCATCAGTTTTGTTCCAATGCAGCGGTTTATTCTAACTCATTGATGGTTTTAAATGTTACTTTTGCTATTTTATTCTCCCATTACAAACTAAATTTAGTTGCGTTGTGATTCATAATCCCTTAGCTACTTTGGAGAGTATATCGCATTACAATGGAATGTCTTCCAGGCCAGCAGACGTAAAGGAAAAGAAAAGTAGCAATGGTTCAGATTTAGCTGCTGTCAGAGATGTCCGCTGTCATCTGCTTTGAAGTCTGCTCATTGCAATCTGCTTGTCACAGTCATTTTAGCCCCTTCTTGAAGGCCGGCGTGTAACAAAACAAGATATTGGGAGGCAGAACAAATGTAGGTAGAACATCTCCAGGTTAGCTGCTGCCTCTTAAGAATATTTCCAGCTACCAGGAGTATATTGTTTGAAGTCGAAACCTTGGGTATCTGAAAAGCTGCTAACAGTAGCTCTAAGGCAGACACATCTCTATATACTTAATGTGATTTTTTTTTTGTACTCTTCATCCTGTGAACTAAATTCTCTTTTAGGATTAATGAGCACTTCTGGCAGTTCTAAAAAATACTGTCAAGAGTTACACATGCACTTACATATAGTATTTTGGAGAAGAGAATTGTTAAGATATTGGACACAAAGTGACATTTATTGAAGCAAACCTGATTAGCCATTAGGAGTTGACTGTAAAGGGGTTATATAGGATAGCTGGGGATGAATCGTTTCCCCCATTAACATATATGTTCTGTTCCTCTAAGTGTACATGTGTAGAATTGTCTGTAGGGAGGTGAGTGAGTACCAGAAAATATAGAGTTGGACAAGAAAAATACAACTAGTCTTAATTATTTATCAACAAAAAAAAGTACTGGGGGTGTATGGTGAGGCTGTAGGGGGTTAACATTTTTATTTTTGTTACATATTTGTGTAACTGGCATCCTATATATGGTAGGCACGTCCTTGGAAAATCTCATATTCATCATTTCTAAAGTATATCTTGCTTTTAAGACCAACAGAATGGCCCACATTTACTAAAGCTGGCTAATAGTTAAACAGTGTAAACTTAGACCAGGCATTCACAGAATGTGCGACATTTATCAGTGCTGCGTGCTGTATGATCCTTTTGGTGCATCTTGCATGACCTATTAGACACTTTTCTTTATACCACTTTTGATTTGGCTCATTTTGCGCCAGAATTTTACTAGATTGTTGGCGCACTTTGGTGCATTTTAAGTCACGTCCCCTTTCTGATAAGCCAAGCCCCTTTCCAGCCAAGACCCTTTTTAAAGTGTATGGTGAGGTGTGAACATTAAAATTGCACAAATTTGTGCCAAAATTTGGTGTTTTTTTTTTTAAACATTCTAGACACAGACACAGTAGTAAATTTGTATACCAATATGTATCTAAAGCATAAAGTAAACTATCAAGACATAATTATATCTTCAAAAAAAAAAACTAAAATATGCCTAAACCCAAAAAATAATACAAAAGTTTTCCAATAGTATAGAAAAATAATAATCTTTATTATCCCAATTTGGAAAAACCACACAATTACATATAAATAGATAAAAAACACAAAATTAAAAGAAGCCTCGGATGGTAAGATCCAACATGACCCTAAACACTAAGTATAAATAACACATAGCAATGATGCAAAATAATTCCACCAGAGATCAGGAATCTAGAATCTGATCCCCCTAGGTAAACCACAGGTGTGCTATACAATAAATGGTAAAAAGATCCAAACAGTTTGTATTATTAACGAAGTCTATTACCTGCGGTAGACATGATGGCAGATGACACTGTTCCCAATCCGGGCACCAAAATTTTGCGCCAAGTACCAAGCCTAAATATCAGCCAGTATTTTGACAACTTCCAGTCTGACGCTAAAGAGATCACGTTACAGATTTGCGCACTCATCACAACCCTGGTTTGTGTAATTGAATATGAAAAAGGAGCCATACTCCTGTTTAACCCCTATGAGTAAGAAAGTGCCATTTGTTATCCTACCAGGAAACACCCATCAATACCATATAAATTGTATAATATAACACATACATGATAAATAAAACAATGAATTAGATAAGCATTTTAAAAACCATTATATATAATGTACCACGTAAATATTATATTTTTTGACAGCAAAAATTTCAAACAGTGCCTACAGAAGAATCCAAATCCCTAAAATGTATATAATATCCAAAATTAGTCCACATGTACATATACACATATGTATATATAGATGCAAAAAAAACTACGCTGCGCCAATGCCCAACAATGACGGTGCTAAACCCCCCCCCCCCCCCCCGCAGGTTCAGCCAACCAAATAAGTTCATAAAAGTGAACATTATATAAGTGAAAAATATATAAATATGAGTGTACTAAAATATCTTAAATGGATCCAAAAGATCCATCCCCCACACAGGTGGGCGATTCGGCGGCCAGACCCCGCGAAACATAATATACATATCGCACGACCAGGCAAGCCAGACTATCCACCCAAAAATTGTCGAGGATGGAAATCCAGGACCCAAAATAATAACATGAAAACCACCAAATAAATGTTAAAAGAAGTGATACAAAATGTGATATAATAATATATAAAAATATATGGTGATTTAATCGAAAAAAAGGGGACATATTATATATATTTCTCTTTATATGTCTCTCCTGTGAAATGTTCATGTATACATCCCTACCCAGGGGTGCAAACTTCCTTCCAAGGAAGGAAAATTATAACTACCCTCATCCAAAATTACATTGTCATTATAAATGTGAAATTAATCCAAAATATAAAACACAAAAATGCATATATCCATACATATGTAACCCCTCAGTAGTAAATTTGCACCAATTACTTTTTTAACCCTGATGAGAATTTTGAATAAAGGTATAATTGTATTGGTCTTAGTAGAGCCTTTGTTACTAGAAGAGGCAACAGCTAATGATTTCATTGATAATCGATAAGTGGATTTGGCCAACAGATTGCATGGACAGAAAGTGGCTAAAATGGTAAAAGTTGGGAGTGTGGGATCATGTGATTATAGGTTTCTGATATAAAGAAAACTTCTGATGTTGAGATAAAAGCTTACCTTTGCCTGGTATGTCATTCATATACTCTATGCAGGAGTTAGGTGCTATGGCATTGCCATCTGCATGTAGTCCTCTTTCCTTCTGTCTGCGCTCTAACATATATTCAGAAGGTTACCAGGGAAAGGAGGAGGAATGGAAGGGAATATGCCTGCAAGATCACACTACAGACTGGCCCTTTACAAACCGGGTCTGAGCTGAATATTCACTGCGCTAAGAGAAACCGCTCAATATCTGAGGCAGAATGACCTTTGGAGGGTCTGCTTTCTGTGGTTAGAGGTATGCACACCTTCCTCTACGCACTGAATGGCAAGTAAATTGCCTATAAAGGACTACAACGATCTCCACTTTAGAGTTGCGGGGGCAGGGGATACAGCTTTTCCACTTGGGCCCAGGAGCTTTAGGCTATGTTCACACTGAGTTTTTTTACGCGGAAACAGTGCCGCAAAACTTGTCAAAAACAGCCCTAAAATGCCTCCCATTGATTTCAATGGCCGGTGTGGGCGGTTTTACTGCTCGCGGGAGAAAGAAGCGACATGCCCTATCTTCGGGAGTTTACGCCTCTGACCTCCCATTGACTTCAAAGCGTATTTCGCAGTGTTTTATGCCTGCGGCGCTCAATGACCGCGGGCGAAAAACGCAGCGAAAATCGGTGTTCAGGGAGAGGAAAATCTGCCTCAAACTTCCAAAAGGAATTTTGAGGCAGAAATTCCACCTGCAAAAAAACTCTGTGTGAACATAGCCTTAAGCTGCACCTCTTAAAGGCTACGTAAACCTTTGATGGGCATTTTAAACCGGTTAGTGAGTGTGTTTGATGTAACTTTTTATTTTGATTTTATTAAAAATTTGTTTTACTTTTTTAGATACAGCTGCTCTGTATTCTGCATATAGAGCAGCTGTATGTAGCGCTAATTCTTGCTCCTGTCAGATCCACGGGACTGACGGGCTCAGTGACAGCGGGAGACGCACAGGATCCACCTGTAATCTATCACATCTAAGTTGTGAACTTAGATGTGATAGATTACAAGTGGATCCTGCGTGTTACAGACACGCAGGACCCGCAGACACTGAACCTGTCAGGACTGCGGGACTGACGGATTCAGGTCAAAATGAAAGATAGAGCTGCTGTGTATAGAGAATACAGAACAGCTGTATCTCAAAAAGTAAAACAAATTTAAAAAAAAAAATGCCCCTTAAAAATGTACATAGCCTTAAAGCATATTGCGGCCCGTAACTAAGAAGCTGCCACTTGCAGAGCATAGGTCCAGCAGTTACTTGTCATCGGAGGGAGAGATTGTAAATTCTCTTTTATAATTATGTTATTTCCATGCTCAGATTTCATTGCATTACTAAGTCTATACAACTTGAGACTTCAGTGGGAACCCCTCCCTCTATAAGTCCACTTTATTATATTAACGATATTATTAGCTAAATGGCACACAAAAATATGCAGTTTTGGCTACTAGCCATACAGATCTGTAGCTGTAATATGCTGCCCTTACCTAGGACATGATATTAATCTTATAGATCCACTTCAACAGATTAGCTTAGAGTTTTCTTACTGTACAGTGCCAGGTATAAATACAGTACTATGTTTCCCAGATGGAGCAGACTATGAACCAGTAAGGAGTGCTGAAAGATTTCAGCTTTGAAGCCTTCAGAACTGTGAATTCAGCTCTGGACTATAATCAAAGCTGTAACGCAGGATCAGTAATGCAAAGTATTTACAAAGTTACTCAACTTTTTATGAAATTTACTTAATGTAGAAAATATGTTATAGGGTTCATTAGGAATATGTCATACATTCTTTTCTTAGTATTTAAATAACGCAAATACACGGACAAAACGCTATAGTAAAAAATCTATGGTCTTGGCTATACGTGTCCTGGAACTTGAATACTATTACAAAGAACGAAACAGTCACTGCAGATAATGATAGGCACAGTCAACGATATTGCATTGTAACAGTGTTGAGAGCCTGTTTTCCTGTCTGTAGAGGTTTATTACGAATATGTTTATATACGGTCGTCAGAAATAAATGGTCCAGTGCACAATATACTTGATGTATGTTGTAAATCCTCCCTCTATTTGCAGTTGGCAGTGGCTTTTATTTTCTACTACTTTTGAGCTCTTACATTATATGTACTTTTCTTTTTTTTTTATTTGCCTTTTTAAACACATTGCCTCCATGCCCATAACATGTTACTGTTAATGTGCTGCTTTCCTCTCACCTCTTCACTCTTGCATGATGAATCTCCTTTGCTTGAAGCTGTTATTCTTGTGCTGTTGTACCCGGTTTTATCTTGTCACTTTTCATTTACATATTCACTTGTATGTTTTGAGTGCAATATCTGATACTACAGTAACAAAGGTTGGTGTCACAGTATAGTACCACTAAAGTAAATTGTATCCGGCTTTATTTGAGTGCTATTCATTGTGTCCATTACCTGTGTAGCGCGCTGTGTGTCCTATTTCCCAGCTGAGTATTTATATTTTTATAGATGTCTGTTTTCTTTAAGTGTTCAGCTCTGTTTTCAGCACTTAAATTATTTCTTATTCGGTTAGTTTACATTTTCTCAATTGTAAGAATCTTTTTTAGATTAGTAATTTACGTAAAATGTTATCATGATTTAGTCTTTGTGTGTGTCTTCATGACGCACAAATTTTAATGCAATACATTTATGTGCACATAAGGGCCGTTAAAGAGGTTTTCTCACTAAAGGCCCTTTTACACAGGCTAATTATCGGGCAAATGCTTGTTCATTGGACACTCATTGCCGAAAATTGTCCTTTGTAAACAGGGAGACGTGCTGCTGACCTGATAATAATGTATGAGGACGAGCGATCAGAGTAACGAGCGCTCGTCCACATACATATCTCCTTGTGAAAGGCGCAAACGAGCGCCGATCAATGAGCTGTCTCGTTGATCGGCGCTCGTTTACACGGCCCAGGACTGGCAGTGTAAGAGGACCTTAAGACGATCTATTTCCATATGCCCTATTCCCAAAGAGAGTCCGCCCCATGTGACGCACAGCTATGAGTCAGATTCAGAGACTTGCTAACAGAGAATGGCCTAACTTTTGAATGGCCTTAACATAAAATTACATTCCTCCTGAAAAGGATGATACAGGAGATATATCTGACTGGCTTCAGCTTCTGATGTCGGACCCAGGAGTATCATCTGATCTCGAGCCAACTACATTTATAGTCTTGTCTTCATGAGAACGGGAATCATAAAGTAGTGACAGACACTCTGATTTCAGTGGTCTGTCACTCATAGCTAAAAGTTTAGTAATAGTTTAATGTGCATAGGGAGAAAGCGGTCAATCATCGGCGGCTGGGCGGAGAGAGCGGCAGCTTATAATTATGCTGGACTTCCACCTCCCGTCGTACTGCAAACTTGTAAATGTAAGTTATCCTAAATCACTAAGGTCCTGTTGACATCTCCGTAAGGGCCTCTTCACATCACCGTTCGCTTTCCGTTCCGGGGTTCCATCGGAGGTTTCCGTCGGGTGAAGCCTGCAACAGAAAGTCAAACTGAAACCACAGCTTCCGTTTCAGTCCCCATTGATATCAATGGTGACGGAAACATCGCTAATGGTTTCCGTTTTTCCGGCGGAATCAATAGCGCAGTCGACTCCGCTATTGATTCCGTTGATAAAATGGAAACCTGACGGAATGGTGACGAACGGAAACCATTAGCGAAGTTTCCGTCACCATTGGTATCAATGGTGACTGAAACAGAAGCTGTGGTTTCAGTTTCACTTTCCGTTGCGGGGTTCACCTGACGGAAACCTGAGACGGTACCCCGGAACGGAAAGCGAACGGTGATGTGAACAGGCCCTTAAGCTTCCGTCAGAGGAATTGACAAACGGAAAGACAGATGGAAAGTATAGTTTCCGTTTGTATTTGTTATTGATTTAAATAGTAATTTTTTTTTTCAGTTTGCAACAGATTTGCTCCTTTCTGTTAGGTTTCCATTTCTGTTGTTTTTTTTGGACAGAAAGAATAGCGTAGTGTGCTATGCTATTCTTTACGTCAAAAAAAATGAAACCTAACGTAGCCAAACTGAAACAAAAAAAACCCAAATCATTTAAATCAATGGTAAGTGCAGACTAAAAAAAAACTTTCCGTTTGTCGGTTCCTCAGACGGAACAGATGAATGGATAGTCAAACGAAAGCCTAACGCAGCCCTTAACTATTGGACATCCCGCTGAAATCATCTTGTCTGTCACTACTCAAAGCGGACAGTATAAAGTCTATGACAGGTTCCCTTTAAGTACTGCTGTCTATAAGATTGTGAAGAAATTTAGGTACAATTTTATGATGTAATTTTTTCTGTGTCTTTCATTGGTCTTAAATTGTCGATAAAACTTTGTCATTTACGTACCCATAAATGTTGTCATTGACTAAAGTTGTATTTCCTACAAGTTTACCATAATGCGTTACTGTTAAAGGGTAATTCCCATTTCAGACATTTTTGGCATATGCACAGGATATGCAATAAATGTCTGATGGATGCGGGTCCAAGCTCTCCGACCCGTTCCTGTATTGAGAACGGGAGTCACTTCTCCCGCATGGTGAGGCAGTCGCTGGCCATCAATTTTAGGGAGGGACTATTTAGAGAGGTGGCCACACATGGTGCGTCTCTCTCCATTTTGTTTTATGGGAGTTAAGGAAACAGCCGAGCAGTGCTTGCATGGCCACCTCTCCACTTAGTCCCTATCTGAAATCGGTGGCCAGGTGGTGCAGGGGTCGGGTGACCCCTGTTCTTGATGTAGGTGCGGGAGCCAGAGCTGGGACCCACATCTATCAGGAATTTATGGCTTATCCTGTAGATATACCAACGGTGTCTGAGATGGGAATAACTCTTTAATATTTCCATGCATATGACTGTATAAACAGCCGCGAGCCCACAGCCAGCAGGTGTTGAATGGAACAATGGTCAAGCATGAGCCCTGCTGCTTCATTCAAAGTTCTGGCGTAGATTTCCACTACAAGATACACCAGCTTCTGCTGTAAATTATAGTAAATGTGTCGGGTTATGTTGGCACTACCATTTCGTCTAAGCCCCCCCTCTTTTGTGAAAATGTATGAGGCTGTGGAAAAAACTAAAAGTTGCAACATTTTTGTACAATACCTAGTTTTTGTGCAAATTGCAACATTTCTCCACCCAAAAACTGGCATAGAGTGTAAAAAAAATTCCCCCATAGACTTCCTACTTTCAATACATTGCTCTGCTCGGCTCTTCCAGGAGATCTGAAAATGCTGATCAGAGTAAGGCGGCCCAGATGAGTGCGTCTGGTCCTTTGTTCCAGTGATTAGGGGTCTGACTACGTGGACCCCCACCAATGAAAACATGTGACATGTCACTATGATATATCAGAAGTTTTCCAAGTTGACAAGTTCACTTTAAATGTACTAATTGGCTTAATATATTTAAATAAACCTGTAAAGAACATTGTTTTATTTTGCTTTTAATTTTATTTAGATCTGAATGAGAAAGTGAAATCCGTTCCATAAAAAAGAAAACTAAATTTCCTTTTTAATACCGTACTTAAATATGCTGAAAACTATGTAGGCAATGAATATGAATAGGTTTTTTTATTGAAAATCTAAGTGAAGATGTTTTGTTGTTTAAGGTTGTACTAACAATTAATGTAAGATATGATATGCATATAATAATTACGTCACTATAAAACGTGTAATAGAAATCCAACAAAAGGGCTCTATGTTCAGTGTTGTGCTTTGAGCATCTGCAAAGAAAGACTTAGAACATTTTCCGTAGCAGTGAGATTTATCTAAAACATTGGCCCAAACCCCCTACAGTGCTGGAGGTCACATCTTTAACCAAAGCAGCATGCTGCATCCTCTGAGCACAGGTCATGTCATTCTGTGTCATAACAACACTAAATGGGTGTCAGTGGCTCGCTGCATGGGTGAGTTTACTAAAGATGCTTCATCTCTAAAGAATTTATTTACAAAGTGCTGCAATGTAATCCATACTTTCGAATTTTTAGTCAAAGCTTTGTCTTCTGTGGAGGATGTTTTCTTTGTACTTTGCTTTAAAGATTCTTTATTACAATACTGTATAGCTATCAAGAGGACCTGCCCACAACTTATAAAATATACATACCACACTATATAGGTGTTCAAATGAAAATTAATTGTCACTATATACAGTGTATGTGTGTATGTGTATGTATTTTATAAAAATAAATATATATTTTTTTGGGAAAGTAGTTGGAACTCTGATAACAAATGTAAAATGTTTTCAAATAACTCACCAAGTGTTCCAGACACAAAGGGCTCCAATTGTCCTTGCAGAAAAGAAAACCTATAAGGGCATGACCAGACGTGGCGGAGTTCTGCATACACTGTCCGCATCAATGCGGTTTTGCCTAAAATGGGCATTAAATTGATGCGGACTAGCCGTTGCGTATTGAGGGGAAGAGGGCTTCCCTTCTCTCTATCAGTGCAGGATAGAGAGAAGGGACAGCCCTTTCCCTAGTAAACGTAAAAGAAATTCATACTTACCTGGCCGTTGCCTTGGTGACGCGTCCCTCTCTTGACATCCAGCCCGACCTCCCTGGATGACGCGGCAGTCCATGTGACCGCTGCAGCCTGTGATTGGCTGCAGCCGTCACTTGGACTGAAACGTCATCCCGGGAGGCCGGACTGGAGGAAGAAGCAGGGAGTTCTCGGTAAGTAGAAACTTCTATTTTTTTTACAGGTTGATGTATATTGTGATCGGAAGTCACTGTCCAGGGTGCTGAAACAGTTACTGCCGATCGCTTAACTCTTTCAGCACCCTGGACAGTGACTATTTACTGACGTTGCCTAGCAATGCTCGCGTAATTACAGGTGCACACACGTAGTCACCTGTAATTACGGGAGCCCTATTGACTTCTATCGGCCTGCCCGTGCCGTAATAACGGCCCGTGATTACGTGCGTTTTTACGCTAGTGTGCATGGGGCCTCAGTCTGGCTGTAGACCTAGAAATACATAGGTCCAGCCAGAATGAAGAAATGTCATGTTAGTAAAACCAATACGCTACGCAGCACACATAACATCTGCGGACTTCATTGCAGAATTTTGACTCTCCATTGAAGTCAATGGAGAAATTCCGCAATGAGTCCGCAACAAGTCTGCTACACGTCTGCAACAGTCAGTGTATGCTGCAGACACCACGTTCCGCACTGCAGCCTATGCTCCGCAGCGGAATTGTCCGCAACTTGTAAACAAACCCAACTAAAAAGCTGTGGAAAGCAATGGAGAAACGTGTACGCTGCGGACTGTCCGCAGCGGAATTCCAGAGCAATTCCGCCACGTCTGGTCATTCCCTAAAGGTGGAGCTGTTCTCTGCAGGATGTCTATTTTATAATGGGTCAGCAGGTGACAAATACAAAAGAAAAGTATTGAAACATTGGAAAGAATATGTATACTGCATGTTTTTAATACATACATATCGATCTTTCCATTGAAAACTGTATGAGTGAAGCTATCTTCTTTCCACTAGTCTTCCTTAAACACATTAAATTCACCCACCGATGTCCATATTCCCATGTGACTATTACACTTTTCAGCAAGCCCTGACAGTTAAAATTGTAACCGTACAGACAGGTTTTTTAACATTAGAATACGCTGCAAATTGTGCACAAACCATGGTGCTTAAAAAGTAGTGGTTGCAGTGGTTGGCAGTTGGGGTATTTTTTATAAAAATTCTCAGGTAGCTCATGACGGTGCTGATGATGGCATGTCATGGCGAGCACAGGCTTCATCTATAGCCAAGAAAGTGCAGCATCCTCTGCTGCACTTTCTTGGCTATAGATGAAGCCTGTGCTCGCCATGACATGCAAAATGATGCCATTCAGGTTAGGCCTTATTCACACGGACGTGTCCGTTTTGCGCGCGCTAAAAACGCTGTGTTTTGCGAGCGCAAAAGGTCCGTGTGGCATCAGCGTATGGTGCGTGGCTGTGTGATTTTCCCGCAGCCGGCATCATTATGACACTCTTGTTTTATGTTGACAAAACGTGGTGCTTTTCTGTTTTCATTCATTCTTTTAACTACTGTAGCGCGCATCATTCGCGGTACCCGGAAGTGCTTCCGTGTGCCGTACGCGATTTGCACGCACCCATTGACTTCAATCAGTGTGTGCTGCGCGAAACACGGCCAAATATAGGACATGTCGTGAGTTTTACGCAGCGCATATACGCTGCGTGAAATTCACTGACAGTCTGAATGGCCCCATTCACTAACATAGGTCCGTGCGATGCGCGTGAAAATCATTCGCGTCGCACGGACGTATAACACGTCCGTGTGAATAAGGCCTAAGTGGAATTGGAGAAGAATGTACTGTAGAGTTGCATAACTCTGACCAAAAAGCTGATCTTACATTTTAGCTTAGCGTTATACTTTAACTTCACCATCCAGGCGTGTATACAGTGTCTCAAAGAGCTGACAAGGGGTTCTTAAAATGTAGTCGTGTACAAAGAAATGAGGCAACAGCTTTGTGGGCTGAATCAGTATTTATTGCTGCATCTGTTAATAAGAAAATCAGTATTTTGTTTGCTGTACCGGTTGACTTGGAAATAAAGTTTCTATTACATTATAGGTGGTAATAGAAAACCAACAACTGTCTAAGTACAAGTCAAACTCAAGGCTTACAAAACATATCAATAACTCATATTCAAGAAATGTGTAATCCTTGTGTATATAGATTCAATCTGCATTACAGGAGCTGCTTCGTCACAGATTACACCTTTCATATGGGAACCGGTGCAGTGATAGTGATGATAAAGTGGGGAGAGTGGAGCAGACTGGGAGGCTGATACTTGGGTACACGCTTTGTCTATGCCTATAATTATCCACTTGGGCTAAATGTTTTTACATTTTTTTGGTTTGTCATGAGGAACACTTGAAAGACATTCGTTATTCATAATTCAGTCTAAAGGCCCCTTTACACCGGCCAATTATCGGGCAAACGAGCGTTCACAGAAGGCTCGTTCCCGATAATTGCCCTGTGTGAACAGGGCAACGATCAGCCAATAAACGAGCAAACTGTTTTTGCTCGTTCATCGGCTGAACATATCATTTTAAATTACCAAAATATTATCGTTATTGGCAGCACGTCTTCCAGTGTAAAAAGGGAGACGTGCTGCCATCGTGATTGAAATGTATGAGGACAAGTGATCGGAGTAACGAGATCTCGTCCCCATACTAGCTCACTGTGAAAGGAGCAAACGAGCGCCGATCATTGAGCTGTCTCGTTGATCCGCACTCGTTTACACGGCCCACGTCGGACCATGTAAAAGTACCCTTAAACAGCTCTCTACTTTGTGATTGAATTATAGTTATTTTACCTGACAAACATAAAGCAATAGAATTGTTTCTTATTTGTTTACAAGGGCTTCCATTTGCTGTTTCTTAAACCTGCATTCGTGAATCAGTGAAGTTTTACAGTGTGATCCAAAACTCAATGGATTTAAGTTTAAGGGTATGTTCACACGCTAGCTGTCATTTACGGCTGAAATGACAGCCTGTTTTCATAAGAAAACAGCTGCGTCGTTTCAACCGTAAAAGCAGCTCCTCGTAATATACGAGGCGTCTGTGACGCTCGTATATCTTGAGCTGCTCTTCATTGAGTTCAATGAAGAACAGCTCAAATTACGTTGCAAAGAAGTGCCCTGCACTTGTTTGCCGAGGCAGACAATTTACGCTTCGTCGTTTGACAGCTGTCAAACGACGACACGTAAATTACAGGTCGTCTGCACAATACGTCGGCAAACCCATTCAAATGAATGGGCAGATGTTTGCCGACGTATTGTACCCCTATTTTCAGACGTAAAACGAGGCATAATACGCCTCGTTTACGTCTGAAAATAGGTCGTGTGAACCCAGCCTTAAGTACAAATTGAAAAACTAAAATGAAGGTCAAAGATTATATATAGTCATAGGTAATATATGTGTATAGATCAGATACTCAAATGAACACATTATTAGCATTGACTGTGAACTGTATAATAATTACAATGACTATAACGGGCACAAGTTCCCGCAGCTTCATAAATAATCACTCACATCTATTTTTATTACATACACTGGCCGAAAATTCCCTTTTTTTTTTAGCGATTGGCCATTCATTTGGCAACTCTTGTCAGAGGTTAAAAGAAAACTCCACTTTTGAGCAACATTTCTGTTAAAGTCGGCACCAAAAGTTGAGCAACTTTATAAATACCTTTCTAATGACTTACTGATTTTGAGTTTTCTTCCCTGTTACTTCGATTACCGTATGGTACTACGTCACAAAATATGGTTTATGTATATATGCTGAAAGAATGGAAGAAGCCAATGCCAACACTAGTTTCCATACACAATACCCATAGTATGTTGGGGTGCGTTCACATTTATCAGTTGAATCCTGCCAGTTCTTTTTTTGCCTGAGGGAGAATTCACATGCTGCAGAATTTCTGTGGATTTTATAAAAAATTACATGTCAATGGGGTTTTAAAAACCCCATTCACATGTAGCGGACAAAATCTGCACAAAATTGGGGGCATGGTGCAAATTTTCCAATCCGCAGATTTTCAGAGTAGATTTCCTCCTTTTAAATGCATAGGTTGAAATTTGCGTTGTAAATATATTGCATGTAATATATGCAGATTATGACATGGATTTGATGTGAATTTGTCTGGGATTTGCTTTATCATCTGTGGTAGAAAAAGTCTGCTGCATGTGGACTCATGGCTTTAACTGGACATGCACCTGTCCGGTGGCCATGGCCAGACAGAGAAGTGTGTCATGCAACGTTCAAGAAGATGTCTGATGTCAAAACTGATGGCTCCGGACACAATGTTGTCCCATACAAAACTATGGGATCAGTTTTGTGATCATTTTTCTTTCAGCTGGAGAAAAAGGAATGTGATGGGTGGACATATGTGAATGGGCACTTACAAAGTTTGACCACATCCTGTGCTCTCTTCTATAAACTTTATTTTCTTAGTCCCAATTAGAAGAAGTCTATGAAGTGGACCCCAAAAACATAACTGTAAAGAAACAAGCATTATAACAGTATATATTTTAAGGAACGTATCTGACAGATGATGTAAATGAAGAATTATTAGGAACATGTCTTACTTTTATATTATATGTAATGTCTAAACACTTGCAAATAAATGGAAAAAATAGCTTTGGCTTGATCTTATACTCAGCAGAAACGGGAAGTATTTTTATGAAGGCTCAGGATGTGCGGCCTGCGTACATTACTCAATTTACTGATTGCATTTTTAGGTGATTTGTTTAGATCAGACTTTGTGTCTCAGATCTTATTCCTCTACGTGATCTAGAAATCCCACAGTCAGCAGCAGGTCGTGTTTATCTTCTTGTCAAAGCAAGAAATACCATAAGTTTCCTTTCCCTTTCATTAGTTCCTAAGTGACTTTGAAAAACAATTTCACTTGAGACTCAATGAGACTAGAACCTTCCAAATAGCCTATCTTTCAAGTGGAGTGCTCTTATGCACTCCCGTGTTTAATAATATTAACTAATGTTAAACACTTCGAGAGCGCCGTACGAGATGTCACGGTTTGGACGCCCTATTCATTTTCCACTCGTTCCGAAATGCCTGTGAAAAAGAGGATTTGTTGATACTGTAGCAGCATGGGAAAAAGAGACCGGGCTAGAGTTGGAACACAGAGGGATCAAGCGTCCTCTTGCAGTGTTATGAACAAAGGAGTCTAAAATGTTTAGATTGGCTTCTCTCACGCACAATTAATTGTTATCAGAACCAGTATGAGAACAAAGAAGGAAAAGTCATAATTGCTTAGCAGGAAATGCAAAGCTGAGTTTAGAGAACAGAAGTGTGAGGGCATTGGATTTCATTGACTTGGTCTCTGTGGAAGGCAGTCTGCCCCACAGGAAGGCCTTGCATTCCTGTCCTCTCGGTGAACCTGCCTGAAAGGAATACAGGAGTTATTGGGTAATCAAGGCTTGTCAGCACCTTGGTTATGCAGCATGGTTCAATCCGATAATGTGAATGGAACCTGTAATCGCACTGATGAAAAGCACACCCATTTGAAAGGGGCCTTGAATGATTTTTTTGTTCATTCTCTGTTTACATGTTGTGTGTTATTGATGCCATTACCTTGTAATACAGCGGCTTGTTTCATACAAGGCAACGGAATTATTCATTACTTAAAAAAACTAAAAAAACAAAAACCCTGTTACATGAAGAAAATTGCATTCGAATGCTGCAACTGAAACATATTGATTTTCTGGCACCAGACTTTGTAGATTAAAAATGCCGATACTAAATTCTTTCATGACCTTTAGTTCAGATGAAGTTCACTTGTCATTTACTATTATTGTACAAAAAAAATTAAAAAAATGATAGACTTTTTTGAAAACATACTATGCAGGAATAGCTTCATGTCTAATTTGCATGCTGGAATTCTATGTCTGTACTGAGATATAATACATTCTGACTGCCAAGTGGGTCAAAGACATGTGAAAAAATAGACGTATCCATGCTTGTTTCTTGCCTGACAAATTTTACTTCAGCGGTAGTTTAAATTGAATGGACCGTAGGATCTATATATTGCGCTTTAGCGAATAATTAAACGTATTTCCCTTTCATCAAAGAAACTAGTGAGGGTGGATAATATGGTGAAGAGGTGGTAACCGGCTAAGACACAGAGATCATAGCAAACACACTTTTCATCGGTTATATATTGGCAAACAGTTGAGATGTGTGAAGCATATATATATTGCTTGACCCATGTGTATATAGTTTAATGGATCCATCACAGAGGAAAATTATATCTGCTATCAACCTTATATCAGTAATTAACCAGTAAGCATGAACCCAAATGTGGTCCATTCCTATAGATGAATATGGCTCGATTATTTGGCAGATTAACCCTTCATTAGCTATGTAATTCACCAGGCCAATCCATCCCTAGTTCTCCAATATTCCAGACCACTCCTTTACTAAGTCCTGTTGTGACATTTATTGTCATTCAAAACTAAAAGATCTACTAGGAGTAAATAAAAATAAAGGCCTTTTAGTGTACATTACAAATGTGAAATGCATGGGATTGCTTGAATTTATAGGCCAGAAACTAGATTACTAAGAGATAATGATGACATTTCCTGTTTGATATCTTTCCGTTGTAAATGTGGATTCAAATGACCAAATACATTGATATTCCCATGTATGTACACACCTTTGATTATTCAAGCCAGGAATGAATTAGATATTGATGTGGTTTTGGTCATTTGGATCCACTCAACGTCTCCCTTACAACACTGGTCCTGGGAAAAATCAGAAAGGGACATGTTGCCATCAGTATATCTCAGTAATACAGCTTAAAAAATGAATCTGTAATTTCTAGTGATCATATGTCAGTATAGAGGTAAAATATTAAAACATGGTTTTGAAATTTTTAATATGCTCTAGGCTTCTCAATCTTTTAGTACTGGGGCCTCACCGGTCAAAACAGGATGACGCCCGGCAATATTGCTCAATTTCATTGTCTTCTAAACCCGGTACAACAAGAACAAGTAAAGGAGTTAATCATGTTTCTAAACCAGAGATTGATGCAGCCAGAAAAAGGTTTGTGCAGCTTGAATTTCCTTCTTGTAGATCAGGGGTCTCAAACTCGGTCGGGTAAGTGGGCCGCATATAGAAAAAATGGGAAGTTGACGGGCCGCATTACTTTCAAATTTGATACATTATAAAATTATTGTTAAGAAATTACTTATTTGAACTACTATAACACTATATTACTATAATAATAATAATACTACATTACTATAATAATACCGCTAGATTTAAAATTTGAGATTTCTCCACGTGCTTATTTCAACAATCCAGTTTTCCAGTTTAAGTGTCGCTAAATGCAGTCCGGCGGCTCAATTGACAGCGTTTGGTAGACACACATGTCAAGATTGGGCAGCCCCCTTTTAGATAGTGCCACAGTGCCCTCTGTAGATGCTGCCGCAGTGCCCTCGGTGGATGCTGCCGCAGTGCCCTCTGTGGATGCTGCCACAGTGCCCTCTGTAGATACTGCCAAAGTTTTATGAGGTATTTGTCTTCAGTGGCACAAACTGGGCACAACTTATTTTGCACTAAAATGGCATATCAGTGGAAAATTGCAATATTCACACCATCCGCTGTGCATTAACCCCTTTGCGCACTATGACTTAATAGCGCGTCATGGTGCGGGGGTTGCTGTATGGAGCCGGCTCACGTGCTGAGCCCGCTCCATACGCTGCGGGTGTCGGCTGTGTATTACAGCTGACACCCGGGACTAACGGACAGGAACAGCGATCGCGCTGTTACAGGAGTCTGTAAAAATAACAATATACTGCAATACTAATGTATTTTATCTGTATTATTTTCGGGTACATGCTACTTTTTGATCACTTTTTAATCTCTTTTTTGGGAGGGGTGGTGACCAAAAAATAGCGATTCTGGTGTCGTTTTTTATTGATTTTTTTTTGGGGTGTTCATCGTGCGGGAAAAATAACATTATAGTTTTATAGTTGGGGTCGTTACGAACGCGGTGATACCAGATATGTGTACTTTTTTTTAACGTGTTCATTTTTTTCCTATAATGAAAGACTTATTATAGGAAAAAAATGCAGTGTTTGTTTATGTCGGAAAATTCTTAAAATCGAAAGGGAGACGCAGTCCCAAGGCAAAAGGGTAGGAGTAGTTGGGGTTTCTTTCCTGCCATGACTAAGAACGCAGACTGCGTTCGAAACGCGTAGGCTTGGGCATCCACCCCAACTACTCCTACCCTTTTGCCTTGGGACTGCGTCTCCATTTCGATTTTAAGAATTTTCTGAAATAAACATGGGACTCGATTTTCCCTTTTAATCTACATCAGCGCTGGATCATTTCTCTGTCTCTCTGCATATACATGCCGCGGGCCGTCGCGGAGATCCGTTTGACGCTGCTTGAAGACGCAGTCCGGTGAGCTGGAGGTTTCTCCTTGTTTTCCATATTTGTTTATGTCACTTATAGCTTTTATTTTTACACTTTTTTTAAAACATTTTTATTACTTTTTTTACTTGTCCCACTAGGGGACACTTAGACTTGCAGCTTTGATCGCTGCTAGAGTACATTACACTACACACGTAGTGTAATGTACTCTAACTGTCATTGTGACGTGACAGTCACACTGACAGGAAGCCTCGGAGGACCGGCCTGAAGCTGCTCCTCCGAGGCTTCCGTACATGGCAACCCGGAGGTCATTGTCTGACCTCCGATTGCCACGACAAGCATCGGTAGCCCCCACGATCACTTTGTGGGGGCTGCTGATGTGCTTCAAACCACTTAAATGCGGCAACGGCAATCTGTCGCCGCATTTATGGGGTTAATTGCCGAAATCAGCGGCAATGGTCCGCTGACCGGCAATGCTGGAGTGTCAGCTGTCGGGGACAGCTGACCTCCCGGTTCCCGGACACTGTCCGTTAGGACAGTGTGTGCCGGGAACTGCTCCGCAACTGTACGTCCTGATGCGGGAACTAACCCCTCTGCAGGACGTACTATTGCGGAGCAGCGCGGGAAGAGGTTAAGGACATTTGGGCGGGTCCTTAAGGGGTTAAAGAGTTAAACTGAAAAAAAAAAAAAAAGCTCCGCACTGGCATCATATATTTAGTACTTTCTAATATGAGCTACATATATATACACACACACACACACACACACACACACACACACACACACACACACACACACACACACACACACACACACATATAACATATTTATGTAGAGAGAGACATTGTATATATTTTACTTGACAAAACACATAGCTAATATTATACTATAATAAAAACAGTTGATTGAGGGCGTGAAGGTCAGAGCTCGCTTGGCCATATTCCTCTTTACCGTATGTGTGCTCAGTGTCTTGTAGGTTAGCACCATTTCTAACATATGCTACTTCCTGTGTAAACTTAACTCACAACCAGACGTACAGCTTTCTTTACTGTTCTTGATTTACTGATATGGCTCTCAGAATTCCTGTTTAATAGGTAGTAATGGAAACGATAGTGATAAAACCTCAGCAAAATTTATTACA
The DNA here is from genome assembly GCF_050947455.1 of Rhinoderma darwinii. Lineage (NCBI taxonomy): Eukaryota > Metazoa > Chordata > Amphibia > Anura > Rhinodermatidae > Rhinoderma > Rhinoderma darwinii. The sequence continues at coordinate 279,146,858 of NC_134691.1, read as the reverse complement.
TAAATGCACATATACAGATGGAGTGCTTTCGGTGTAGATTTATTGTGTTCATGAGACCTACACAACATAAAAGAAAATATAGGCAAACATGTTCATTAATACTTTATTTACAACTGCCATCATCTGGGGCGTAACTATAGAAAATGCAGAGGTTGCAGTCACACACGGGTGCCAGTCCATAAGGGCCATTTGTAAGTATGGCCTTTTTCTGTGTTCATATGATAAGACCAGTACAACAAATGACGTGTAATAGTTTAGGAACCCTGTATTGAACTGGGACCCAGAATCTTCAAGTTAAACATGGAAATCACAGGGATAAATTCATCATAGGGTTAAAAAGCGTCATTCAAAAACTGCATGTGTGATTCCAGCCTAAACGTCTATTCCACTTTCAGTAGATAAATCGTCTACATTGTATAATAAAAAGTCATGCAATTTTCTAATATAACTTTGTGTATCAATTCCTTATGGTTTTCATAAATCTCTACTTGTAGTCATTAAATAAAATTTCATTTTTCAGAGCCTGAAAATCACTCTTGAATTGCCTCCCTTAGTAGTCCCATTGGCACCCCCATAACTCGATCGCTTGTGCCGAAGAGTTGCTATGGCATACGGGGGGCTAACAAAGGGCCCCAGGTCTGCCATATTCGTCAGCCTAATAGGGTGCCTGTAAGGATAATACTGACAGGCAATAATGCACTGCAATACAGGGGTATTGCAGCGTATAAATATAATTATCGTCCCATAGTGTGATTAAAGAAAATTGGAAAAAAAAAGTTAAAGCATACATGTAGTTTCCGGTGACTTCATAATAAGCTGTTAAATGTATTTACATGAAGAATAACTAGTTCTGGCTATTATATAGCTTGTAGATAGCATTTTTTAGCAGTTTTTCCCACTGCAGGCTCTATTTCTAATTCTCAGTTGTCTCTGAGTTAGTGGGCAGAGCCCTAACTGTTATCATGTCTTCTATACACTACAAACAGAGAAGTGGAGAATCCTGTTCTCCTATATCTAACACATATATAGAAGCAGTAGCAACATAGTTGAGATTATACAGCAGTCATGAGCAGTGTAGCAGGGAATCCAGCACTGGGGTGAGATATAATACTTAATGGAAGCTGCTGCAGCATCTGTGACTCTCTGCCTCTCTATCGCTGCTCTTGCTCCTTACTTCCCCTCCCCTCTCCATAGACTACTATGGGTAACTGTTACGTGATCCCTCAGTGAGCTGATAGTCCATCTTGTCTTGAGTAGATGGAAGCAGTAAATTCAGAGTGACTGAATAGTTTAGTAGGGAGCAGGGGAGGAGTCTGATAAGTGGAAAAAAGAGGCATTTTCTCTAATAAGATATATTACAAAGTTTCTTATATTTGCTAAGGGCCTGATCACATCAGCGTTCGGGTTCCGTTCAACCTTTCCGTCAGAGGAATCGATGAACGGAAACTATCGCTTCCGTTTGCATTACCATTGATTAATGGTAACACTTCCATTTCCGTATGTTTCCGTTCCGTAAACTTTCCGGGTTTTTTTCACGGAAACAATGTTACTGTCGACTGTGCTGTTGGGAAAAAAACGGAAACTTTACAGAACAAAAACAAACGAAAGCATTACCATTGAAATCAATGGAAATGGTGAACGAAACCCGAATGCTGATATGAACAGTGCCCAATACTGTGGATTTATGCAGAGTTGGGTGCCTATTTAACCCGCTTAGTGACCAGCCTATTTTAGGCCTCTATGACCAAGCAATTTTTTAGGTTTTTCCATCGTCGCATTCAAAGAGTTATAACTTTTTTTTATTTTTCCGTCAACATAGCTGTATAAGGCCGGGTTCACACGAGCATGTTTGGTCTGTGATATACGGTCCGTTTGTCGGAAGCATTTCCCGGACCGAACACACTACAGGGAGCGGGGCTCTTATCATCATAGTTATCTATGATGCTAGGGCTCACTGCCTCGCTGCGGGAAAACTTTCCTGTACTGTAATCATGTTTTCAGTACGGGATAGTAGTTCCCTGGAGAGGCAGGGACACCTATAACTATGATGCTAGGAGCCTGGCTCCCTGCAGTGTGTTTCGTCCGGGAAATGCGGCCGACATACAGACTGTATATTACAGACCGAAGATGCTCGTGTGAATCCGGCCTACAGGACTTTTATTTTTTTTTGCTGGACAAGTTGTATTTTTTAATAGCACCATTTTGGGGTACATATAATTTATTGATAATCTTTTATGAACTATTTTTTGTGGGGGATAGAAATAAATAGCAATTTCGCCATTCTCTTTTGCGTCCTAAATTTATGCCATTTACCATGCATATAACATAACTTTATTCAGTGGGTTCTTACAATTGCGGCGATACCAAATTTATATAATTTGTTTATATTTTACTACTTTTACACAGTAAGGGCTCTTCCACACACTGTGGAATTTCTGCGTTTTTTCCGGCCAGAATTTCGGACGGCAAAAACGCAGCAGAATATGGTAGCAGCATAGTGGATGAGATCTAACAAATCTCATCCACACGCTGCATAAAAATTCTGAGCAGAAATTGACCTGCGGTGCATATTTTTCGGACCGCAGCATGTCAATTCTTGCTGTGGAAAGTGGCCAGAATTGCGGCGTTTTTCAGAGGAGATGTCTCCATCTGCTAACATTGTGAAAAACGCAGCATAATACACACCATTTTCTCTGTAAAAACCGCAGGAAATGGTACATTTTTGCCGCAGCGGAATGTCTGCGTTTTTCAACGGAATTGCTGCAGAAATTTTCTGCAGCAATTCTGTTGTGTGTGGACAAGCCCTAGAAACACTTTTTTTTTCAAAATTATTTGTTATTGTGTCGCCATATTTTAGGAGCCATAACTTTTTTATTTTTCCGCCGATGCAGCTGTATGAGGGTTTTTTTTTCTCCCGGAACGGCTTGTAGTTTTTATTAGTACCATTTTGGAGTATATACGACTTTTTGGTTCACCGCCTGAAAGAACGATTAAAAAGTATAGTTTATTAATTGTATTTATAAAATTGTGGCTCAACCAGCCACTGATACCAGACCAGGCATAAGCAAACCATACTTAACAATATTGGAAGGACATTTATTATCAATTTTCAGTGAATCAACTACATACGACTTTTTGATCCCTTTTTATTAATTTATTTTGTAGGCAGTTTGAACAGAAAACAGCAATTCTGGCATTGGTTTTTATTTTATTTTTTACGACGCTGCGGGTTAAATAATGTAATCGTTTTATAGTTGGAGTTGTTATGGATGCGGCAATACCAAATATGTGTAACTTTTTTTAAATAATAAAGTATTTTGTAAGTAGAAAAAGTGGGGTTTTTATTTGTATTTTTACGTGGGATTTTTTAAAATTTTGTTATAAACTGTATTAACTTTTTTTTTAGTCCCACTAAGGGACTTCACTATGCAATCATTTGATCACTTTTATAATACACTGCAACACTGTATTGCCTGTCAGTGTAAACTGACAGGCATCTGTTAGGCTATTCTTCTGGCATGGCCTAACAGGCATTCACTAGAGTCAGACCTGGGGGCCTCTGTTAGGACCCCGTCTACCATAAAAACCATCGGCACCCCAAGATTGCATCGCCGATGGGATGAGAGAGGGAGCCCCCTCCTTCTAAAACCACTGAGATGCGGTGGTCGATATTGACTGCCGCATCTGAGGGGTTAAATGGGCAGGATCGATGCTGATTTCGATCCCGCCCGCTCGAGCAGGTCTGCTCAAAGCCATCAGCTACCTCAGGTCTGAGAGCAGGGAGCTTTTACTGCTCATGGTTGCACTGCATTATTCTGATGCAGTGCAATAAAAAGGCTACTGCATCAGAATAAAGCCCGTTAATGACCGCCGTAAAAGCGACTATGGTCTGTCACTAACGGGTTAAATTTAAAAAAACAACACTTTTTTCTTTTAGAAAATGTTTTATTATGGAAAGTCATTTAAAACCAAACTATACATAATTAGTATCGCCGCAAATGTAATGACCTGCTAACGTTATTTATCCTCACAATGTAAAAAAAACAAAACATAAGAGACAATTAATTAATAGTGAACAATAGGGAAATATGTATTATTTAGGGAATCAATTACAAAAGGTAAGTGAAGGTACACTTTTTCCGTAACTCCCATGGAACTGAATAGTAGTTACGGAAACAGCGTAGCTTGCATGATACGCTGTTTTCGTAACTGCCATTCACTATCATGAGAGTTACGGAAACAGCTAGAACAGGGAAAAAGCTAGAACAGGGTTCTAGATATAGGTAAGGGTCCCAGAGGTGGGACCCGCATCTATCTGACATTTGACATTTTCTGTGGATATGTCCTAAATGTCCCTTATGGGAAAACCCCTTTAATGGAAATATAGACCACTAAAGATTGCACATTCTACTTTCGTTTGACATTTGATCAATACAGTGATAAATGCAAAGACAATATTATCTTTAATGATCTGCCCAGAGGGGTGTGAATGATGCAGCTTTCATGTGTTAAGAGGGCTCCTTCAAACCAAAACTGATGTGTTTATTTTAAGAACCGGTAAAGCCTATTGATTTCCCGAAGTCATACCTATTCTCCTCTTGACTTTCTGGAGGAGAAGCCTCCATGGTTCTTGTACATTTCTGCTGGGCTCTCGTGGTGGTTGCACATAGTGTTAATTTATATTAGTAGGCAAAGAGAAGATTTCTAATTAAGAGGACTCATGAGTTCACTGTTGCCTGCCAGTCATAAATATTTTACATGGAAAACTCAATCCACACAGACTCCCACACATCTCATTCATAGGCTGTGATTAAGATATAAAGTCAGAGATTTTTCTCCCTCGGAAAAAAAGGAATTGAGAAGCGAGTAAACAGCATCAATTGTCTGTGTGGCTTTAAAATATTGAAAGCAGAATAGTCAAGCATGGTTTCATACTATCGCACAACACAATGGTCCACATTTATCAGTGTATTTGCGCCCTTTATTTGGTGCATTTTATTCCAAAATAGAGTCTAATCTGCTGTGTAACATATGTATTATCCATTTACACAAAAATTTCTAGCCATTTGCGCCATGCACGCCAGTTTGTAAAAGTGGTGTGACTAGTGGTCATGCTTTACTGTTTGCCCTGGAATTAGACACATTAATAAAGTTGCAAATTAAAAAAAAGTTGCAATATCTATTCCACACAGGCCTTTGCTTAGAGCAGTAGTCCCCAACCAGTGGCTCAGGAGCCATATGTGGCTTGCAACCCCCTGCTGTGTGCCTCGCCGTAGGAACCCTGTGTTATAACCATATGCATATCCGACTCCCGGGACCCCCGCCGATCAGCTGTTTTGAAGGGGGTGCTGCGCTCGTGCGAGCGCTGTTTCTCCTTCATTTCCACTTTCTCACTGTGAATCATCGACTCTGATGTAGTGGCGATTCACAGGTATTGCAGCCTTCAGCTCCCATTAAAGTGAATGGGAGAAGAAGGCTGCAATACCTGTGAATCACCGCTAGATGTGTCAACGATTCACACTGAGCAAGTACAAATGAAGGTGAAGCAGCGCTCGTACAATCGTACATCACCCCCTTCAAAACAGCTGATCGACGAGGGTCCCGGGAGTCGGACACCGACCCATCAGCTATTGAAGGCCTATCCTGAGAATAGGCAAAAAAATATTGGGCCTAGCCAACCCCTTTTAACACTATTTCAGAAATGATCCTATCCCCCAAAAAATGCCAATTTAAGGGGTGGAATACCAGTGTCTTGAATTTTAAACTGAAATAGTTACCTGTAAATTTACATTTCATTATTTTTTGTTTCTACGTTAAATATGTTAACATTTTTTTACTTAAAGAGGCTCTGTCACCAGATTATAAGTGCCCTATCTTCTACATAATGGGATCGGCGCTGTAATGTAGATAACAACAGTGTTTTTATTTTGAAAAACGATAAATTTTGACCAAGTTACGCACAATTTTAGATTTTTGCTAATTACTTTCTTATTAGACAACTGGGCGTGTTTTTACTTTTTTACCAACTGGGCGTTGTAAAGAGAAGTGTATGACACTGACCAATCAACGTCATACACTTCTCTCCATTAATTTTTAGCAGTACTCACAACACAGCGTGATCTCGCGAGATCTCGCGGCAATAACCCGCATTTGGTCATAAACTTCCGTTTGGACACAATGAAGGGCTCAGAATGGAAGGAGTGCTACTTGACATACAGATTTTGCTTGATTGGTTTTTAGGTGCCATGTCGCATATGTACAGCCCCTGAGGTACCAGTATACAGTAGAAACCCCTGAGAAGTGACGCCATTTTGGAAACTACACCTATCAGGGCATTCGTCTAGGGGTGTAGTGAGCATTTTGACCCCACAGGTGTTTTATAGATTTTATCAGAATTAGGCAGTGGAAATTAAAAATTAGTTTTTTTTCCCCAAAAATATGTCATTTTAGCTCCCAATTTTTTATTTTGACGAGGGGTAATAGGAGAAAAAACACCACATAATTTGTTATTCAATTTCTCCCGAGTATGGCAACACTACATGTGTGGCCCTTGACTGCTGTTTGGGCACATGGCAGAGCTCAAAATGGAAGGAGCGCCATTTGGCTTTTAGAGCGCAGATTTTGCTGGATTGGTGTAAGGGCGCCGTGTCGCATCTGCAAAGCCCCTGATGCACCAAAGTATAGTAGAAACCCCTGAGAAGTGACCCCATTTTGGAAACTACACCCCTCAAGGCATTTATTATTTGCCTGGATATATGACAGGGCTCAGAATTGAAGAGCACCATGCACATTTGAGGTCTATTTTAGTGATTTTCACAGCATTGACCCACAATTCCAGGGTTCACATAGTAAAACAAACCCCCAAGTAGTGACCTCTATTTTTGAAACTGCATGCCTCAACACATATTTTATGGGGTGTGGTGAGCATTTTGACCCCACAGGGTTTTTATTTATTATAAATGAATGCTCAGCAGATGGTGCAAAGCAAAAATTGCAGTTTTCCACTGATATGCCATTTTAGTGCCAAATATGTGGTGCTCAGTTTGTGCCACTGCAGACAAATAGCTCATAAACTGTTAAGCTGGTTCTCCCGGGGTATGGTGATGCCATATATGTGGACGTAAACTGCTGTTTTGGCACACTGTAGGGCTCAGAAGGGATGGAGCGCCATTTGGCTTTTGGAGCACAGCTTTAGCTTGGTAGTTCTTCTGTTTGTGGTATTGCTAGTATTTTAGTTTATAATGTGGGGGTATATGTAAGCTGTGCTTACATATTAAGGTCATAATAAGAGGGTATAATAATGCAGTAACTAATTATCCGTGTGGCCAGTGTTGCACTCCTAAATGCCCAATCTTATCCGCTTTTGGAACGCTCTCCACATTTTGTGTCGCCAGATTCTGAGAGCCAGAACTTTTTTATTTTTTCTCCAGCAGAGCTGTGTGAGGGCTTCTTTGTTGCGGGAGAATCTGTAGTTTCCATTGGTACCATTTTGGGGTACACGCGATTTTTTTTATCCCTATTTATTCAATTTTTTGGCAAGCAAGGTGACCAAAAACAAGCAATTATGACAATTTTTTTAATCTTTTTTTTCACGGCAATCACCGTGCACTATAAATGTCCTGAGTGCTGCATCACATACAAGGTTTGAAGGCTGCTAGGTGTCAGCATCTGGTATGCGTCGTGGCCTGCTGTGACAGCCTAAGGGGGTCGGGGGCGGGGGGAGCGTTGAGGTGAGTAAATATAATTTTTTAAATTTATTTTATTGTCCGATTGGGTGGGTAAGAGGCTAACTTGTAATGCCCCACAGAGAGAAATCTACACTAGCCATGAGCTGGCATAGATTTCCGCTATAATTTACGCCAGTTTCTGTTGTAAATTATAGTAAATTAACCTCTTTCTGTTCAACCCCACCCATGTTTCACAGAAAACTGGGGTAGAAAGGTTAATAAATTCCCCCCATTGTGTTTGCTATGACTGCCTCCACTAAGAGCTGCAGAAAACACGTCAGAATATGTAAACAATTTGGCTGTAGGTAAAGGTCGTCTATGTGACATCACATCCATTGTACGGGTGTCTTGCTAGGATAGCCTTTAGTGCATGTGCATTCAGAAGCCATGGACATGTCACTTGACCTGTGAAAGTGATGTCAGATGGATGAGATATCTGTGACTATACTACTGTTTACATGGTAACACAAGCGCCACCCAACCTTCCAAACACACATACTAAAAACGTAATTAATAAATAAAGACCAAGAGACAATGCAGATGGAATAAAATGGCCGCGGTATTTATTAAGGGGTTACATAATAAATAGAATAAACAAGTATTAAACTTGTAATAAATACCAAATATTTTAATAAATATTAAAAACCAATAAATATTATACCAATAATTCATGACCTTGTCCACCCATAAACTGGGCGACTAACCCCCCACTAACAAGATACCGCGACATTAAAAGGGAGGGGGTGGTGGGGCAATGATGTTCCTCTTCATCCAACTCGGACGGGCAGCAGACCACTCCAAAACTTGGGAATATATATTCAAAATTCCAGCCTTTTTACCAAAGGGAACCAATGAAAATACCAGATTTTCCCGCCCCATAGGAATTTTCAAGAACCTGTGCGTGCCAAGACCAAGTGGGTGGGGCACCAGTGACCTGAACCTGACCTCATACATTTAAGTACCAAATAAAAATAGGGTAAAAAGAGGGTTAAACCAAATGACCTTTAATTAATGACCATAAAAGGAACAGAAGGAAAACAGGAGGAAAAAAGGGAGGGGGCGCCGTGTTACCATGAGGGGCCACGCTGTAAACAGGCTAATAGCCCCTATTCATACCGCCTGTTTTCTGTGTGGTTTTCTGCAGCACTTACCACAAAATAGGTAAATGTGGTGGTGGTAGTGGTGTGGCGTGGCAGGGAGCAGTGCGACTATTGCATCTAAAGTCTGTGGCAAGTCTATTCAAGAGCCTTTTGGCGGAAATGGAGGAAGTGTTATTTCTATATTAACAGAATTGTATAAACGTTTTACGGTAAGACACAATACACTTTACCGTTGGGCTTTACATTAGAAGACTGCTGCTTTTTGAGTTGGTTCTCCTTTAAAAGTATTCTCTCATGACCATCTGTCCATGGAACTAATGACAGTACAGATGTAAACATATCACAAGAGCAGAGCTGACTGCAGGCAATGGCACATTTATTAATTTACTCAATCACTGCCAAACCACCTGGCCCTGCAAACCTTATGTCACTGAGGTTCTCCCACGAAGAAGATGCAATAGCTTTATTAGAATTATGACTTTTTTTTAATGCTAATACTGCATTCCAGTCTTTTTTGCAGTGTGAACAGTGCACAAATTTGCAAGATCAATCTCCGTAGCCCTGGAAGGCTGCGCAAAGCATATCGACATTTACAATAGTTCTGTTGTTTCGTTGGCTTTGCTTAACAATCTATTATCTTATTTTGGTGTTTTGCTCTAACTAATAATCTATTGCCTTTTTTCCTTTCCTTTAAAATATTTTGGATTCACAGAGGTTCCGTTTCCAGTATGCCATTCCTTCCTGTAGTGCCCAGCTGTCACTGCAGCAAGCTCACTTTTAGGTTAAAGCATATTTTATCCTTAATTGCTATATTTGGTTCTCACGTTATTATAGTGGTTCCTTGGGGTGCATTTAAATCCACCTTATTGTAATAGATTATGGAATATAATGGCTAATGTGTCCAACGTAGAATAAATGACTGTAATGATTTATGATGCAGCACTTCAGTTTTATTGAACATAAGGATCATTGTACTAAAATGGATGGTGTATTGCCAGTTTAGCATAAAATACTGAATAACATATCCAAGAAAGTGAATGGATCATCCAGTTCATAATATGCTGCCCCTTCAGCGGAGAGGTCTTTAATAAGCAAGAGTGTCATTACACTTGAAAATGTATGTGTAGGCAGTCCATTATGTGACACCAAGCCAGTCATAGGATGCTCAGATTATTAATGCACAGGGCCTTCTACATGAAAATACAGTGCGGCTCCATCTCTTCCTATATCTACTCCTTATTGCTAAGCTGAGCGGTAGACGATGAACCTTCATTAAACAACTATAATCAAATACTGGACAGTATATATGTCTGTAAGCACACACCTATGTTAAATACGTGGTGAATACAGTCTGCTATGTGATTTTACCTTATCTTTATCGCATATTCATCAGTGCACAAATACGCTAATAGATTGCTATGTATAATATAATAATATAAGGTCTACATCCTTAATAATCTCTTGTCATGTCCCCATGACATTGACAGCCATTTTTAGGGTACTCATAACAGACTACTATACATATGTCAGCTACGGTGCACTCATAGCAGTGCCAGTCAGCGCCACATAACCCTTCCATCTACAGCAGGGGTCTCAAGCACGTGGCCCGCGGGACACAGAGCCGCTAGTATCGGCTCTGCTCCGGTACTCTGTGAAATCCCTGACATCGCTGTCCATGAATGGACACGCGATATCAGGGTCTTATCCAGAGCGGAATCCCAAGCAGAGCACTAGCATAGGTTCTGCTCCTGGATTCTGTGGAAATGCCCGACATCGCTGTCCATATATGGACAGTTTTGTCAGGGTCTTCCCCAAAGTGGAGTCTCTGGCAGAGCGCTAGCATAGACTCTGCTCCGGGACTCTAGAATTCCCTGACATCGCTGTCCAGATATGGACAGCAATGTCTAGGGCTTACCCAGAGCTGGACAGTGATGTCAGAAGCACAGCTGGAGTCCCAGTAGGAGCGCTAGTGGCACTCTGCCCAGGACTCCAGCTCTCTGGTTGCCCCGGGCATCGCTGTCCATATATGAACAGTGATGTCGGGAGCAGAGCTGGAATCCCAGGCAGGGTGCTAGATGCGGCTCTGCGCCGGGACTCCAGCTCTGGGCAAGCCCCTGACATCACTGTCCATATATGGACACTGATGTCAGTTGCTTCCCCAGAGTTCCGGAGCTGAGCCTATACTAGTGGTCCGCTCTGGGACGCCGGCTCTGGCGTTGCCCCTGACATCACATTCTGGTCCAGGAGGATCCCCTGATGTCACTGTGTATGATCAGTGACATCAGGGGCTCCTCCAGCAGAGGAAGGAATCCCTGGCCAAAGCGTCGGCAACGTTCTGGCTGGGGATTCCACTCCTAGAGGGAGCCCCAATGGTGCTATCTACTGGGGGTGTCTGGCACTATCTGCAAGGGGTGTGTGTGGCATTATCTACAGAGGGCACTGTGGCAGTATTTACAGAGGGCACTGTGGCATTATCTACAGAGGGCATTGTGGCATTATCTACAGAGGGCACTGTGGCATTACCTACAGAGGGCTCTGTGGCAGTATCTACAGAGGGCACTGTGGCATTATTTACAGAGTGCACTGTGGCAGTATCTACAGAGGGCACTGTGGCATTATCTACAGAGGGCACTGTGGCATTATCTACAGAGGGTACTGTGGCAGCATCTACAGAGGGTACTGTGGCAGCATCTACAGAGGGTACTGTGGCAGCATCTACAGAGGGTACTGTGGCAGCATCTACAGAGGGCACTGTGGCAGTATTTATAGAGTGCTCTGTGCCAGCATCTACAGAGGGCACTGTGGCAGCATCTACAGAGGACACTGTGGCAGTATCTATAGAAGGTTCTGTGGCAGCATCTACAGAGGGCACTGTGGCAGCATCTACAGAGGGCACTGTGGCAGCATCTACAGAGGGCACTGTGGCAGTATCTATAGAGGGCACTGTGCCAGTATCTATAGAGGGCACTGTGCAAGTATATATAGAGGACACTGTGGCAGTATCTATAGAGGGTTCTGTGGCACAATCTAAAAAGGGGCTGCCTAATTTTGACATTTGTGTGTCTGCCAAACGCTGCCAACTGAGCTGCCGGACAGCATTTAGCGACACTTAAACTGTAAAACTGGATTGTTGAAATAAGCACGTGGAGAACTCGCAAATTTACAGTAAGTTTAAACCTATCAGTATTATTATAGTAATACAGTGTTATAGTAGTTCAAATAACTAATTAATTAACAATAATTTTGTAATGTATCAAATTTGAAAGTAATGCGGCCCGTCAACTTCCCATTTTTTCTATATGTAGCCCACTTACCCGGCCGAGTTTGACACCCCTGATCTACAGTGTCCCCATATCAGAGCAACCACAGAACTTAAAGGCTGTGTAGACCTTTGAAATAGTGTTTTGTTTAAATAAAAATGTCTATCGGTGATTGGTGCAACTTTCAAAATACTTTTTATTAAAAATGTTTTTTACTTTTTGAGATACAGCTGCAGAATCCACTTTTAATCAATCACATCTAAGCTATAAACTTAGAAGTGATCGATAGCAGCTCGATTCTGACCCACTAACATCGAACCAGGTAGTCCCACGGACCTGACAGATATAGGGTTCAGCACTAGATACAGCTGCTCTGTATACAGTATACAAAGCAGCTGTATCTCAAAAAGTTAAAATTATTTTTAATTAAGTATTCAGAAAGTTGCACCAATCACTCGGTTAGACATTTATATATAAAAAAAATGTTTAAAGGTGTACATAGCCTTTAATACAATTTTCATAGTACCAGCCACAGAATCCTCATAAAGTGTCATCCACAAAGCCTCTATTTAGTGTCTTTTACAGATCACCCATATAATGCCAGAGCCTTTATTGCGTGCTACTTTGTCCCTTTGCCTGCCACAGAGTTTGCGTTACCAGCAGCGGTAGCTACGCATCCCTCCACACTCATGTGCTGCTCTCTTCAACTTGGAGACACTTACATGTGAATGGCCGATCAGGGGACGTCTGCCCTACAGAAGCCATTTAACTAATTGCCTCTGCATTAACAGGAGCATCATGCCCAGGAACAGCGGTACAGTGCTGAACTAGTACTGTCCCACAAACTCTAAGACACTTATTATCAATAAATGGGTCAGTTTAACTCTGTGAACCCCCATTCTCTTCATCATATGTCTGAGTAAAAGTATCTCAGCGTTATTATAAATTTGCAGTGTCACCTGAGACCTGTTTTAAGGGCACTTTTCATCTAGTTTTACATCTGAGACATTGTTATTTGGAGATTCTGATTAGAGGGTGTCTAAGTTTTATAAATGAACTAGAAAATCCTACTATAAATATGTAAAGGGTCCTATTATTAGGGGGTCAATGTGCCACTTAAATTTCAGATATTCATATTGTATATTGCGATTTGCAGTCAAGTCTCCTTCATTTTCCTAGTTGTAGATGGAAAGCCTCATCTGCAAAGTATAAAATCAGCTTTAAACCCCATTTTGGAGAAAGGTGACATGCCGTCCGTTTTGCTTTTTTATCTTACCTGGAAATGGCAGGAAATCTATAAAGAATAGGCTCAGACTAATAACCTACTTTGTTTCTTATCTTGTTATTGTTAGTTAGAGCAAGGTAATGGGCACACTTAGAAGCCCTGCAATCATTTACTTTTGCCACAAGGCTTCAAGTCTGGGATGTGATCTGATTATTAGGGGCGTTAAGTAAGCTATGGGTCGTTAAATCTCTCAGTCTGCTCTTCAGGTTAGACATCTTCCTGCACAGGTTAGAACATGATGAGCTATTATAAATTGGCTGCTCTGTAAAGAAACTTTATAATTGTTTTGCAAATAGAATTGAAAGTGTTTGAGTAAAAATAACAATTTAAGATTTAGTGCCCTTTAAGCATGGCAGAGTATAGCTTCACAAGAGCATGTAAGGGATTTTCTGAGTTAAATAAAGCATTTCTCATTAGTTTCTAAACATTGTAACAGGATCCATTAGTAATAAGATCCATTAGTAACAGGATCTATTTTTTTTTAAAATTATACTAGTACTAGATTAATGTATTTTTCCTTTGTTCACATGTTCTTCTGGCATTATTCTAGAAATGTCGTAAGTTTAGGGATGGATTTCACAAGTGGAGTAACTATAAGTTGTGTAGCGATAGGAGGTACACATAGGGCAATTACACCCAGGTTTTTATTTCTAACGGGTTAAATAGATACTGCGCTAGATAGAGATATGTAATTAATGGAAAACTGAATGCTTTACATTTTCTTAGTGTACAGTTTATGGCCAAATGTATGTGGACACCTGAACATCATAGCTGTATGAGCTTGTTGGACATCCCATTTTAAAACCATGGGCGTTAATATGGAGTTGGGCCACTTTTTTGGCTATAACAGCCTTCACTCTTCTGGCAAGATTTTGCCGCAAGATTTTAGAGTATGTCTATGGGAATTTGTGCCCATTCAGCCAAAAGAGAATTTCAGGCACTGATGTTGGACAAGAAGGTCTGGTTCTTAATTGTCGTTCCAGTTCATCCCAAAGATGATTCGATATGATTGAAGTCAGGGCTCTGTGCATCGGCTACTCAAGTTTCTTCACACTAAACTGGTCAAACCAAATCTTTATCGACCTCGCTATGTGCACAGGGGTACAGTCAAGCTGGAACAGGAAATGGCCTTCCCCAAACTGTTGTCACAAACAATTGTCTTCTCATGTATGTAGCATTACATTAACCTTCACTGGAAATAAGAGGCCTAGCTTGAACTGGGAAATAAGCCACAGGCTATTATCCCTCCTGCACCAAATTTTACAGTAGGCAGTATGCATTCTGGTAGATCGCGTTCTCCTAGCCTCCCCCAAACACAGTGTACATGTTTTTCACTGCTCCAAAGTCTACTGGTGGCGTGCTTTACACCACTCCCGCTGACATTTGGTATTGTGCATGTTGATCTTAAAGGGGTTGTCTGAGATTTAATGACTTTGTGTTAATGCTTGTAATTTATAAATGTAAATACATTTGTAATATACTTACATTTTCCAAAGTGGCCCCGTTTCCAGATCCTGCCGTGGGGTACTTGACGGGTGACGTCACTCTCTGCACTGGTTCTGGCCGCTTTGTTGATCTTGAATTCTTTGCCGGGTATACGACACGTCACTTGTGCCGTGTCATCTATGGGCTGTTCTGCTTCACAGCCCGTAACGCGCATACGCTGTCACTGCTGTTCTCGCATACCTGCTGTTCTCGAGATAACAGCAGGGGCCGCGCATGCGCGTTACAACAGAACAAGCCCATACACGGCATGTCACAAGAAAGTAATTCAAGATCAACAAAGCGGCCAGAGCCAGAGCAGAGAGTGACGTGACCCGTCTAGTACCCCACGGCAGGATCTGGAAACGGGACCACTTTGGAAAATGTAAGTATATTACAAATGTATTTACATTTATAAATTACAAGCATTAACACAAAGTCATTAAATCTCAGACAACCCCTTTAATCTTGTTTGCAGTTGCTCGACCATGGAAACCCATGTCCTGAAGCTCCCACCTTTGGTGCAAAGGTGGCTTCCTGTGACAGTGGCACATTTAAAGTCTCTGAGCATTTTTGTACAACCCATACTACTATTAATGTTTGTCTATGCAGATCGTATGTTTGTGTAGCTGTATTTTATGGGTGTGGCTGAAACACTTGAACTCAATAATTAGGAGGGTTGTCCACATACTTTTGGCCATATAGTGAGACTACAGTGAATACATTTTTCAATTCATTCATTGTATGCAGCACTTTGTGAAAACACTGACAATGATGTGGAGCCAGTAAAATATTTAGCATCAGTTAGTGGCTCAGGAGTGTCAGCCTTTCGTATTGCATTGTATAAATACTGGAAACACCTGGAACCCCTATCCACCCTGGTTGTACTACTGAACTAAACCTAGATCACTACAGGTTTTATGCGAACTAAGTTTGGTTCAATACACAAAAATGGTGGACCGGGTGTCTGGCTGTAATATGGACCCCAAAATGTGGCCTTGTAAATCTGGCCTAATGGAGATGTGTTTGGCCAGAAATACATTTGTTTCACCAATTAACCCAATATGATGGCATGGAGACCAAGGAAAGATTAATAGAATCTAATTTGTTTAGTCTTAAGTAGAAGTGTTAGAGGAAGGATGTGATCAACTTGTACAAATATATATAAATGGACTGTACAAAAATATGTTGTGAACAGCTGCTCACTCTAAGGCCAGCCCAAAAGACAAGAGGGTAACTTCTCAACTGAGAAAAAAAAAGTTCCATATATAGCTGTCAAAAGGATCTTAGTAGAAAGAGTCAAATTATTTAAGAAAGGTTTGAATACTTCTTTAAAAACAAAATAATATAATGCGTTATCTAAAGTACTTTAGTTAATCACCGTCAACCAATCTGGATCAACGTTTACCTAAGGGCCATTTTAAACGAACGCTGGCAAAACAGCATGTCGATTGGAGCTTATTTTCTCAATTTTAACAGAGCAATGTTCGGAATGTATGAGAACGAATGATCGTCAATACAATATTTTGTCCCTTTTCATTTGCATCTTATCGGCGGCACGTCCATTGTTTACATGGGGAGTTGTGCTCCGAGAAGCGACCGTTTTTTGGTCGCATAAAAGATCAGCTGACAAACCAGCGTTTGCTCATTTGTTGGCTGATTTCTGCCCTGTTTACGAAGGCAGTGATCTGAAACTAGTGTTCATATGAGCGCTTGGTTGCCCGATCATTGGCCCATGTTAAAGGGCCTTAAACTAAAAACGTTTTCCCTTTTTAGGGCAAATAGAACCATACCGTCTTAGGGATTTTCATTCTATGTTACTTTATTAAGGCTCATAATTTCGTAAGTGATTTATGTATGTACTGTATACACTATAGCAAGATATAGGTATCGCTGGCCAGTAACCGAGGATTGGAAAAAACAACGTAGACTTCAGAAGCGAGTTAGTTTGACTTCTTTAGTCACCTACCAACAGAAAGCAGCCCATGAAAGTGCCAGTAGCCAATTTCTAGGCACATTGGCTAGCTAAATCACTGGATATGTCCAGATCTGTCGTAACCCTTCATTGTGTATAATTTTTCAACTCATTATTAGACACTCTTAGCCTTTTTATAGCATACAGCTTTTCTCATAATTGTTGTAAATCAGATTGACACATTGAAGAATCAAAATTAACAAAGGGTTACAGTACATATTTACTGAGAAAACAATGGTTAAACTTGTGCAAGACATCATGTTCTTGTATTTGAATATGAATCAAAATTTACTGTTCCTGTGCTGAAAAACTAGTAATTTATAGCAATCAATCATCTGTATTAATAAATTTCAACAGTGTGTCTGTTTGTGCTTTTGAATTACAGGAAGAAACAATTTGTGTACATTAAACGGGTTGTCCGGGCATAGGCCGATTTTTCATACTGATGACCTATCCACAGGATAGGTCATCGGTATATGATCGGTGGTGGTCTGACATCCGGACCCCTCACCGATCAACTGCTCCGACTGCCTCCATATATTGGCAACGCTCTGGCTGGGGATTCCACTCCTAGAGGGAGCCCCAATGGCACAATCTACAGGGAGGGTGGTGTAGCGCTATCTACAGGGTGCAGGGTGGGGTGTGTGCTGCACTATGTATTTGGGGGTGTGTGTGGCACTATCTACTAGGAGGTTTGTGTGGCACTATCTACTAGGTGGTGTTTGGCACTATCTACTAGGGTGTGTGTGTGTGGCACTATAAACTGAGGGCTGTATGGCACGATCTACAGGGGGCTGTGTGGCACTATCTACAGGGGGTATGTGGCATTATCTACAGAGGGCACTGTGGCACGATGTACAGAGGGGACTGGCACTATCTACAAAGAGCACTGTGGCATTATCTACAGAGGGCACTGCATATATGGGGCACAAACTGGGGGCCTAACTTCTATATGGGGAAATAAACTGCCGTATTCTGCCATTTTACTGCCGCCATGAGTTCCCCCGCAAAGGGACCCACTATGTCTGTGTCACCCAATGGCCCACATAAACCTGGAGCCGGCCCTGCCTATCCGCATATATGGACAGTGACATCAGGAGCTTCCCCAGGGCTAGAATCCCCGGGCAGAGCGATTCTTGATGTTTCCTCTGCCCGGGAACTCTGGTTCTGGGGAAGCTCCTAAAGTCGCTGTCCATATATGGACAGTGACGTCAGGGGTTTTCCCATGGCCAAAGTCCACGGGCAGTGCTTCAGGAATCGCTCGGCTAAGGTACTCTGGCCTGGGGGGAAGTTCTAGACGTCACTGTCCATATATGATATCAGTTTTCACTATGGGAACCTTAGCTTCACATATTTTAACGCAACATTTAACATAAAAGCAGGCTGGACAAACGAGTGTACAATTTGGGAACAATGTTAATTCAATGTGTGTTGTATACAGTTAATAATAGATACACTGTAAAATTCAATATCATAATGCAGTTGACTGTATAAGGATGCAGTGTTATTCTTACAGAGCAGCTCCCAATTCTAGCCCATAGAAGGGGGTCCTGATCAGGAGACCCCCCCCCCCTCTATGATGTCAATATGCCCTATGCCTCTAATAGCAATAATCTTGATGAGGCAACCCCTTTAAGGCAAAACTTTAACTCTAAGGTACTGCTACTATAAAATTATTATTATATAATTACCTAATAACAGTTTCATAATATTCTGAAACAAATCTGTCGCATGTCCTTATATAGGCATTAATGGAACGGCATAATGTGTAAAGTCGATTTGTAATAACGTGGCATATTCCCATTTCTCTAGGTGGAACCCTTTTGGAGAGCTCGATTTCCTCAGAAACATGTACAGTACATAACCACTCACTAATAAAGGGAAAAATAAAACACAAACATCAGCAGGATTGTTTCCAAGTGAAAGGAAGGATTATTTAAAGTGGGAATTAGATGTTGCTGGAGCTAAATGAACTCTATCATCACAACGTGGGTGTAGCCACAGGGAAACTTAATCTGTAGTTTTGGCAAATTTTGAAAATATTAAATCAAAACGAAACCTTGCTAAGTATGTCAGGATTCATGTCATAAATTCATTACTCTCGCCACAAGCTGCTGTCTGATCTGCTACAGGGTATAATTGGGGAGAAATCCAATATGCAGGCCTCCTGGTTGGGCTTCTCCATTGAACTCCGTAGCAGGTCAGAAGACCGCACTAGACAGACACAATGACTTCAAGATGTATGTCTTCGAGAGAGCCTGTTTGTTTTTTGTATCAATGTAAAAGCAAAGCAACACTCCAGACAAATACTAATTTTAGTGGGAGATGGACAGCAAAAACAAAACAAATCTGCTTTCCGCTGGTGTTTTCGTAAAAGGCAAAGTAAACACAGGCTGTGTGACCATCTGAGCAGGCAGAACCATTCCTGTGGTGGCTCTTTTTTTAGAAACTACATGAGATATTAAATACGCCAGCTTTCTGATTCATGGGGGATAAAGGAGTAAGGAACAGCTAAATTGTGCAAACAAACACAGCTGTGATTTTCCTCGCTCTATTTTTCATTTCATTTTTACGTTTCTGAAGTAACGTTCGGCGATCTCACGAAGGCCTCGCCCATGACTGCTTTACAGGCTTGAGTGATAGGTCAAATGTAAAGATGATGTGAGGGGATGATGAACAGATGTAGAACATTCAGGAAGGAAACTAGCCATTTGCTGATGACAGTAGAAATGCAGCAAAAATGCAGATAACGTAAACATTATTTATTATGCCAGTGGCGTTCCTCCGTGTTTAAAGGATTACACATCCTAGTTATTGTACACTGCTGTGATGGGGAAACCAAGGAAAATATGTGCAGAAATGTGTGTTTAAACATATGGGATATGCTTGTTTAGAAATTTTACCGGCCCAAATTGCTTGAATTTTTTCCATGCATATTAATCCGGACAGTATACTTCAGTAAGGGCGGGTTCACACATAGCGGAATTTCACTTAAATTCCGCTGCGGACACTCCGCAGCGTTAATCCGCAGCGGAGCCGTTTCTCCATTGACTTTCACTTTAATTTAGCAGTGTTCGTTTACACGATGCGTACAATTCCGCTGCGGAGCATAGGCTGCGGAGCGGAATTTGTTGTCCGCAGCATGCTCTGTCTGTTGCGGAGCAGTGGCGGACTGGTTGCGGACTCATGGCGGAATTTCTCCATTGACTTCAATGGAGAGTCAAAATTCCGCAATGAAGTCCGCAGATCTTATGTGTGCTGCGGAGCGTATTGTTTTTACTACCATGACATTTCTTCATTCTGGCTGGACCTATGTATTTCTAGGTCTACAGCCAGACTGAGGAAGTCAATGGGGCTCCCGTAATGACGGGAGCGTTGCTAGGAGACGTCTGTAAATAGTCACTGTCCAGGGTGCTGAAAGAGTTACGCGATCGGCAGTAACTGTTTCTGCACCCGGGACAGTGACTACCGATCTCAATATACATGTATCTGTAAAAAAACATATAAGTTCATACTTACCGAGAACTCCCTGCGTCTGTCTCCAGTCCGGCCTCCCAGGATGACGTTTCAGTGTAAGTGACGGCTGCAGCCAATCACAGGCCAAGCACAGGCTGCAGCGGTCACATGGACTGGAGCGTCATCCAGGGAGGTCGGGCCGGATGCCGAAAGAAGGACGCGTCACCAAGACAACGGGCGGTAAGTATGAATTTCTTTGACTTTCACTAGGGAAAGTGCTGTCCCTTCTCTCTATCCTGCACTGAATAGGGAGAAGAGAAGCACTTTTCCTGCAGTCCGCAGCGGCCAGTCCGCATCAATTTTCTGCACATTTTGTGCAGATCCGCTGCAGAATCTGCAACGCAGATTCTGTGCGGCATTGATGCGGACAGTTGCGGAGGAATTCCGCCATGTGTGGTCATGCCCTAAGAGCCACTGGGAAAGAAAGCTGTTATTTGCAAGGGTGGAGTGTGGATACCCTGATGGTATTGTTACCTTCTACGGAGTCAGATTATTATAAGCTGATTCACAGTTTTTGCCTTCCGTGACAGGAAAGCGGGTAGCATATTTTCAATGGGTGGACCAATAAAAATTCCGGTCCCTTTATGGAATTGTTTATTTGTATTTAGCCTGTGGGAAAAGACATACATCTTCCATGAACTAGTCAGAAAAGGAGAAAAAAGGTAAAGAAAGGATTTGAAAAGCTGTATTTATAGGTCAATTGCATTGTATAAATCCCGTCATATCTTCTATGCATGCAATTTGTTTCCTTGACCATCCACTACATATAAAATAAATATATATATATGTGTATATATATATATATATATATATATATATATATACATATATATATAAATATATACTAGTCCTTCTCAATGAAATAGAATATCAGCAAAAAGTTAATTTATTTCAGTAATTAAATTCAAACAGAGAAACTCCTATATTATATAGATTGATTACACACAGTGATCTATTTCCAGCATTTTTTTTTCTTTTAATGTTGATGATTATGGCTAACAGTTAATGAAAACCCAAAATTTTGTCTCTCAGAAAATTAGAATATTAATCCCTTAATTACGCAGCCTAGTTTGGGCCTAAAGGCTCAGAGCCCATTTTTCAAATCTGACATATTTCACTTTATGTGGTAATAACGTCGGAATTCTTAAACCTATCCAAGCGATTCTGAGATTGTTTTCTCGTGAGACATTGGGCTTTATGTTAGTGGAAAAATTTGGTCTATGTATTCAGTGTTTATTTGTGAAAAATTGCAAAATTTAGAGAAAATTTTGAAAAAATAGAATTTTTCTGAATTTAAATGCATCTGCTTGTAAAACAGATGGTTATACCACCTAAAATAGTTACTAGTTCACATTTTCCATATGTCTACTTAAGATTGGCATCGTTTTTTGAGCATTCTTTTATTTTTCTTGGACGTTACAAGTCTTAGAACATAAACAGCAATTTTTTTAAGGTACCTGTTCAGTTCTGAAGTGGCTTTGAGGGGCCTATATATTAGAAACCCCCATAAAACACCCCATTTTAAAAACTAGACCCCTCAAAGTATTCAAAACCGCATTTAGAAAGTTTATGCATGCCAGGTTTAAAGAGGTGTTGAGATGCTAAAACAGTAGGAATCTCCCAAAAGTGACCCCATTTTAGAAACTGCACCCTCAAGGAATTCATTTATGGTTGTTGTTACCATTTTGACCCCACAGTTTTTTCACAGCGCGTATTTGAATTGGGCTGTGCATTTAAAAAAAAATTCCAATAAGATGTTGTTTTGGCTCAAAATTTCTTATTTTCACAAGGAATAAAATACCCCATTTTGTTGCTTAATTTGTCCTGAGTGCGGCAATACCCTATTTGTGGTGATAAACTGCCGTTTGGGCCCATGGGAGCGATCAGAAGGAAAGGAGCGCTATGTGTTCTTTGGAGTCCATATTTTGCTGGATTGGTTTTAGGGTGCCATGTCGCATTTGCAGAGCCCCAGAGGTATCAAAGCAATGGAAACCCACCAGAAGTGACCCCATTTTGGAAACTACACCCCTCAAGGAATTCATTTATGGGTGTGGTGACCATTCAGACCCCACAGTTTTTTCACAGAATTTATTTGAATTGGCTGTGAATTAAAAAAAATGTAATTTTTTCCAATAAGATGTTGTTTTGGCTCAAAATTTCTTATTTTCACAAGGAATAAAATACCCCATTTTGTTGCCCAATTTGTCCTGAGTGCGGCAATATTACATTTGTGGTGATAAACATGCCGTTTGGACCCATGGGAGGGCTCAGAAGGAAAGGACCACCAATTGACCTACTGGGGATTTTCTGGTGCTAAGTCATGTATGCAGAAGCCCCTGAGGTATCGGTACAGTTGAAACCCCTGACAAGTGACCCCGTTTCAAAAACTACACCCCTTAAGGCATTCATCTAGAGGTGTAGAGAACATTTTGACCCCACAGGTATTGTGTAAATGATAATGCACAGCAGATGGTGCATAGTGAGATTTGCAATTTTCTATACATATATGCCATTTCAGTGTCCGATATATTGTGCCCAGCATGTGCCACCGGAGACATACACCCCATAAACTGTAATGTGGCTTCTCCTGGGTACGGCAATACCCTATATGTGGCTGTTAACCGCTGCCTGGGCACACAGCAGGGCTCAGAAGGGAAAGATGAGGGGGATAAGCTGTGCGGAGTGCATTAGGGTAAGTAAAACTGGGGTAGATTGAAAATCAAGGGATCTATGATAAATTTTAAAACTCTTTCATACAGAGCCCTGGTTTTTCGGGACAAGTGTCACGTTGATATATTGTGTCCTCCCTTATCCCCCTCTTATAGCAGACTTTGCACCTATTTTGACTTTTTCCCCTTCTGGGGAACTTCTGGAAAGTGTTTCCCTGGTACGATGCGTGTGGCCTCACTTCCAGAAGTACTGGGTGCCCCCCTTTCTTGGTCCCTAAAGATTAGGTTCTTGATAACCACCTCTTGAAATGCCAATAAAGTTCCCTTCTGGCCTGCACATCGACTTAGCATGCACGCATTGTACAATGCCATCTGTATGATGTGCACGTCCAGCTTCTTATACCACACCGCATGGCTCTGTAAGGCTTCAGGACTTGATCTGACAAGTCCACCCCTCCCATGTACCTATTGTAGTCCAGGATGCAGTCTGGTTTGGGGGTCTCTGTACTGGTACCTCGTACTGGTACATGGGTACTGGTGTGGCCATGTATTGTTGTCAATACAAGGACATCTCTCTTGTCCTTTTACTTGACACACAATATGTGGCTTCTAGAATGTGCCCTGCTCTCACCCCTTCTGAGTCTTAGGGAGGCCTCTCACATTTCTTCTAGCAGTGCCACGTGCCGCGGTACTTCTGGAAGCGGAGCTCTTGGAGTGGGACGCTGGTATAAAAATTATCCAGGTAGAGGTGGTAACCCTGGTCCAGGAGTGGGTGCACCAAATCTCACACAATTTTTTTCGTTAATTCCCAGTAAGGGGTGGGGGGCATTCTGGGGGCTGAATACTGGTGTCCTTTCTTTCATATATCCTAAATTTGTAGGTATACCCTGATGCACTCTCGCACAGCTTATACATCTTCACGCCATACCTTACCCTCTTACTCGGCAGGTACTGGCGAAATTGAAGCCTCCCTTTAAAATGTACCAAGGACTCTTGTATCAAGATGCTGATTTAATTTTCCAGCTGGAATTGGCACCTGCCCACACTGCCAAAAGTACCAATACCTGGTTTAATAACCACAGTATCACTGTGCTTGATTGGCCAGCCAACTTGCCTGACCTAAGCCCCATAAAGAATCTTTGGGGTATTGTCAAGAGTAAGATGAGAGACATCAGACCCAACAATGCAGACGAGTTGAAGGCCGCTATTAAAGCAACCTGGGCTTCCATAACACCTCAGCAGTTCCACAGGGTGATCACCTCCATGCCACGCCGCATTGATGCATTAATTCATACAAAAGGAGCCTCGACCAAGTATTGAGTGCATATACTGTACATACTTTTCAGTAGGCCAACATTTCGGTATTAAAAATAATTTTTAAATTTGGCTTATATAATTTTCTGAGACACTAAATTTTGGGTTTTCATTAACTGTTAGCCATAAGCTTCAACATTAAAAGAAAAAAAATGCTGGAAATAGATCACTCTGTGTAATAAATCTATATAATATATGAGTTTCACGTTTTTAATTGAATTACTGAAATAAATTAACTTTTTGAAGATATTCCAATTCATTGAGAAGGACTGGTGTATATGTGTATATATATATATATATATATATATATATATATATATATTCCCCATACCAGGGTGTAAAGGGAAGTGTTTAATGTATCTATATCTATATACGGATGTATATGGATGTAGATATGGATCTTAAGACATTTGGCTCCAGCTTGCTGAAGATTTTCTTTGTTTCCCTTGCCTCTTACATTCCGGGGGGGGGAGAGCCATAAACAGTGAACACATCCTGTATCGCATCCCCGTCACAGGAGGTTCTCAAGTCCTGCCCCCTCCCCTCTGCACGTGCATGAGTTTGTGATGTCATACATAAGTGCACAGCCAGGGTATAAGGGCCGCAATTTTACACTTCCCTCTCTTGCTTCCTGCGTCCCACCAAAGGAAGATCTCTACCAAGGATAGTGCATCTCTACCCATGCACTACTAACTATCCTCCCTCTCTCCCCCTTTACAATGAGCATTTCCCCTGGTCATTATTCTACTCTTCTCCCCATCAGCCTCTACCTGAATAGAAGCTGGATTCCACCAAAGCAGGCCTGCTGAACTCACTCTACTGCCCTGGACAGCAACCCTTTCAGCTACAACACCCTTTGTTCTTTCTCTTTTCATACAGCCCCTTATGTGTAGTTACAGGGATAGTTAGAGCCAGGTGGATGAGGGTCTCATAGATAGTGAGTGCATTGCATTGTATTGTAGATGTATGTTTAGGTAAGTGGGTGGTATGGTATAGTCAATAATACTGTGCCATGGGTAGTATTAGTATATATACTCAATACATATTAACTTGTTATGGGTATTCGGGTATGCTGATACTATACTGTGAATATTTACTGTGTTCTGGGTTTTCTGTGTTTTATTATCTAAGTGTGATTTGTATTAATAAATATTGTTTTTATTATACTGTGTCGTGAAATTCTGCGTTCACACACACACTTTTGGGCTAAGAAGATAGTTAGCGTTAATACAAGAGAAAGGTAGGGGAACAAGGCCTAACCCTAGTAACCCTAAGATAAAGGATATAGTAATAGTGGGTGACACTAGCCCAGTGAACCCCACTATTACACCAGCCCTTTAAGAGTGTGAAATGCAATTTCCTTTCATTCTTCGTCATATTCTTGTCCGTGCATAGATCGCATAAAGGCATACTTAAATTGTTTATCTGTAGAATGCTTATTGCGACTGCGGCTAGTTATCCATAGGCGCAAAAATAATTTTAGCAAATTTAGTGAGTGATAATGTTTAGTCATTTAGGGATAACTAGAGATTTTTTAACCAATGGAAATCTCTACCACTGGTCAGAACGTTTATCCGACATACCTCAAAGTATACTCCGTTGCAAGCTTTTATAACTACATCAGTATTATTTAGCAACAGTCTACCAATAATTTTTTTTGTAGGACAATGTATAAATACAAATGTACTGATTTTTGTTATGATCAGGAGATGTTTTTTTAGTAGGAAGACACTAAGTGCCTTTCGCATTAGGAGTACATCCATGCCCATTTTATTTGCTTTAAGCTAATGTTACATTTTGAGCAGAAAACTTTGGTTGTGCTTCCCTGGTCCTGCAGGATACAGTGTTGCTTGGTGTAAATATAAGTCTTTCCAGTTCAGCTGTTTATCCTGCAGTGTTGATCCAGAGGAAGGCAAAAAGACTCATTGGCAAATGCCAATTTTGATAAAGCTTTATGGAAAAATTACTCCAAATCTAGCTAAATCACTGGATCAACAACAACCCATCTACAGTAACCTAGTACTCATAACTTTTAATATTATGACACTCAATAAAGACATTCAGGCCCCTTTTGGATTCTCTTGTAAATTCACTATGGCAACTTCCTCTGCCAGAGAATTCCATGGTCTCACTGCTCTTACAGTAAAGAATCCCCTTCTATGTTTCTGTAGATACCTTCTTTCCGCTGGGCGTAGAGGTTGTCCCTTGTTATAGTTACTGTACAGTAAGGAGAGATCTCTGTATTAACCCTTGATATACACTTAATGGCCACTTTGTTAGGGACACCTGCCCTTTCACGATTGTCGCTTCCCTGTATGAAAATTAGACACGTGACTTCAGAGTGCAGCATAAAATCTAGTAAGCAAGTTTTCCGTGAATCAGTTTGTTTGTATCCACGTTAAGTGGGAAATTTGTGACTTCGAACAATGCATGGTCATCGGTGCTAGACTAGCTGGGGCCAGTATTTTAAAAAACTGGATAATAGTTACCATTGAAAGCGCAACAGGCAAAACTAATGCCATGCTCACAATGTTGCAATATGTGTGATCAGCAGGAAGCTGGTAAACTCCTGTAGATGACTAAGACAAATAATAAATAGAACAAAATATATATATATAGCATCCGTGGTTCACCACATACAATGCACAAACAATGAATACCTAAAATAGCTGATTGAGATCAAATCCCACCATGAAACTGTGTTCAGACCTATAAACAGGACATTCCAATAGACCTAATGTAGTATTAATAGTATTAATACATTAAACACATTCCCTCACTATCTGACAAAAAAGAGTAGAGATCGTATACCTACGCGGTCCTAGTAGAAAGTGATCTGGTCCTGTTGAGAATGCTGCTAAATAGATGTTTATCTTCAAAAGCCTCTTGAGGCCTCCTACACACAACTGAATTGGTTTTGCGGTACGCAAAACCACGAGTCTGTTGCGTTACATCGGACCGCAAAAAAAAAAGTTGTTGTGCATCTGTGTGTTATCAGGATTGGTGAATCCGCAAATCCGGACCGTAAGATTACTTGTCCTGAGTTTTTGTTGTCCAGATATGCGGCCCCCACAAAGACCTGTGTAAACCACGGTCGTGTGCATGGAGCCATCGAAATTAATGGGTCTGCAATTTATCCGAAAAAATGTGGATAAATTGTGGCCCGCCAAAGCACAGTCCTGTGCATGAAGCCTTAGTTGGGATTCCAAGAAGTAACTTCAGATTGAAGAAAACACCAGCAGTACAATGGAAAATAGCAGCGTTCTCCAAGTAACTGGTGTCTATCACCATGTGTTTTAGCGTAATGTCACATGCAAAGTGGTTCCACGACCGAACCTCGTCAAGAGTCTATCCAACTTGTTCTGGAAAACCCTGTTTCCTTCATCAGGGAGTTTGTGCATTGTATGAGTTGGAGCGTGAATTGTATATACATTTTGTTCTATTCCATAGTTACCATCACTGAACAATATCAGAGAAGGTGGATGACATGTATAAAATGGAGGAACTAGCTCACTGGGAAGTGATAAAACACAAAAAAATATTTGAAGACATGGTCTAATTATCACAGTATTCACACAAGGATGCCTTGTCATCCAAACTCCCAGGTAACCCACCCGGCCTCTTCCATTCATTGACACCAATATATTATAATCTACCTACATAGTTTATATGATATTTTAGGATTCAACTCACCCACCACACCTCTACTTTTATCCCTCCCTCTGTTAACTTATTTATTACATCATTTGTTCAGATAGCAAATCCACAGACACGCCGCAATTGTATTATCTACACCCCGTTAACTGTAAGATTGTAAGCAGGTCATTTCTTTATGCTTACGTATAATCTGAATATTCATCTTCAGTGTTATTGCTTCAAATAAACAAAAATGAAATTTTTAATAAGAAAAATAATTCAACATTTTAATTGTGCTTTTTAACCTTTTAGTATATTGATTAAAGTTAGGTTGTATAGAGTTTTCGCATGAGAGTGATGCTCACCGAGAACAATTGATGTTTAGATTCAGGGAAGGACTGGCTTTATTGGCAACATCTGTGCAGGGATCGGAGAAAAAAATATAGTTCATGGTGTACTTTCATCACATTCTATAATCCCATTACTGTGCTCAAAGCTTATTATCTGCCATCTACTGTTCACATTTTTAATGGTATTTTATCAGAATTCTTTTTAACCGCTGGTGGCTCTGCTGAGTTATTATAATGCAAGGTTTTGCAGATAAACATTCATTTTTACTATCTAGTATATGTATCAGTGCTGCTTTGAAACCTGTTATCAATAAGTACAACTTTTTTGTACAGTAGGAGTGAATATTTACAATTATGAACAAGCCGAATTGGGAATAATGAAAAACTGAAACAGGAAAGGAATAGAAAAGGAAGGTCTAAGGGTAAAATCACACACAGAGATTTGATGCAATTTTTTTTTAACCAAAGCCAGAAGTGGCTCTATAGGAAAGAAAAGGTGTATAGAAAACACTGATGCATCTCCATTCTTTGGTGTCCACGCCTGTGTTGGCTCAAAAAACGGCGCCAAAAACTGCATCAAAGCTCTGTGTATCCTGGACTAAAAGACTGAAGTGTTGGGTTTAAAAGCTACCCTTATACACATGATAGCAGGAGATTTATTGCCGTCACTATAAACCGATTGCAGGCTATGTGCACTTTTTCAACCATTTTTAAGGCATCTTAAAGAAATGAGTCAACTTTGCAAGTAGTATTGATTTACAATATGATATCCTTTTATGTATACAGTTCCCATGCAGACTCATGTGTTTTCATTGTTACAGACTGGAAACTATCCCTGTGTGAAGCCTGATCCTGCACTTATGTGTAACTCGACTTCTTAGCCCCTTCTTCTTGCTCACCTACAGACAGTAGAAGCGGGGGCAGATGGAATAGGTAAATTATTACTGCAGGATTTGACCGCACACAGGGTATGGAGTACAACACATTGATACATATGCCTCTACATGTGTACTATACATCAAGGTAAATGTCCCTTATTGTTTTATGTTGTATATAAATATATTTTCAATACGAATGTACATGTTTCCTAGCCTCACAACCATAGGATGTATTATTGAATAATATAGATAATCTTTTAGAATCTTCTCTTCCTTAAGCTCTCTTGCATACGACCGAGTGCCACATGGGACATTTTTCACGGCATCCGAGTGGCACCCGATAGTTTTCACGGATCCATTCACTTCAGTGGGTGAATCGGGTCCCTGAAAACGAACACGACTCTCTGATCCTTGGAAAGATAGACCATGTCTTATCTTTCCACGGATCAAAGACGGGACTTGGGCAGCACACAAGGTCATGTACAAGATCCCAAATTATATTCAATTTAAATTGGTTATGATTTTAACCCGCTGCCTGACAACCTGTCCCCAAGGCACATGTGTATGGGTGAGTCGGGAGGAATATCTCTAAGGTGTATAGCCACCTTTCGAAAGACTATCCTCACAAGAGCTTTCTTCATGAACCTAGTTCTGATAGACATGATCACATGCAATTCTTAGAATGCCTATCCTCATAGTAGGCTTTTATAGATGTGATCATTATTACATGCAAGTCTTCGAGGAACTATCTTCAAATTAGGACTCTACATAAGCACATATCTGCTGAACATTATAACATGCAAATTTTTGAGAGACTATCCTCACAGTAAGCTTTTACATGGGCACAGTTCTGATGAACATTATCACATGCAAGTCAGTTTTAGAAAGACTATCCTCACATTAGACTTCTACATAAGTACAGCTCTAATGAACAATTTCACAATGGCCATACACAGATTAAGGTCGGTCAACCATTTAATGTTTATGGGGGCCTAACAACTCCTGATGGCACATGTTGGGGGAGAGAAGTACTGGGCAGTTGGATTTTAACATGCCCAATCCTTTTGTTCTCAGGGGAGAGAATCCACCCCCAGAGGTGTCTTAATCCCCTGTTCGAATTCCGAGCTGAGTGTGCATGTATGGGGGGGATTAGGAGGAATAGCTGTCAGCTGAACGAGCATTCATGCGACAGCTATCTAATGTGTATGGCCAGCCTTCAAAAGACTATTATTACAGAAGGCTTCTTCATGAAGACGGCTCTAATGTACAATGGCACATGCACGTTTTAGAAAAAGTATTATCACAGTGGGCTTCTAAATGAGCAGAGCTCTGATGAACATTATCACCTATAAGTCTTTGGCAAATGCCTCTTCTTTTCTCCCAAGTTTTTGCAAAACAAATTTCTAGTGCAGAATATACCTAGTGTATGGATCAGTACAATGCCATATGAGCCATTGAGGAAACACCTCAATAATATCCCCAAAAAAGGAGGAGGAATATAAGTAATTTAGTAAAACGTCTTTGAGACGACAACCCAAAATGAAATAGAAAAATGATCTTCTAGAAAGGTGTCCCTCTAATAGAAGAGGCATATATACATATGGGGAATTGACAATCCGTCATGCTGAAAATCTGATGTTGATAAAAGGGTGGTCTTTTGTAGGGGTTTCACTCTACAAGTTCAGACTATCAAAAGTTTTGATGTCTATTTAAAAGATTTCAATGGAAATCGGCTTTTCTTCCACTGTTCAGTGAGCTAGGGGACATGTGAGGCTCCATTTGATCAATGGGCTCATTATCACCTTCTAATTACCCACAGATTTCCAGGTGTGTCCATTACATTTTAAATGAAACCTTCCTACTGTTACTCACTGTCAGCCAAAGGGTCATCTATTACTTTTCTAATGTCATGTGACTGTCTATCAGTAGTGATTTAAATGGAAACATTAAGAATTCAGCATGGGCGATCACTTACTACCAGTCTTTGCTTTTCAACGAAGAAGATCAATTAGACAGTATAAACAATCAGGAGTCCTCGAATTACTCTGCCCGTTACACTCTGATCAGGAGAAGCACAATCCGGCGAAAACGGGATAAACACAATAGATAAATGAGTTATTTATATGTCTTTTATCTCTCCTTCCTGTTTATTTCCCATGTGTTGTATAGGAAATAATGAGTAGATGATTAATATGCTGCCTTGTTTTAACTCTCCCTCCTGCTTTTCTGGAATAATAGGATTTGCATATGTTCAGACATGTAATACATAGTACGATGACAGATATGACTGGGGCATAGCCATGTCAGGTTATCTGTAATAATAAAAACACATTCCTGGACTTTGATCTATGTATTAACATTGTCTACCATCACGCTGTGCTAGAGGGGGAAGAGATATTACAGTGAAAACAATAGGATGACTTGAAATACTACAGCGATGCTGCGGATCGACTGGTAATATACAAACCGTGATCTGCGTTAAGTAGATAACAGATAATTAGACTGTAACGAGAAGCTGGATATTAAGTGCAACTGCTTAATAAGGACAGCACAAAATCATATTACTTGGCTGTTATCTCCATGGTAACCAGATACCAGTTCCATATCATATATGCTCTGTGCACAGTTCTTCCTATTCCGGCATGCTAAGTGCTTTCAATCTGCATACATAAGCTGTAAATTTAATGGACGGATACAAATATAAAAAAACATATAAGTAAAAAGGAATTTAAAAAAGAATCATTTTGGGTAGATGAGTTTTACCTTTTGGTGTATGCCTTGGTTTCAGTAGTTTGTGTTCTGTTAATTAATTGAAATGGAGCATGCATAGACTGTAAAGTTTTTCTAACCGTGAAATTGCCTTAAGTGGTGCTCAGTCTTGTTTTCTATCCTGGCTACTAAGTGTCAGTATGGCATTTATCTGGGGCACTAGAAGAGGTGTTTTGGGCCTTGAGGACATAGTGGTTATTTTATTTTTTTAGCACTACTCTCTCGAAAGCCATCTCTTTTGAATTGACTACTGACGCAGCCGTATGAGAATTTTGTTTTTTTGTGGGACGAGTTTTTTTTTGTGGGCGTGGGGAATGGGTAATAAAACAGCAATTCTACTTTTGTTTTTTGGGCGACATTTTTACGGCTTTCAGCATGCAGTATAAATGGCATGTTAACTTTATTCTGCAGGGTGGTTACGATTACAGCAATACCAAATCTATATAATTTTTCGAAGTTTACTACTTTGCACAATAAAACCACTTAAAAAAAATAATTTGTTATTGTGCCACCGCATTCTCAGAGCTATAACTTTTTTTTTTTCACTGTCAAGAGAGCTTCATGAGGTCTTTTTTTTTTATATATTCAGAATTTTTATTCGTTTTAAAACAAACAAGTATAAAACACAGTTGTAGGAAATACCTCCTCAAGAAAGAAAGAAAATAACAAACAAGGAGACGAGTATCACATCCTATGACAAGCGATGGTATACATCTGCAGCGTGCAGAGGCATAATGAACAGGAGCATTGCAAAAAAAAAATAGGAACGTAGTAACTTAATCTCCTACACAGCATTAAGAGTAACGGAAGCCTATAAACGCAATCACAGGGTGCGAAGCTCCCCTCTATTAGACAAGGGAGGGGGAAGGAAAAACAGGAGGAGGACAAACAAGGGCGGGAGTGGGATATGGTAGGGCACAGGTCATGGTGAGCCCGGACTCCAGTACTGGATTATTATGAGAAGAGAGAAGCGAGAGCAGTTAATCGTATGGTGGAGTCGGGCAAAACCACACAAAGCAGCAAGCAGTGTCTCCTTAGTCCAATGTTCATAAGAAGAAGGGGGTTGGATCTCAAGTCACCACATCGAGATATGTGGGAGAAAAGAGAAACGTAATCCAATGGAACCATGTGGACATGTATCGTGTAGAGGCAACTGGGGAATGTGACAACAGTTGTGCCATTCTCTGTATCAAGGCAACCTCCTGGAACCACTCATCCAACGTTGGAGGATCCACCATTTTCCATTTACGTTGGATGACTGACTTTGCAGCCTGGAGGAGGTGTCTGGTTAGAGACCGTTTATATATGGGTAATGGCATAGGGAACATGAATAGAAGAGCTGCCTTAGGGGAATTGGGGACTAAGACCCCAGTGACTTCTGATATGATTCTAAGTACAACAATTGTTTGGTACGGAAGGGTACCATTTATGAAGGGCAGTAGGGACCCGATGCTACCTAGAGATCATTGTATAACTAGTTTCCTGAGCCCGTATAGCTATGAAGACTTTTTGGGAAAGAAAAAAACACTGTTTCCATTCTGCGTCAGTGAATGTTTTGTTCAATTCTCTTTCCTAAGACTTACAGAAGGATGGGAGTTGGTGAGATCATTGGGAAAGGAGTTATTTATATAGTATAGAGATAGTGTGAGTAGGGGGCAGGGTAGAAACACATAAATGTCCAAATTCTGTTAGCGTACGGTGAAGGCGATTGGTTACGTTATAAAAGTGTTTTAATTGGGTATACTAAAAAATGTGGCGTGTTGAGGGCGCATCAGTTGGGAAGTTTGTGGCCAATGGTAGTAAAGAATAGTCTGAAAGGACTTGAGTATAGTACTTGGGATTGGTGGATAACCTGCCTAGGAAGGAGAGTCAAGCCTCGCCTACAGGAAATGCTGGGTTGTCAGTAACAGTGGTTAATGGGCCCAGTGGGTCTATGAGGGAACCTCCCATCTCTGAAGAGTGTAATGCTAAATGAGTTTGGAAGCCAACAAATGAGGCTTGAGTCGGTCTGTTCCAAGGCAAGGTCCACATCCACCGCAGAGTATTTAGGGTACAGGTGCATAACTGTTGGGATAAACGAACTCAAATTTTGGATTCATGGTTATGAAAAAATTCAAGAACACGAGCGTGTGTCGTCGCAAGATAATAGAGATGACAGTCCGGCAAACCAACCCCACCTGATTCTCTGAAACGAGTTAGAATTGTCCTGCCTAGTTTGGGACAGGCTGAAGGCCATATGAAGGATCCAAAGCATTGTTGGATACGTAACCAAAAAGAAGACTGGATGGAGTTGGGGATCGTCTGCAGGAGGTACAACAATCTGGGGAGGAGTGACATTTTTATAATATTAATATGGCTAAACCAGGATAATTCCTTTTTATGCCAGGAAGCAAGATCCGTGCGAAGTTTGAATAATAGTGGAATGAAGATATATGTAGACAGTTGTGAAAGGTCAGTACTTATATGTGCGCCTAGATACGTTATACCCCAAGTGGGCCAGGAAAATGGGAAATTATTTTTGAGGAAAGATACTGTTGAGAATGAAAGGGATACATTAAAAGCCTCTGATTTAGAGAAGTTGATCTTAAAGTTGGACCATGTTCCGAAACTGCACAGTTCGGACATCAACGAGGGAAGAGATATATGTGGATTCGTGAGATAAACCAGTAAATCTTCAGCAAATGCAGAGCACTTCTATTCTATACCGCCTATGAGAATACCCCTAATATCCGGACTGTTTCGAATGGAGGCCATAAGATGTTCCATAATGAGAACATATAACAATGGGGACAAGGGGCAGTCCTGCCTGGTGCCATTGTGAATAGTGAAGG
Organism: Rhinoderma darwinii; assembly: GCF_050947455.1. Classification (NCBI taxonomy): domain Eukaryota; kingdom Metazoa; phylum Chordata; class Amphibia; order Anura; family Rhinodermatidae; genus Rhinoderma; species Rhinoderma darwinii. The sequence goes on along the minus strand of NC_134691.1, from coordinate 279,112,066 downwards.
GAGCAGAAAGCGAGCCGTTAATTTTTATTTGGGCGGAGGGAGAATGGTAGAGGGCCATTATTTTACTAATGAGGGGAGGGCCAAGTCCTATGTGTTGAAGAGTTTGATGAAGGGCAGGCCATGATATTCTGTCAAATGTCTTTTCGGCATCTAGGGACAGGAGCATGAGAGGGGTATGATGGATGATATCTAAAGTTTTAGTGTATTATCGTGTGCCTCCCAACCGGACACGAATCCCACCTGGTCTGGATGAACCAGGGTAGGTAAGTGTTTATTCAATCTGTTAGCAAGCAATTGCCGTAGATTTTGAGGTCTACGTTAAATAATGAGATGGGACGGTAACTTGAACAATGCTGACGAGCCTTGCCTGTTTTTGGGAGGACAGCGACATGGGCCAAAGTAGAGCTAGGTGGGAACAGGGCTTCAGGTTTTAGGTCTTTTATGACTGTAAGGATTTCTGGAGATGTGAAAGCCATATCCATCTCCTCGGATATCTCCCTGGATAGGTCCGGTACCTACAGGGAGAAGGTGACAGATATGCATAAGAGCTATCCATGCTCCCTACAACATGATAACATAGATATAAACAGCTAACGTTGTGTGTGTGTGTGTGTGTGTGTGTGTATATATATATATATATGACACTGAAAAAAGGAGGGGAAGACCTTTCAGAACAAGTTATATACATTACTGAAATCAGAAAATTAGGCTAAATATCCAGAAGTAATCAAGAACAAATGATGAATTCTCAATTTCTCAGAAATCAATTGTAGTTGGCAATTTAGTTCCTGGGATGTAAGTGCAGGCCACAGTGCACTGTAATCCATCATGCAGAATGGGCAGTCTCCATAAGAGGCAGGAGGTCTTGTTCCTGCCTGCATCTAGACCTTCTTCTAGGGCCCCGTTGAAGGCGGCCCCCAGTCGGATTCAGGATTAATAGGAAGGGCGACTCGTTTGAGGTCCTCCGCAGAAGACAGCAACAAGGGCCATTCTTGTATTGAGATTTGAGAAAGGTTTACGTCCCGCAAGAAATCAGGTAAATAAGTCGGAGACCGTAGTGTATAGGTTTGACCATCCTGTCTGACCATTAGAGCGAATGGGAAGCCCCATCTGTAGGTGATGCCACGGTTCCGCAGTACCTCCAAAAGAGGTTTGGGAACTGATCTTTGTGCCAGGGTGTGTCTAGACAGATCCGGTAAGATACGTATCTGCATGCCTTGATGAAATATGATGGGTTGTTTTGTATTTTTTTGCAGAATAGAGTCTTTTATGGCGTAGAAATGAATTCGGCATATGACATCTCTTGGCTGGTGTACGTCAAACCTCGGTGGACGTAAGGCTCGATGGGCCCGATCAATTTCTATATGGGTATTCGGTGGTGGCCCAATAAATTATTGAAGATGGTAGACAGTGTAGAGAAAATATCAGATGTGGGAATTGATTCAGGCAGACCCTGAATAGGTAGGTTGTTGCTCCGATTACTGTTCTCGATATCATCGAGATGTTGTTGAAGAGTGAACAATTGAGCAGAATGTTTCTGTATAGTGGATTGCATACTAGTCCTTCTTAATAAATTTAAATAATCATCAGTAATTCCATTCAAAAAGTGAAACTTATATATTATATAGATTCATTACACACAGAGTGATCTATTTCCAGCATTTTTTTTCTTCTAATGTTGGAGATTATGGCTAACATTTAATAAAAACCCCAAATTTAGTCTTTCAGAAAATTAGAATATTTGGTAAAAATTGAAGATTGTAGACTCATGGTGTCACACTCTAATCAGTTAATCAACACAAAACACCTGCAAAGGTTTCCTAAGCCTTTAAATAGTCCAACAGTCTGGTTCAGTAGGCTATACAATCATGGAGCAGACTACTGACTTGACAGTTGTACAGAAGACAGTCATTGACACCCTCGACACGGAGGGGAAGCCACAAAAGGATGTTGCTAAAGAAGCTAGCTATTCACAGAGTGCTGTATTCAAGCATATTAATGGAAAGTTGAGAGGAAGGAAAATGTGTGGTAGAAAAAGGTGCACAAGCAACAGGGAAACTGCAGCCTTGAAAGTATTGTCAAGAAAAGGTCATTCAAGAATCTGGGGGAGATTCACAAAGAGTGGACTGCGGCTGGATTCAGTGCTTCAAGAGCCACCACACACAGACGTATCCAGGACATGGGCTACAACTGTCGCATTCCTTGAGACAACGTCAGAGGCATCTTACCTGGGCTAAGGAGAAAAAGGACTGGTCTATTGCTCAGTGGCCCAAAGTCTTGTTTTCAGATGAAAGTAAAATTTTGCATTTCATTGGGAAATCAGGGTCCCAGAGTCTGGAGGAAGAGTGGAGAGGCACTCAATCCAAGTTGCTTGCAGTCCAGTGTGAAGTTTCCACAGTCAATGATGGCTTGGGAGCCATGTCATCTGCTCGTGTTGGTCCACTGTGTTATATCAAGTCCAGAGTCAACGCAGACGTCTTGCAGGAAATTTTCTACCACTTCATGCTTCCCTCTGCTGACTAACTTTATGGAGATTCTAATTTCATTTTCCAACAGGACTTGGCACCTGCCCACACTTCCAAAAGTACCAATACCTGGTTTAATAACCACAGTATCACTGTACTTGATTGGCCAGCAAACTCGCCTGACCTAACCCCATAGAGAATCTATGGGGTATTATCAAGAGGAAGATGAGAGACACCAGACGCAACAATGCAGACGATCTGAAGCCCGCTATCAAAGCAACCTGGGCCTCCATAACACCTCAGCAGTGCCACAGGCTGATCGCCTTCATGCCATGCTGCATTGATGCAGTAATTCATGCAAAAGGAGCCCCGACCAAGTATTGAGTGCATATACTGTACATACTTTTCAGTAGGCCAACATTTTGGTATTAAAAATAATTTTTGAAATTGGGCTTATATAATATTCTAATTTCCTGGGAGACTAAATTTTGGGTTTTCATTAACTGTTATATACTCATCAACATTAAAAGAAAAAAATGCTGGAATTATGAATCTATATAATATGAGTTTCACTTTTTTAATTGAATTACTGAAATAAATTAACTTTTTGATAATATTCTAATTCATTGAGAAGGACTAGTAGATGTAAGGATTGCAGTGTCAATTACGCTGTCCTGGGCAAGGGTGTTCACCCTCCTAGAGAGTGAGGAAAGTTCAGCTCGGAACTGGGTAAACTCCAGTTTACATTCTTCCACAATCTTTTTGGCAAAGGAAGTCATATCACCTAGTGGGTAACATTTGAACCATCAGGCGTATATCAGAAAGAGTGGCCGGTCTGATCTCATCAGAAGAAAGCGGACCACAGACAGGTATGGAAGCTGTGTCTGGTTGACTTAATCGCAAAACAGCCGGGATATCGTCCCTGATTTTGGGAAAGGACCAAAGCAGGAGGTCTGGCAGAGGATGGAGTGGATCCATGGCTGTAGGCGTATGGCGAGGGTAAAGTCCAGTGTGGAGGGGGAGACCCTTGGCGTATTGAGGGTGGTGTGGTCGGTGGCAGATGAGGGGGACTCCTCCACGAGGAGCCAGAGGACCAAGAAGGAGAGACCCCCTATCACATAGGACCCTGTTGAGGTTTGAGGAGCACCTGGGTCGGCACTAGTGATGACCTTGCATTGTATAGGACTATATGCGGTACATGGCTTCCGTACTCACGGTTCGGTGCTGCCAGCTGCAGAGGAAGGCCCTGCAGTGCAATGGCTGGTGGGTGAAACGAGTCCAGTTGACAAGAAACAGCAGGTCCTGAATCCACCAATGCAGGTACTCCATGGCTGAGTGCAATCACCTCGGCCTCATGCACATCATCGAAGGGAGGAGGAACTTTAGGCCGGAAAGGATGGTTGCTGGAAGCTGCATCCTACAGGGAGGACGGTGAGCATGTTCCCTGCAGCTGCGTCTTTGAGGCTGGGTGCCGGCAGACATTTTGGATGAGTGGTGGTGTGAATGGCGACATCGGAAGCGTCCGAGGTGTGCAGGGAGGCCAACGCTGCCGCATCCAGGTGTCTCTTAGGAGGCGTGGCCGTCCGATGCACAATATTCGCCTGTGCAGGCCCGAGCTTGGGCATGGAAGGATCCTGGCGGCCATCTCCGATGGCGGCAGTTTGCATCACCCGGGACCCATCTCCACCAGCGCCCAGGGAGTAAGGCAAGGAGCAAGGCATCCTCAGCGGTGTTGCCTGTCAAGATAAGGAGGCATCTGTGGTCTGCATGTCAGGGCTGCCGGGGTGCTGTGATAAGGAGGATATCTTGGATTCGGGCCTTGGTCAGAAGCGGAGCCCTCAGCTGAAATTTGAGTCATCCGTCCAAAATACGCCCCAATATCACTCTGGGGAGAAGAGGGACGAATAGTGGGTTTAGCCTTGGCCTTTTTGGTTGTCTTCCCCATGTTATAAGCTGGATGTTACCCGATTGGCATGAAGCTGGTGGAAGAGCTCAGGAAAGCACGTCTACACTCTCCCATAGCTGGCCACGGCCCGAGGTCTTGTTTATTGCTGGTAATTGCTTTGTAGTTTTCATTGGAATCATTTTAGGATACATAACCTAATATATTTGTTTTTTGTACTTTGTTAACCGTGTGGGATAAATAACTCATCGTTTTATAGTACGGGTAGTTACAGTGGTGTAATTATGTTTTTTTTTCAAATAAACATTTTGGAAGGGCTTGTCCACACGTAACGGAATTGCTGCTTATTTTCTGTACGGAATTGCGGATGGAAAATACGCAGCGGAATAACTAGCAGCATAGTGTGTGAGATTTACTAAATCTCGTCCACACACTTTGTAAAAATTCCAAGCAGAAATTGACCTGTGGTACATATTTTGCGGATCTCAGCATGTCAATTCCTGCTGCGGAAAGTGAACAGAAATGCTGCTGATGTCACCATCTCCCAGCACTGTGAAAACGCAGCAAAATATGCACCATTTTTTGCAGTCAAAATCGCAGGAAATGGTGCTTTTTTGCCGCAGCGGAAAGACTGCTACTTTCAACAGAATTGCTGCAGAAATTTTCGGCAGCAATTCTGTTACGTGTGGACAGGCTCATAGGGAAAAAAGTTTTAATTTTAACTTTTTAATTATTTTATGAACATTTTGTAAACTTTTTTTTTTTTTCTATTTGATTGGGCAAGTTATTTGAGGATGGGGCTAAAGCAGGGCACATGTCTACTTACTATTCTTCCCTTACATTAGCAGCATCATGCCCCAACCATCTGGTACCAGTGTCCCAAGATGCAGGTGTTTTGCAAACCCCTGATCTCTTTATTTACTATGGTAAGTGGCAACTTCTCTGTTGATTAAAATGGCCCCTGAGGAACTACATTCCATTATCTGCACAACAGCATTTAGCAAAACAATAAAAAAAAATGAATTGCTCCTTTTAAAGGTGTTGTTTGTGGTATTAAACAAAGAATAATCCTAGATATAAGTAGTGCCATTGACAATAATATTGTTATGACTTCTGAATGTTACAAAAACAAATATTTTTGAACCTGCATCCATTGGTCATTTACACGATGGTATAATATAATTATATAATACAATATTATACTAATCATTTTTGAAAATCCCATTTTATCCTAACCATGGCAATTTGGACATATCTGCTGCAAGCACTGCTTTCAATCCAGGTGTTTAAAGAAAACATAAACTACATCCAAGCCAGAGATCACTTATGCTAAAATGATTCCTCATGTACATGCAATGCCCTAAGCCTCATAAATATAAAACTAGCCTATGCAAAACTGCTCCTGCCTTACAAGCTGCTGACTCATCATCTCCTATTTGTGCACATAAATCATGCACTATTGAGTTTATAACCGCCATAGTTGCAGACATTGAAATTACACTAATTGACTTTGTGCAAATAATTTGTAGAGCATGCAAGGTAGGACTGTAAATTTCTTCATACTTTTTATTGGAATAGAAACTTTTAATGATGTGCACAGCATCAACAATCTTTAAACTACTATAGATCTCCTCAGAGCAGCCTGTAAGTACATGGTCTTTTCAAGGGCATGATCTTTATAGAGTCCTTTTTACACTATTGCCAAACTGGTATGTATTCATACTTTACTAATGTAATGTTTTCAGTAAGCACCCTGGTAGATATGGACATTTTTGAATTAGTCCATATGGGGGCGAAATATATAACTAAAGTAATATCCCATCAAGTATGGCCTTCTGTTATACTAAAATAATCTACAGTATTTTAGCCATAGTGTGAACAGTTGTCTCTAGTATTACATTTTTATAAATATATAATAAATAAAGGCCTCCCTAGTCTCCCAGATCCAGATCCAGTGGGAAAGTTATGGATTTCAGCTAGTGTCCTATCATGCAGTGAAGTCCCGATTGGTCTGACAGCTGGGTGAACCTTCTGAACTCGATATATTACTAACTTTACTGGCTGCTACCTTGGCAAGAGAATGGTGTGGTTCCTCTCTGATGGGGCACTGTATCAATGGTGACTCCTTTGCACTGGTGTTTATTAGCCTACTGCAATGTTTTAGCACTTAAAAGATAAGTTAATATTTACATAAATGATTCCGTTAAGTAGACCTCGTGATTATGAGTGTACTGTAGAGGGTAAGGGTCCTCTTACACGGCCCGACAAGGGCTATGTAAACGAGCGTCGATCAACGACACAGCTTGTTGATCGGTGCTCGTTTGCTACTTTCACAAGGAGCTATGATCAGTAATGTATGGGGACGAGCGCTCTTTACTAAAATCACTCGTTGTAGCGTCCATGGCCGCGGACAGTCGGGATTACTCACTCCCGGCGGCCACAGCCGTGGATCTGTGAGCGCTGGCTCACATCTCCTTCCCAGGAGACGCCAGCACTCACTTCCGCTCCGTTCCGCTGTTTCCCGTAGGGTGCACGCTCGTGCCCTGCTTTAAAGGGCCAGTGCGCGCACATGGCAATCATCATCATCAATTAGCAGATGATTCCCCTGGACTATAAGAAGGGCCCTTGCTCATAGCGTTGTTCGTATTCCCATGTCAGTCTTGCAAATGGACCGTTAGTGTTATCCTGTTCCTTGTGCCCTGCTACCTGTATCCCGTGCTGTGTCATTGTTCGTGAGCCTGTTAGGCCTAGTTCACACAGACTTTTTTGCAGGAGGAAAATTCCTCCTGCTAAATCTGCTTCAGGCGTTTTTTGCGCAGTGGTTTGAAAAAAACGTGTCAAAACACGCGTTGAGGCGTTTTTTTTCCATCTCCCACTGATTTGAAATGGGGTTTTGGAGGCAGAAACCACCTCAAGATAAGTTATGTCGCTTCCTTTTACCGCGAGGCGTTTTTTCCGCTCGCTGTAAAAAACCGCCTCCACCTCCCATTGAAATCAATTGGAGGCATTTTCGGCCGTTTTTTGACGAGTTTTTGCGGAGCGGTTTCCGCGCCAAAAAACGAATCAAAATACTCTGTGTGAACAGGGCCTTAGTGTTGGAGTTGTGTCCTACTGCACCTGCTGCCTTCTGCCACGTCCAGTGTCAACAGCCACATCCAGTGTCAACAGCCACATCCAGTGTAAACAGCCATATCCAGTGTCATCAGCTACGTCCAGTGTCATCTACCACATCCAGTTTCATACGCCACGTCTGGCACAACCTGCTGCATCGACCTCCATCCATGCTGAAGCCTCAGCCACTGTCTGGACTATTCAGGCTCCCTAGTGCGGGAATTTGTATTTGCTTGGGTGCTCTATTGCTTGGCCAGCTGCCTCCCCGCTACGGGGGTACAGCCTAGTGGGTCCACATACCCACAGACCGTGACACTCGTCCCCATACATTTCCATAATTTTGGCAGCACGTCTCCACACGTTTACACAGGGAGATGTGCTGCCAATAGCGATAATATTTTGTGCTACATAAACAATACGATCAGCCGATAAACGAGTGTTTGCTTGTTCATCGGCTGATCATTGTCCTGTTTGCACATGAAAATTCATTTGCCCGATCATTGGTCTGTGTAAAAGGGCCATTAATATACGTTCAATATAGATATTGTTACAAAATTAAGTCTATTGCTAAATTAAGTCCCATTTATCTTTGAAGAAGCTCATTTGACACTTTGGACTATTTTGAAAAATTTATATACTCCGCATGTAAAAATAATAATTAGCAATGTAGGTCACAAAAGGTTTATTTCCATTTCTGTTGTATGTGTAGTCAACATGCAGAAAGAACAGCTAGTATGACGTTTTGTGTGAATGTCTATGAATATTTGCCAATCCTTATAATTAGTGGTTTGGTGTGCCAGCACAGGAGTTTCTATGGCATCAACTCCTTTTTCCCAATAGCCTTTAACATCAGTACCAGCAATCTCAGCAGTTGATGGTAGTTTGCAGCATTAATGTAAATATAAATGTTCAAGGAAAGAGCACAGATGGTTTACACAGGCACGGGTACGGAAGAGCTAAAGGACCAGATGGCATAATCGAATTGCATAGAAAGCATGTGAAATTATTACATCCCTAGTCGCATTGCAAAGTATTTTCTGATAACTATAAAGGCTTCAGAAAAAATTGAAATCTCATCAGTATAAGGGTATGTTCACACGACCTATTTTCAGACGTAAACGAGGCGTATTATGCCTCGTTTTACGTCTGAAATCAGGGCTACAATACGTCGGCAAACATCTGCCCATTCATTTGAATGGGTTTGCCGACGTACTGTGCAGACGACCTGTCATTTACGTGTCGTCGTTTGACAGCTGTCAAACGACGACGCGTAAAAATACAGCCTCGTCAAAAGAAGTGCAGGACACTTCTTTGGACGTTTTTAGAGCTGTTTTCTCATAGACTCCAATGAAAACAGCTCCAAAAACGGACGTAAAAAACGCCGCGGAAACGGCGTGAAAACGCCGCGAAAAATGCGAGTTGGTAAAAAAACGTCTGAAAAGCAGGGTCTGTTTTCCCTTGAAAACAGCTCTGGATTTTCAGACGTTTTAGTTGATTACGTGTGAACATACCCTAAATCACAGGGGCACTGTCTTGTAGGCAACCCATTGATAAGACTGATATCCTTTGTATACAGTTATGGAATAAAGTATATGATACCCACTGAAAAAATTGTGTTAAACTATTCGTTTCGAGGCCGTACAGTATTTATATAACCTTTTAAGACAAATGGAACAGCATAGAATAAAACCTTTCAAGACAACACACTTAAACCAACAACTTCCTAATAGGTTGTTGCTGAGTGGTTAGCAGACCATACAGCCTACACTTGTTAGGTTCAACACTTGAAAGATGAAATATCATAGATAGAAATGTGCAATGTTCTTTGTGCGGTCATCTATCCTGTATATCAGTGTCATGGATCAGTTACCTGGAAGTGTCTCATTTCTAAGTGCCAAGCAGTTCTTAACAGATAAATAGAACTCGCTCCTCTAAATGCCCATTTATTTTCGTTTCTGATTCCTGTAAAAGAGCATCTACAATTTTCTGAAAGATGTTAAGTAAACTTCCAAAAATATGTGTTCTATTCAGCATAGTATATGTGCTTGTTGGGTTAGAAATCCTCATTGAATACAGCATTTTGGTCAAGAACTGCAAATGTAAAAGTTAAAGGCTATGGAAACCTTCAAAAGGGATTTATATATATATATATATATATATATATATATATATATATATATATATATATATAAAAAATGTCAGTCATTGTGTTTGGTGCAACTTTAAAATTTTGATTCTATTAAAAATTATATTATTCTCATTGTTTGGTATCAAAAGGTCACATCTCTTAGTTCCAATTGCATTATTAAATGCCTCTTTTAAAATTTGGTCAGGATAACCCCTTTGGCGAAATCTATCTCTCATGTCCTCTACTTGTGTCAGAAAAGTATTCATCCTGAAACAGTTTCTTCTGAGGCAGAGGTATTGTCCCTTAGGTATCCCCTTTTTAAGGGCATAAGGATGGGAACTCATCCTAAATACCTCCGTTTGTATCTTCCTCTCTCGGCTCCGGAAATCCTCACATCCAGGAAGGCTAGATTATCAGGATCACTTTCCGAGGTAAATTTGGACTCATTGACTCATGCCATTTATTATTAGTCTCGGAGAACACTATATTCGCCTCCCACTAGCCTAGGAGCAAGTTGAAATATGAGGGGGCACAGGGGCTCCCCATAGCAGTGCCCTTGTGGTGGTGGTAGTAGTGATCTTTAAACAGGAAAAAAAAATTGTCAGGTTAAATTCAAGGAGTTCCATCACAAATGAATTGTGTTCAATTAGGTGGTTCCCTCTCGTCTTTAGGAATTGGAATGCAGCTTCTAATCCGATTTGATGCTGGATCGAGCTATATAGAGCCTCCACATAAATTGAGGCAAAGATCATATTATCCTCCATGATAATGCCCTCTAATTTCAGGAGCAGGTCTGTGGTGTCTCTGATATATGACGGGAGACTCGAGACAAATAGGCGTATGATTTTATCAATATAAATTCCTATATTCTGATTTAGACTATTGAACCCAGAGACTATTGGTCTCCCTTTCAGGGGGCCCATCCCTTTATGGATCTTAGGAGTTGTATAGAAAGTCACTATCGTAGGGTATTCCTGCAGTAGATATTGATACTCAGTTTTATTGATTAATTCATTTCATGTAATGCCCTTTCCAATATTGTTTTAAGTTCTCCTAAAAAATATTTATATTGGATTTCCTTGTAGTCTATGAAACATTTCAGGATTCGAAAGTACCTTTCTGCACATCTCTATATATTTCTCCATATCCATCACAACCACAACCACCACCCCCGCTTTGTTTATTCTCAGACAAAGTTTTTAGAGTTTTAGACTCCTCTCTTGTCATATTTGTATCACCCACTTCCCGACCTTCCAGAACCCTCAGATCTTTTTTCAACGAATTTCCTGAAGATTTCTATATTGGGATTATTGCAGACTGGTGGCATTTTTGTACTAGTCAATCTTAACTTTGTAAATGGCCCCTTCCCTCTATCTTTAATATTATCCTCTAGGAGGTCTGAAAGGTCCCTTGCAGTGGCTAGATCCTCAATTTCTAGGTTGAGTTCTTGACAGATCTTTTTTATCTTTAAAGTATTTGTGCCAAATAAAGTGGAGGACTTGCTTGGCACCCCAGACCTTCCTAAAACTCTTACTCAAACATATGCCTTGCTGTTGTCTTCTGTAAAAAGGCCATTTGATAGGGCGTTCATGGGGTAGAGGAGAGATATTCCTGATTTGTCTGAGAAAGGGTGGAGGGAGGTGGAGCTCTCATTCTTTGACTCAGTTATCGGTGCAAGAGATTTTCTAAGACAGTCGCGGTTCATACACCGGATTTATTACACTCCGGTCAGACTCCAAAAAATTGGGACCTCGGGGTCGGATCGCTGTTGTAGATGTCAATCTTATGTTGGCACGTACCTCCACTGTGTATGGTTATGTGCTAAGATTTCGACATTCTTGTCTAAGGTTGTGGAGTTCCTTCATGATAAATTTGAATTTCCTTGGGTTTTCACCCCTCAGGTGTGCCTCTTGGGCATTATGAATGGGATTGTACAAGGCTATTATGATCAAATATTTTTCCGTTTTGTTTTGTGCTAGGAAGGTTATGATTATGGTGTGGAAAGCCACGGTGTGTCTAAGTCTGGAACACTGGTTGCAATTAGTAAATAAGTATGTACCCATGTATCAAAAGTTGTACCTTAACAGGAGATGCCCTGATAAATTTGTGAAGATCTGGTCTAGGTGGTTGTAGACCTCGGACACTGCCATCTAATCTGTGTCTTACTGGCTGGAATGGGGGCAATGTGAGATGAGTGGAGGGCATGTGAGAATGGTGTATGATTGGGTGTTTGCTTTCTTGGTTCTGGGCAATGATTATGGTCACCTTATTATCCAGATTAACTGCAATTTATATATATATCCTTTTGTGATACTCCTTGTCTCAAATGCTGTTTTTGCAATGTGAATGTCTTGTATACCACGGTGATTGTTATTGCCAACTAGTTTTGGTTTGTCAGTACGTTTTTTTGTTTTTTGCTTGTACTTTTGTACTCTGGAAAAGTTAATAAAATAAAACCTTTTTTTTAAAAAAAAAAAAAGTATTTGTGCCAATGTAGTTTCCTGGAGAATAAGGAAATGTCCTTGGTCCAGACGAAGGAATCAAATTTCTCAGTCTGGACAAAGGACAGACCCCTCTCTAGGACTTGTTTTTGGATATTTGTTAGGGGTATGTAGACAAATTAACCACCTCATTTTTATTAATGGTGGTAGAACTTTATTTAGTCATGTGATGTGTTAATTCTTCTTTCTTAATTGATACTGACTGATGGATAGGGGTCGGGATAAAAAAATCCTGTTGGTTTCCTTGATATCCCCTTCCTCTACCACCTCTACCAAACCCCCTTTGACGGTTTCTTGTTCTTTTATTGCTTCTACCTCCTCTTTCTGTATATATTGGCTCTCCGCCTATATCAGAACCCTCCGCTTCACTATGCTATCCTCACAAAACGTACTGACCCTAAATCAGCTGAAATATCGAATGGAACCATAAACCCATCGCTCTTGAATAAGATATCTATGACTATCATGTGTGATATTCCACATTTATCAGCTTATTAAAGGCTAAGTTTTATAATTACCCCTTCCTTAGCTAAACGCAATTTAATAAAAACTATTTTGAAAGTTGCACCAAACACACTGACGTTTTTTTTTTTTTTTTTAAAAATCACTTTCAAAGGTTTACATAGCCTTTAAGGAATGGAAGGTTTTACCTATTCCATTTATGTTTCTTGATCTATTATATTTTATTTCTACATTTTTGTTCCACATTTTTCCAAACATACAGATGCAGAAATATGATTATACAGTTTAGAAAGATGAGGTTATTTACTGTTAAAATTCAGTTGTTTTATCCATGCAAATTCTGAAGTTACTGCCACTAGGTGTCTCCCTTCCTGTAATCTGCTGTCCACCTCCTGTTGTCAAGCATTGGCTGTCCCTGGTTACAGAGCAGAATTGATGACTGCGGAAGGTGGTGGTGTGTCACTTCACTGCCTACCGATACAAGTCAATGGAGAGGGAAGGGGTAGCAGGAGGTGAAAGTAGAAAGAGAGTGATTCAGCAACACACGCTGCATGTAAGTCTATGGAGGGGGAGGGCTGTGCAGGGGGAGGAAGTAGGAGCAGAGAGAAACACACAGAGACACTACTGGTACAATGGAAGTCTGATCCCAGTTCTAGATTCTCAGCTCCATTGGTCTGTACTGCTGTATAATCTCCTCCATGCTATCACAGCTTCTATATATGTGATAGATATAGGAGAGCAGGATTCTATTTTTTTATGTGTGCTGTCTATAGAAGACACTAGATTTCAGACAACTGAGAATTAGAGAGAGAGAGAGAGCCTAAAGAGGAGAAAACTGCGAAATAATACCACAAACAAGTCATATACTGGCCAGAAATAGTGTTATTCCTCATGTACACACATCAGCTTATTCTGAAAAGTCACCTGAAAAGTTAGGTACGCTTTAAGATTAGGAAAATTGGCTTCTGCCTCATGTTTTTTTTTTCCCTTCCTCTGAATCAACATTTCAGGAGAATAGGTTGAACTAGATAATGTATACTTATTTTTCAACCGTACTTCTATATATTAAGAGGTAGAAGTCATAAAGAAGGGGTCAGGGGGATAGTTATTGAATAGTGACTAGTGAATATTTAGTGTTTTCTATTGTTATGGCCAGAGACATAAATCTGACAATTGGATCAGCGTAATCTTCTTCAATGCAATAAGGCAGGTTCTTAAGAGTTAGAAGTGCAAATCTTGATTTTAGATGTCTAGTTGGTTGTTCGACAATCCGTCATCCAGGAGGAATTTAGCGTAAATTTATCACCCGCTTCTCAGTGAGAAAAGGGCTTTTTGGCCTAGATCTAGATGAAGTGTGCAGCCGGCCATATCTTTCCATGACAGGTATATGCTATACTGTATGTGCTATACTAGATGGGTGATTTGCATTTGTATATTAGAGCTCTGCTGCTGCTGTTTTGAAACTGTGGTTTTGTTAAAATTTATTATCTTCTGTCTCAATTGCACTGGTGTATGGTGGATAACTCGCAAGAGCCGTCTACGTGGTGGCAAGTGGGGCCAGGTCTGTACGCCAGAAATCTAGGCTCGTCCAAGTAATATGAGGTCTTTTCCTCAAGTCAAGATACTCTGGACAGTATATATTTTTAGGGGATGATGGTAAAGCCTCCACAAAATACGCCGTGAAGCAGTGTCCTGACCCTAAAAGTGGTTTATGCTTTATTTAGTACAACAATATAATACCAATGTTTCAATTGTTCCTTATTCTCTTTATCATAGCAACTCTATAATGGTTTTGTTACACTAGCATTTAATTAAAACCTGCCAAATGGCCTTTTTCTTGCTTGTAGTGGGGCATTGTGTATTGAGTTTTTCATTCCGTTTAAGTATAATTTCATCTGTTATTTCTATATGAAACAGGTAAAGTGGAATAATAGACTAACCGATAATCAATGTGACACTGTTTGGTATATATTACAAGGCCAAAGCAGCACTATATTTAATTAAAATCTAATCACTGTTGTGCAATGCGCGCAAACTATTTAGAGCTGCTTGTAAAATTGATTTTATGTAAACACAATATGGCCTTAGAAAGCAAAGTATTTATAGCTGGCATGTGTTCCTTCTAATTTATACAGCTGTCTGTTTGACGATCTATACATGTCATATAAATAACTAGAGGATCTAGTCAAAAGTACATATAAAGATTTGTCACAATGTAATCTAAAACCGTACTAAATGCAAAACTTTACACGTATTTCCATTATTCAAAAAAAAAATTGTAGAGCTGCTGAATACTTTCTATTTAATAAAGGGGTTCTCCAGGACTTTAACATTGAGGGCCTATCTTTAGGATAAGCCATCAATGTTTAATCTGTGGGGGTATGACCTCTGGAACACCCGCTGATCAGCACAATTAAGGAACCATGGCGCTTAATGGTTTACATAAGCACAGCAGTGGTCGGACACCAACCGATCGAACATCAATGGCCTATTCTAAGGATAGGCCATCAATGTTAAAATCCCGGATGACCCTATTAAAGGTGCATTTCTTTTCATTGCTGTTTCTGCCTTAGGCCTCTTGCACATGGCCGTGCCCCTAATCGCGGGCCGCTATTGCGAGCACGGCCGTCCGCATTTTCAGGCCGTGCTCCCATACAAAGTATGGGAGCACGGCCCGTAAAAAACGAAAAATAGGACATGCTCCATTATTCACGGCACAGTTCTACAGCACAGACACTCTACTGTAGCGATACAGAAAGGTGTCCACAGCCAATAGAACCGGGCGGGTCCGTAATTGTGGACCGCATTGCTGTCCGCAACTATTCTAGATTTTTTTACGGTCGTGTGCATGGGGCCTTACTGCTCCTTTAATTAAAATGAGTGTAAAGGGTGCATGTAGTTTGTCATATAAGAAATTCAGCCTCAATGTACATTCTCTTTGTGTACTAATTCAAACAGGCACACAGCGACTATGGGAATAAGATACTGATAGACATGAAGAGATGAGAGGATAAGGGTATGTGCACACACACTAATTACGTCCGTAATTGACGGACGTATTTCGGCCGCAAGTCCCGGACCGAACACAGTGCAGGGAGCCGGGCTCCTAGCATCATAGTTATATACGATGCTAGGAGTCCCTGCCTCTCTGCAGGACAACTGTCCCGTACTGTAATCATGTTTTCAGTACGGGACAGTAGTTCCACGGAGAGGCAGTGACTCCTAGCATCGTACATAACTATGATGCTAGGAGCCCGGCTCCCTGCACTGTGTTCGGTCCACTACTTGCGGCCGAAATACATCCGTCAATTACGGACGTAATTAGTGTGTGTGCACATACCCTAAGAAAGGCAGAACATCATAGTCTTTATATACTTGCATGCATGCTTGGTGGCCAGGTGTCCAAAGACCGCTCCCCTTAGGCCCCATTCACATGCCCGTAGTTTTCATCTGTAATTACAGATCTGTAATTACGGATGAAATTGCGGACCCATTTATTTCTATTGCCCATGGACACCTTTCCGTATATTTACGGATGTGTCCGTGCCGTAGAAATGATCTGCAAAATATAGAACATGTTCTATTATTGCCCCGCAATTGCGGCACGGTTGTGTATCCGTAGCTGTCTGTAATTGCGGAAGCTTTGCTATGGGACGGCAGGGGACTCACCGTGGAGACATTTTCAAGGGGTTGACACATGTTGGTGACATTTGAAGCCTCACTTTTTTTGTGAATCCGTAAATATGGATGCATTACGGATGCAGGCCGTATTTGTGGACCGCGTGCCAGATATGCGGATGACTTACTGCAGACAGTAAAAACACTTAGTCGTGTGTATGAGGCCTTAGCCTTTACAATTGTTTGAACTACCTATATCCGTAGAGAGAAAAGCAGCTCTGGAGCACAAACAGCTGCTCCAAAAATTAAAATGTTGAGATCAGAAGTTTTTTTTATTTGCCTCCAGAAAAGTTTTAACACACAGAGAGTGTG
Source organism: Rhinoderma darwinii (assembly GCF_050947455.1). Lineage (NCBI taxonomy): Eukaryota > Metazoa > Chordata > Amphibia > Anura > Rhinodermatidae > Rhinoderma > Rhinoderma darwinii. Next base: position 279,095,506 of record NC_134691.1, on the reverse strand, counting down.
CAGAAATGTTGTTTGAATATTTGTATGTATTCATATTCAGGTGCCAAAAGAAATTAGATATAGTCATTTCCAAAACACTTATCATGCGGGCTTAGAAAAAAGACTTGGATGCGAGAAAATTGTGGAATTGGTTCTTTTAGAGTACATTTCCTGAAGTTCAATACAGATTGACATGATTTAGGTGCAGGTAACCTGTTTAGTGGTCTACTCTTGCCATTAGACTGATGATTATCATCATCATTATTTGTTATTAGAAACATTTGTTAGGTGTCAGTTTATCCTGTAGCTCGGCATAATGTGTATCAAGGCATTCTATTAAAGGTACTATCAGCAGAGGTGAAGCTGTGCTGTTCTATATCTGCAAACTGTGCATTCTAATGCAAGTCAATAGCATTGAACATACTAATGATCCCTCCTAGAGTTCCTACCTCCACTATAATATGTTTCCATTATATATATTTTATTAAGACTCCCTTTCTCACCAAATAGCAGAAATATGTATATATTTTTTTATATCTTCAGCATGTAAAGAGAAAATTAGCACAAAAAAATTCTAAACTTTTAATTATCATTGCACCAATGAACTGCAATTTTTGCCTGTTAGTAATGGTAAGGGGAAAAAATGAAGTGACGGTGTAAATTTAGTCATTTAGGGGGGTTAATAGAAAAATGTGTAGACAACTGATTGGGTATTTTGTTACTTTTAACAACATTATTGTCACTTTTAACAAAAAATGTTTATTGTTTTATTAACTTTTTCAAAATGTTGATACATCATAACAAATACATAAATAAAAACAGGGGGAATAGGAAAGGGGATGGATGAGCACAAGGACAAAGATGCATTCACGTGTCAGATCACCTTCTAAACCATGAGATGTCCATTAGAGTAGAAGTGGGACCAGTGTTCTCTAGTCGTGTCTCTTCCCAAAGCAGACTGAATAATGAGGTCTCTATAAGCACGTGAAGCCATCGCATGAAGATAACTCGGATAATACAGAAATCCTTAGGCAATATAATCCACATAGCTGTGGGGTTTGTGGTACATATCTATACCTGAAAGTTAACACGAAATACAATCGATGAGTGGTTGGAAAGGAGGGAGGTAGAGAGCACTTGCAGATTTGACCCATCTCAAGGGATTAGGTTCCAAAGGGGAGGAAGGAGGAGTATGAAGTACCTGAAAGAGATTCCCGCTAAGTTTTGTTCGAGAAAGAAAGTGGTCACCCTAAAGCAATGAGGTAGCAGGATAAGTGACTATGTTTTAAATAATTTTTTGACTCGGGTGACTCGTTGGGAGTATAGTGTTGGGGTCAATGCCACTCTGTATGTATTTATGGGTGCTATATAAATAAAGAACTCTGCACTTCAATAATGATTATGCTTCAATATTTATTATGTAGGCAATCCAAACATAACATTTTGTTCCCAACACCATTGCTGCAGTGTCCTTTTCTTTTTTGTGAGACACAATCTCTATTTGGGTTCCCTTTGTTTACTGCGGCGCTGATAAAGGTCCTGAATGTGTGGACTGAATCAGAAACGTAATGTTTGGATTGCTTACATAATAAATATTGACGCAGAATCATTATTTGAGTGCCACGTTTTTTATTTATATCCTAAGGAGGAAGATAAGTTTCTTATGAAAGAGTTGGAGGGTGAGTCTACTCCAGGGGTGGGCAAACTTTTTGACTCGCGGGCCACAATGGGTTCTAAAATTTGACAGAGGGGCCGGGCCAGGAGTATTTGGAGGGAGTGTTTGGGCCGGATATACTAAAGCATTAAATGTAGTGTGTGCAAACCTCATAGCACAGTAAGAACACTACAACCCAATTTATTAACTGTCTTTCAAATGTGAAAAATAGCCCTTATCAGTTAATAAATTTGTCTCAAGGAATATGCAAGATATGGCATTTACATACTATTTCGCAGATACTGGGAGAAGGAAATGTAAATAGATTAAAATAACATACGCACTGTGATTTATCAAGAAAAAAGTTCTGTTGACTCTGTAAATTAGCTGCCAACCTCTGAGCAGTAGCCGCCCGTTCTTGTGTTGACTGCTTGCTAGCATAGTTTGCATGCTTCGTGGCAAAGTGACGGCTGATATTGTACTCTTTGAAAACCGAAGGGCTTAATGGTGACGTGAAACGAAGTGAAAATTAAAGTGAAATAAAGAGAAATACGCGCCACATTAACCCCTTAATGACCGGGCCATTTTGCACGTTAATGACCAAGGATTATTTTTTGTTTTTCCACGGTCGCATTCCAAGAGTCGTAACTCTTTTTTTATTCCGTCGACATAGCCGTATAGGGCTTGTTTTTTCCGGGACGAGTTGTATTTTGTAATTGTACCATTTTTAGATGCTTATAACATATTGATTAACTTTTATTAACTTTATTTTAGGAGAGAATTGAAAATAAGCAGCTATTCCAGCATTAATTTTCACGTTATAAATTTACGCCGTTTACTATGCAGCGTAAATAACATGTTAACTTTATTCTATGGGTCGGCACGATTACAGGGATACCAAATGTGTAAAGGTTTTATATGTTTTTTCTACGTTTGCACAATAAAAACCCTTTTAGAAAAAAATTACTTGTTTTTGCATCGCCGCGTTCCAAGAGGCGTAATTTTTTTATTTTTCCGTCGATGTGGCCGTACGTGGGATTGTTTTTTGCGGGACAATGTGTAGTTTTCATTAGTACTATTTTGGGGTACATAGGACTTATAGATGAACTTTTATTTTATTTTTTATGGGGGGAATGGGAGAAAAGAGAGAATTTTGCCGTTGTTTTTTGCGTTTTCTTTGGACGCCGGCGGTTTAATTAATGTGTTCATTTTATTGGTCAAGTTGTTACGATCGCGGGGATACCATATATGTGTATGTGTGATTTGTTTTGACCGTTTTATTAAATAAAACCACTTTTTGGGGCAAAAAAGTAGTTTTATTTGACTTTGACTGTAATTTTTTTTATTTTTTTTTTCACAAACTTTATTTAACGGTTTTACTTTTTTTTTTTTAGTCCCACCAGGGGACTTCACTATGCGATATGCCGATCGCATATATAATGCTTTGGTATACTTCGTATACCAAAGCATTATTGCCTGTCAGTGTAAAACTGACAAGCAAACTATTAGGTCATGCCTCTGGCATCGCCTAACAGGCAGATGCTGAAGACAGACCTGGGGGTCTTTGTTAGACCCCCGGCTGTCATGGAAACCCGACGGCGACCCGCGATTTGTTTGCGGGGGCGCCGATCGGGAGACAGAGGGAGTTCCCCCCTCTGTCAAACACATTAAATGCCGCTGTCACTGTTGACAGCGGCATTTAATGGGTTAAACTGCCGGAATCGGCGCGTGCTTCGATTCCGGCAGTTGCAGCAGGAGCCAGGCTGAGTATAACAGCCGTGCTCCTGCCGCTGATCGCGTGGGTAAACTGTCAGTACCCGCGCGATCACAGGACGGATATATCCGTCCTCCTGCGCGAACTAGCAGCTACTGAGGACGGATATATCCGTCCTTCGGCGTTAAGGGGTTAACAACGGTCAATGTGTTTTGAGTGCGCCATCTATTGGGAAAACGTGGGCATTGCAGGGAAAGGGGAAAAAAAAGGAGGTTTTTACTATTATTTGGACAAGTTCGGCGGGCCGGATTAAAAAGCCTAACGGGCCGTATGTGGCCCGCGGGCCGTAGTTTGCCCATGTCTGGTCTACTCAGTGCTGGCCAGGTATTCAGGATAGTCTTGCAGGAAGTTGCATAGCAGTCACTTCTGAGCAGGCGAGATGTGAATATCAGTTGTTATGTGTCCAAAAGGGGCCAAAGCTGGTGTAAGTTCTATGTAATGAAGCTATTAACACTGAGAAAGCTATGAATTCTCAGTCAGAATGATTGCATCAGGAGACATGACCATAAGCAATGGTAAAGGTCTGCATCACACCTCCCGCATCTCGAAAATAGGGCTTGCTGTTTTTCCCTTAAAGGAACAGTGTCATCGCAAATAATTTTTTTATATGTTAAAGATGTTAGTGCTTTAATAAAAACGTTTATATTCATTTGTGTGTTTGTGTTTTACTGTTTCTTATTTTTACACTTTTTCTTCCCTATGGGGGCTGCCATTTTTTGTTCCATTTCTGTGTGTGTCGATTAACGACACACACAGACATGGAATACGGCAGCCACAGTCCCATAGGGACTGCGAACGGCTCCCGTCCCATTGACTGCCGTGTACGGCGTCTGTGTGGGAACTGCGCATGCGCCGCTCCCACACAGTCCTATTCGAAATTGGCGCCGTCCGGCGCCATTTTCCTGTGGACCGGAAGTCGCGGCCGGACAGTAATATTACTACTTCCGGTCGCGGCTTCCGGACTTGTGCACATGGAACAGCGGCAGCAAACGGAGCGGACGGGCCGGAGGGAGCCGCGGCGGCAGGAGCAGGTAAGAGATTTCAATGTATGTTAGTGTTTGTGTGTGTTTACTACTGTATGTAAACTTACTACACTGTGGGTTACCTCAAAAAATGGCGACACACAGTGTAGGAGGTTAAACCTTTCAAACCCCTCGTTTATCCCGGCACTAGCCAGGATAAAGGAGGGGGGGGATGCTGAGAGCTCACTAGAGCGAGGGCTTTTAACCCAATGTTGCAATGCTGCAATTTGGGAACAGCCCCATCTAGTGGCCAAAAATGGGTAGTATTATAAATTAGAAATAATTTATAATATTTCCTGGCTCGTGCCAAAAAAAATAAAAAAATTTGAACAATGTTTAATCACCCACACACTAAATGTTTAATTTTTAAAAAAAAAACATGTTTTTCTGGCAACACATTCCCTTTAAAGAGGCTCTGTCACCAGATTTTGCAACCCCTATCTGCTATTGCAGCAGATAGGCGCTGCAATGTAGATTACAGTTATGGCCATTTTTGTATTTATGCAAATGAGGCTTGCAAAAGTACAACTGGGCGTGTTGAAAAGTAAAAGTACAACTGGGCGTGTATTATGTGCGTACATCGGGGCGTTTTTACTACTTTTACTAGCTGGGCGTTCTGATGAGAAGTATCATCCACTTCTCTTCAGAACGCCCAGCTTCTGGCAGTGCAGATCTGTGACGTCACTCACAGGTCCTGCATCGTGTCGGCCACATCGGCACCAGAGGCTACAGTTGATTCTGCAGCAGCATCAGCGTTTGCAGGTAAGTAGCTACATCGATTTACCTGCAAACGCTGATGCTGCTGCAGAATCATCTGTAGCCTCTGGTGCCGATGTGTCCTCGCTCGTCTGACACGATGCAGGACCTGGGGAAGTGACGTCACAGCGTGATCTCTCGAGAACACGGCTGTGTCTGCACTGCCAGAAGCTGGGCGTTCTGAAGAGAAGTGGATGATACTTCTCATCAGAACGCCCAGCTAGTAAAAGTAGTAAAAACGCCCCGATGTACGCACATAATACACGCCCAGTTGTACTTTTACTTTTCAACACGCCCAGTTGTACTTTTGCAAGCCTCATTTGCATAAATACAAAAATGGTCATAACTTGGCCAAAAATGCTCGTTTTTTAAAAATAAAAACGTTACTGTAATCTACATTGCAGCGCCGATCTGCTGCAATAGCAGATAGGGGTTGCAAAATCTGGTGACAGAGCCTCTTTAAGGATGTTTTGCTATCTATCCTTTTATGTGCAATTTTTTGGGACACCTCCCAGTATGAAAGAGAGGGGATATTTTTAACGTGTTTTTTTTATAACGTGTCAAGTATATAAGCATTGAGGTGAGGTCTGGACTTGTGAGAAGACTATTTAGTTATGCCTGTGGACAACCAAAATCATATAGTGTATACTGTAGAAACTAGGGGTCGGATTCTTAATGCAAGTCTATGAGACTCACATCGAGGCTGTCATGGACTTGCATTGAGAGCCTGGCTTCTGTTCCCTACACTAGAGGCCTGAAACGGTGAGATTACCCATGAAATATAGCACCAGGTAAGTCAATACACATGTCTACATTGCACTACATTAGATTTGGAAATGGGGGCCTGAAAATAAAAAAAAGTCTGAGTGCTTTAATAAAAATAAAAACCAATCTCAAACCTTTCCATCTGATGAAAATAGGGTAGGCCCTTCTCCATCTCCCATGTTGGAAGTTTCCAAAACAGGTGGAGAAATGGAAACGTGATTGGAAAGGTGCCAAGTAGTGATAAAGAGGGTCACTTTTAAGCTCCTCAGGTAAGGCTGTATAAGGTTAATGGAGATGGCTCAGCAGTGACAGGCCATTGATTAAGTGGGTTTTGAGTTAGAATAGAGAGGTGCCCCTAAGCCATTCCTGTAGTACTCACATGTGCCCCTGTCAGGTTGTACAGCTTCATGTCGGAGAAATCCCACACCCCTCCATTGAGTTGTTGCTGGAAAATTGGAAATTCTATCCTGATTCTCTTTCCCAGAAGAGGGTAAAAAGTGTGTGTTAGTCTCTAGGTATGTAAGTACAGAGGTAATACATGAAACAGATACAGTAATCGGGGAAAGGCAATAATTGTAATGCACTGAGTTCGTCCTGTAGCACCCTTGAGAAGAGTTGCTTGTTTGTGATGTAAAGTTTTGTTCGAGAGCGGGTTGTTTAGAACCCTAGATATGTGAGGGATGACAGGAGAGCAAAAAAATGTGTGCCCATGTAGTGTGCCCATGTAGAAGCAGTGCTTTCCATTTATCCAGATTAACAGGAAAAAACAATACTACCCCGTTTTTGCTATGTCATTGAGAAGAGGCTCCAGGATATGAGGAGCTCTGTCCAGCCTTAAAGAGCCAGGTGTGCGATTGAGCTGATTGCTCCCAGAGCATCGTGGACTCTAAGAAGAGCTCTGCCTGAGCCTTGTTGTCGTTACCCTAGTTTGTCTTGCAAATTGTCTCCTACTGTCTTCCAATTCCCAGTGTTTCCTGTTCCTGTAACCTGTACCCCGTCATATCCTGGTCAAGTACCGTATTGAGTTGGAGTCGTGCTGTGCTGTGTTCCATGCCTGTCCTGTTACACCACGCCTGGTGTCTGCCTACTACCAAAGTCCCTTCTGAGCCTGCCTTGCTACTGTCTGAAGCAACCACAGGTACACCTATACTAACTATGGACTTTTACCTGTGGCCTGTTGGCCAGCTGCCATACCGTTAAGGTGGTATGGCCCAGTGGGTCCATGTACTCAACGTGACATCGACTACGCTATTCATCTCGTCAAAACGACGCAACTCTTGCACAACGGAGACAAACTGAACCCATTGGCACTGGATCAGTCACCGTTGAAATCAATGGTGATGGAAACGGAAACCTTTGGTTTCAGTTTGTGTCAGTCAGGGCTCCGTTCCGACTGAAATCTCCGACGTAACGGAGCCCTGACGCAGATATGAACATAGCCTTAGCTGTAAAAGGAGTCATTCACACAAGGTTTTTTTTCTCATACAGAATTCATGCATAAAAAATTTGGAATACATTGCATGTAGGGGACAATATGGTGTCTATCTATTGAAACTAAACACTGTAGACAGTTCTGCAAACATTCACTGTTAGTGCTAACATTGTCATCACTGATGGGACATGAAACTGCACAATTGACTAGGAGAATGAGAACGTCCTGTTATCAATTTATTCTACATTTCCAGGTGGAATAACAGAGGAACAGCACAATGCAGATTTCTAAGAAAGGATGCTCCAGAGTTGTTATTATATGGGGAATGCAAGTATTTACTAAAACAAATATGTCAGGAGAGCTGTCAGGGCTAGTGTGTATTCTGATTATGTATTATTTGATTTGTATGATTGTGACTTTTAACGCTCTGTTTATACTTTGATATTGCTCTGTGTTCATCGTATGTGCTGGGAAATATCCCGTCGCATCATCGAAAAATACGCTGAACTTTTTATCCATAGTCACATTAATTAATCTACAAATGCTTTTTGGCCTACACCATGCTGGTATTCATTGGCATACTTTTTTTTGCTGTATGCACAGACATATAATTAAAAAAAACATATCCTGCAGTATTTGTTCTTTTAATAAGATGAATGACACTATATGCCTATGCACTGGTAAGTGCCAGAGCCTTCCGTCAGAGGTATTATGTCTAGATTCCTCCAACAAAAGCCAATAACGAAGTGTGAACATAGTCCGAAAATTATCGTAGCAGCAGAATGGCAAATTGTTATTGAATGACTGCGGAGTGGAGTGTAAGTGTCCTCTTACACGATCCGATGTGGGTCGTGTAAACTAGTGAGATAGCGCGTTGTTCGACGCTCGTTTGATCTTTTCACAAGGAGCTATGTATGGGGACGAGCGCTCCTTACTTCGATCATTTGTCCCCATACATTTCTATCATGTCGCCAGCATGTCTCCGTGTGCACAGGGAGATGTGCTTCTGGTAACGATAATATTTCTTGCTGCAGAAACGATACAATCAGCCGATGAACAAGCGTTTTCTCGTTCATCGGCTGATCGTTGCCCTGTTTACATGTCCTGTGAACACTTGTTGGCTCGCTAATTGGCCCTTGTAAAAGGGCCTTAAAATTCTGAATGAAAGATCTTTTCATAACGTGTGCATCCATTCTTAAATCTTATCCCAAGTGATCATTTCAGAAGAAGGGAACAGAAAATTGATTGTTGCTGGATATTTTAAACTTGTCCCCAGACTTCCAGTCTGCAAACCTATTGCACTCAGCTGCAGGGTTTGCTTTAGAACAGAGGTCCCCAAGCATTTTTAGCTTGAGAGACACATTCAGACAAGTGGTGTTGAATCCAAAAATATTGTTAAAAACTTCAGTAAAATTCGGCTGTCCTTCTCTCTCGTGGTACTGTTTGCGTAGTCTTATAACAAGGCGGTGAGTCTCTGCAGCAATTATTACTTTTGAGTCACTACTTTGAGGAAGATGTAAAATGGTTGGATTTTTTTTCAACTATTACATGTTATTTTTGCCCTAGGAAACCATTGCAGTCCTGCCATAGTTACAGTAATTAAAGAAGCACTCTCACAATTTTTTTTATTCTCTGGCCCATTAGGGAGGCACATTATGTAAATTGTAGTGAAGGACTCTCCAACTGCCAAAGTGTCTCATGTGTGGACAGGAAGTCAGTTTCTCTATTCATTACTTTCACAGCCTCGATGTGAGTCTTATAGGAATGAATGGAGACGAGAAGCTGACTACCTGCCCACACATGAAACGCTGTGGCAGTTGGAGAGTCCTATATCTGGTTATATGACGCAGCTGAGAACCAGAAGGGAGTGGATAACTTACAAATACAGGCACCGGTAAGAAGATTACCTTCACCACAATTTACATAATGTGCCTTTCCAGGGGGCCATAGAATAAAATTATTTGTGGGAGTCCTTCTTTAAGATATTCTACTGTGACTCTTGCCCAACCGCATGTCACTGTGTAGCTTAAAGGGTTTGTACACATTTGCAACTTTTATTGTTTCATTGTAACTTTGCAATGTACCCTGATGAAGTCTTGATTGGATGAAACGCGTTGGTGACGTCCGACGCCGTAGCCATGTGTTGACCATGTGTTTCCGCCTCCGTGCTGAAATGGCTTGTGTTGAACAGTGCAGTAACTTTTAAGAGGTATACGGACATGGTCTAGCTCCAGGCGACTTATGACTTACCTGGGAATTTTGCAAATTAAGCCACTTTGTCAGTTTGGTAGATGCACAAACGATGAGGATCTGCCTGAATGCAAGGTCTGTGAGTAACACCGGAATAAACTGCCTGTTGCACAATATACATAATCTGCTGTTTATGTGGCCTTTGCCACACAGAGGTTCTTTATTCAATTCTAGTGTCATACGGTAACTATTGAGTTCAGCATGTTTTTTGTCTATATACTTATAAAATCTCTATTTATTGGTTACACTGGTTTGTTTGTGGACAGGCTTCAGTTAAGTCTGTGAAGCTGTTGTACGGTATTTATGACATTTCCACCATGAAGTTTTAGGATATTATAAATAATTCTATTTTATTAGACTTCTCATTATAGTACCGTATTTCTGTGGTTTTTGACTTATTGTAACTTTGCTGATAGTCTTAATTAAAAATCTCCATCCATTTTTTGTATACGGCTCCTAAGGAGATCAATGTGTCTTTGTTGTTACAGAATACAAGCAATCTCTGTGTATTCTTATCCTGCAGCCATGTGCCACTTTCTTTCCATCGGTATCTGTCACGTAGGGTTCGTGGACCCACAGGGTTATACCGCCTTGGCTGTATTGCAGCTGGCCAACAGGGCGCAGGTAAGAGTTTATAGTACATATAGGGTACCTGTGGCAGCTCGGACAGTAGCAAGGCAGGCTTGGCTGGGACTAGGCAGCAGTTAGACGTCAGGCGTGGAGTAGCAGGACAGTTGTGTTATACAGCACGGCAACAGCTCAACACGGCACTAGATCAGGATACAGGTTACAGGAACAGGGAACACTGGGAGCAGGAAACACTAGGGGACCATTTGCAAGACAAACTTAGGATACGACAACAACGCACAGGCATGGGAGGAAGGGGCTGAGACCTTCTTATAGCCCAGGGTGCCCAGGGAGCAATCAGCACAATCTTCCACATGCGTGCACTCTGGCTTCTTGAGTCTGGAATGAGCTCGTGAGCGCACCCTGGTGGTCACTGTGAAACAGGACGGCCGTATGTGCAAACATCTCTGGAGAGAAGGGTGTCGACTGGATGGAAGGAGTTTGTGGTCAGCGACCATGGACGTTACAGTATCCCCCCTCTTACGCCCTCTCCTCTTGGGACCAGAACAAGAGAGAAACCTCTTAATGAGGGTAGGAGCGTTGAGATTCTCTTCTGGCTCCCAGGACCTCTCTTCTGGACCAAACCCTTCCAATCTACTAAATAAAAGGTTCTTCCTCTTACTTTTTTAATGTCCAGGATCTCCTTAACCTCGAAGGTGTCTGAAGGACAGCTGGAGGCAACCGCAGGGCTAGGAGTCTTGGTAAAGCGGTTCAGAACCACCGGCTTCAGGAGGGAGACATGGAAGGAGTTGGGGATCTTGAGGATAGGAAACAGCCGAAGCTTGTAGGTGGCAGGATTGATCTGCTGTAGGATCACAAAGGGTCCAAGGAACCTGGAAGCAAATTTGTACGACGGCACCCTCAGTTGAATATTCCTGGAGGACAGCCAGACCTTCGTGCCAGGAAGAAACTGAGGAGGTTCTCTTCTCCTTGTGTCCGCCTCCCGTTTCGTGCGGTCGACCGCCAGCAGGATGGAGGATCGAGTCTGCTGCCAGATCTGCAGAAAATCCCTAAAAGCCGGGTCAGCAGCTGGTACCTCGGACATATCAAGTACCGGTAGAGGAATTTGTGGGTGTTGGCCGTAGACGATGAAGAACGGTGTCTTCTGTGTGGACTCGCTGGTGTGATTGTTGTAAGAGAATTCAGCTCACAGAAGCAACTGCACCCAGTCATCATTATGCTTGGAGATGAAGTGGTGTAAGTAGTTCTCCTAGATCTGATTGATCCTCTCGACCTGACCATTGGACTGAGGATGGTAGGCCGAGGAAAAGTCCAACTTGACACCTAGGAGTCCACAGAGGGTTCTCCGGAACTTCGAGGTGAACTGAACTCCCCGATCAGACTGAATATGCTGCCGTAAGCCATACAGGCGGAAGATGTGTTGGATGAACAGCTTGGCCAGTAGAGGAGCAGAAGGAAGACCGGTCAGAGGAACGAGGTGGGCCATCTGTGAAAATCGATCCACCACCACCCAGACATCACTGCATCCAGCAGAGAGAGGCAGGTCAGTAATAAAGTCCATTTACTGATGCAACCATCAACGGTCTCTCCAGAGGGGTAGTAGGTAATTGGCGAAGGTCCACCAGGTCTCTACAAATGAAATTAGCAGCGGATCCAGAGTCCAGATACGCAGAGACCTGATGCGTTTTCTCACCGGACACTATGGTCACGGGTATGGACAATTTAGATGGGAGTCCTTCTTTACCCAAGGTTGTCTCTCCTACCAACCCTAGGCTTTGGGGCTTTTGGGGACACAGACGCACAAGATGGCCTCCGAGGCCACAATAAAGACAGAGTCCCGAAGTGTGTTTGCGTTGTCTAGCCTTGGTAGATAGCTTACATTGGTCCATCCTCACAGACTCCTGAGGAGGATCGACATCTGAGGACGGCAGGGGTTGCTGCAAGGTAGGGGCCAGACTAGGAAGTCCTCTCTCCCGACGAACCTCTTGGAGCCGTTCTCGGAGACTTCTATTAATCCGGGCAGCCAGGAGGATGAGGTCATCCAGGGTAGACGGCAGGTCTCGAGCGGCAAGTTCGTCTTTAATCTTAGGAGACAGTCCATGCCAGAATGTAGCCACCGGGGCCTCATTGTTCCACAACAGTTCTCCCGCCAGGGTGCGGAAGTGGATGGCGTACTCGCCCAGAGAGATGTCTCCTTGGTGTAGGTTCAGCAAGGAAGCCGCAGCAGAGGAGACTCGTACAGGCTCCTCAAACACTACTCGAAATGTCCAGATGAACTCCTGGAAGTCACAGGTCTCTGGTCCTTGTCTCTCCCAGATAGGGTTCGCCCATGCAAGGACCTTTCCAGTAAGACGAGAGAGGATGCAAGCGACCCTTGCGCCATCAGATGAAAATGCCCTTGAATACAGGCTGAAGTGGATATGGCACTGGTTCAAAAATCCATGACAGGAACTTGCATCTCCATCATAGCGGTCAGGAAGTGGCAAAGAAAAATGAGGATCAACACTGCCATGAGGTGTCGTCTGAGGAACAGTACTGCCAGGAGGTGTAGTAGGAGGGACGGCAGCTCGTGCCTCCTGCCGACGTTCAAGAATGTTCCAAGGCCTGGAGGAGTTGGTCCTGTCGAGACCGGTGGTCTAGCATATCCACCCGCATCTCTTGGGACGTCGTCATGGTCTTGGATCGGCCAGCGGGGTCCATGGCCTGAACGTACTGTCACGTAGGGTTCGTGGACCCACAGGGCCGTACCGCCTTGGCGGTATGGCAGCTGGCCAACAGGGCGCAGGTAAGAGTCTATAGTACATATAGGGTACCTGTGGCAGCTCGGACAGTAGCAAGGCAGGCTTGGCTGGGACTAGGCAGCAGGTAGACGTCAGGCGTGGAGTAGCAGGACAGGCTTCAGTTAGGTCTGTGAAGCTGTTGTACGGTATTTATGACATTTCCACCATGAAGTTTTAGGATATTATAAATAATTCTATTTTATTCGACTTCTCATTATAGTCCCGTATTTCTGTGGTTTTTGACGTATTGTAACTTTGCCGATAGTCTTAATTAAAAATCTCCATCCATTTTTTGTATACGGCTCCTAAGGAGATCAATGTGTCTTTGTTGTTACAGAATACAAGCAATCTCTGTGTATTCTTATCCTGCAGCCATGTGCTACTTTCTTTCCATCGGTATCTGTCACGTAGGGTTTGTGGATGCACAGGATCGTGCCGCCTTGGCGGTATTGCAGCTGGCGTTAGACGTCAGGCGTGGAGTAGCAGGACAGGTGTGTTATACAGCACAGCACGGCAACAGCTCAACACGGCACTAGATCAGGATACAGGTTACAGGAACAGGGAACACTGGGAGCAGGAAACACTAGGGGACCATTTGCAAGACAAACTTAGGATACGACAACAACGCTCAGGCGTGGGAGAAAGGTGGCTGAGACCTTCTTATAGCCCAAGTTGCTCAGGAAGCAATCAGCACAATCTCCCACATGCGTGCGCTCTTGCTTCTTGAGTCTGGACAGAGCTCGCGAGTGCACCCTGGTGGTCACTGTGGAACAGGACGGCCATATGTGCAAACATCTCTGGAAAGAAGGGCGTCAACTGGATGGAAGGAGTTCGTGGTCAGCGACCACGGACGTTACAGTATCCTACTTATTGCTAACCCACCAAATGTACATTAGCAAAAAGTAAAGGACAGATAAAAGAGTATAACTGCATTAAACAGGGTTTGCTTGTAGTATGTAACCATGGAGATACATAGGTCTGTATACAAAAATAGTCGATTTTCAATCAAAATTATTTTGGAATATTTTTTTTTAGATAAACAAAAATAAATAGGTTATAAAGGTGGACATCCCTTTTATGGTATAGCTCCACCTTAAAACCATATTAAAGAATTTTTTTAAAGAATTCTACAAATAGGTATTCCTTATTCGTATTATTGGAAGCACTTCCTTTAGCCAGCCGATAATTATACACATGGGCATTTAAGTTCCCCTTGGCTTAATTGAAGATCTCTGTTCAGTTGACAGGTTAAAGCTTGCCATTGGTGGTTGACTAATCTATAGGGCTGCCACAGGGAATTCAATTTTCTTTACAGACCTGCAGGCTGTTATTTTAGGGAGCATTTTTTTTATATCAACATATTTCTTAAATGGACTCCAAAAATAGATAAATCTGAGTTTCTATTTTTTATTTTAAAACATATTTTTACATGGGTATTTAATAAAAATGTCTATCAGTGTGTTTTGTGCAACTTTCTAAATACTTTTTATTAAAAAGTATTTTAACTTTTTGAGATACAGCTGCTTTATATGCTGTATACTGAGCAGCTGTGTCTAGCGCTGAAACCTGCATCCATCAGGTCAGCGGCACTTACGGGTTCAGTGAAAGCAGGTCGGATCGAGCTGTTACCGATCACATCTAAGTTCATAACTTAGATGTGATCGATAATAGGTGAATCCTGCGTGTCAGAGACACGCAGGACCCACTGTCACTGAACCCGTCAGTGCCGCTGACCTGATGGATACAGCGCACGATACAGCTGCTCTGTATACAGTATACAAAGCAGCTGTTTCTCAAAAAGTAAGAATAATTTTTTATAAAAAGTAAATAGAAAGTTGCACAAAACACACTGACTGACATTTTTATTTTAAAGTAAAACTATTTTAAAGGTGTACATAGCCTTTATGTATATATTGAACATAGTGTTTATATTACACCACAACTTTAAATCCATTTTAGTTTTTTAAGTATATATTGAACACATATATTACATTGCTGATTTACAGTAATCAAGGTCTTCAGCTTTAGAAGGAAAACATCCGTAAACACTTCATAAATGCCATAAAGAAGATCTATTTAAGTAATTCATACTAATGAATGTTTTCATCGTGAGTACCTTTATTCTTTTCCCTTAATGAATAATACATGAATTGCAGCGTCTTAAGCAACTGCTAGTATTTTAAATGAATTCTTTCTTCAATTACAGACTTTAAATATATATGTATTAATAACAGCAGTGTGTGAGAGTGTAAGTAAAGCATATTCCCTGTTCTGCCTATTGTGCGAAGTATAAATGAATGTGATATATAACAGGTCTTCAGAACTTGAGTGAAAGGATATATGATGGTCTAGAAATCAGACCGGCACGTGTAACTGCAAGGTAATCTGGAATCACATAAGACTAGAGGCAGAAGACTTTTTGATCCTCCACTATGGATTTTGTCACAGATCTGTGACAGATCCACAGCAAAATCCGCATGTGATACTTGCAAACTTTTCACCAATTTTGCTGCACGTTTCTATTAGATTTTCCACATATAGGACATGCTGAAGATTAAAAAATGCCCTGTGTGCCCATTTTTTCACCACGGTTAGAAAAAAAACAACCAATGCCTTGTGTTGCACTGTACTTTGAAGCCAGATTTTCAATGCAGATTCCACGCCGGAAATATGTAACAAATCTACCATGTCCGAACTTGGCTTTAGATTTCCACATTAAGTGCAGAAATAAAATTCTCACTATCAAAATGGATGATAAGTTCTAAGTCGCAGAGGCAAGTAGGGGATAGAGGAGAGCATGGAATTCTTTTTCTTGTGAATATCATTTGAGCTAAACTGTAGTGTTCAGGTGGCCATAGTTATCAGTCCCTATTACCCCATTTACATGCCAGTGGGTGTGCAGACCTGATCTCCAATGTATTATAATGTGGGTGCAGCAGTTGTGCCCACATGATCAGGAGTTACAAAGCGGCTGCCAATAATTTCTGCACTCCCACATTCATGGTGGAGATCAGAGAAACCGTGTAGCAGCATTAATCTTTCATAAGTCATGAATGGCTCCTAATAGCCCCTTAATGTTCTGAGGTGCTCCCTGTCCCCCTTAACCTTTAATAGGAGAAATTGGGCCCTTCTAGATTACGTACAGAGGCTTTAGATGAAGTGTAATTGAAGTGGGAATCTGTTTCCTACCTGCATTTCCCTCTTTGTGTTCCCTCCTTCCCTACCGCAGAAATAATTGGTGCTGATGGGATCATTCAGATAATCATCTGGTTTCTTTTCTATCCCACTTTAAACTTGGGCCCCAGAAGAGCAGGACATGCAGAATGTAGAAATTCAGAGCCTGATCAAACACATTCTTAAAATTAGAGAATTAAAGGGATTTGTTATATGCCAAATGTTATCTCTATGGCTTTATATCACTGAAAAAAAATATGGAGCTGAAATTGTAGCAAGCAGATAATTTTGGGACCACTTATGCTCAATCAAATAAAAAGCAATCTTCCCTTTTCACTGTGAATTAAAACTCTGTCTTAGTAGAGAACCCTCAACAAGATTTAGGATCTCAACAAATCCTTTAGGTAAAGTGCTTTTTAGTGAGCTATAACTTCCAGAACTGATGCTGTTCCTATCCATCTAGTTAGAAATTAAAGGGTGTCTGTCAGCAGTCCCTGTGTTGTATTTGATAGGCTTGGTATACAGAATATTATGGCTTGTATACAAAGCGGGTAAAAGAAAGGGTTCCTACTAAGGACTGCTCACCTTTTGAGAGAACTATTTGTCTTCGGCATAGTTCTTTCACCCACACAAAAAGCCACTACAGATACATGCCGAGAAATGCCTGCCAGGAATCCAGGACTGCCATCTGAAATATTGAGCTCCCTATCATGTCCATTCAAATCCATTGTGTACCCTTTTGCATACAATGGGTGGATACCTGAGGAGAGGGAACAAAATACTCATTGGTGCCTGTGAATTTATTCTTATGTGAATTGAAGGTCACCATGTTGGGGACCAGATTTGCACATTATTGTCTATTTTATGAGGCCCCTTCATTTCATGAATGAACTTTGTGGCTATCATGCAGGGACTGCTGGGTAAAATGTGGGGTTCAGCTCACATGAGAGTTGAATCTCCTATATGTCTGCCCCCCCTGACAGAAGTGCCACCTGTACTGCCCTAACGATGGCTTCACAGGATCAAGAGTAACTATAATATGGATGAGATACTTGGTTGGGTGACTTTGACAGCATGGTCAATCCCTTAATATTGCTGCCGTATATATGGTTGCCTAACCAGGAGGGAGCAATAAACTCAAATGTATTACTCTCTAATGGGTGAACAAGTCTGTAGCAACCCTTAATGTGTGCTGTCTCAATCCTTGAAACCACATTTTTTGGAATCCTTGGTAGAGAGAGTGTTTCTTTACTTAGGGACTGTTTTTGATTATATGTGTTTATTTTACTCAATGGACAAATCAAGTCCTTACAGATGTCAGTAAGGATGTATGTTCAGTCAGTGTTTACATAGAAACGCACCGTGCACATAGGAGAAATTTATAAACCGCTTTACGCCAGTTTTCTGGCGTTAAAAAGTCACAAATTATGGCGCACACCATATTTGCGCAATAATTTGCAAGTTTTTTGCCATTTAATGCCATTCTAGCCACTTTGAAAACTGTCAGTCTTGGTAATTCTTAGCCAATTTTCTTCTAAACAACAACTAGGTGTCAGTTATTTCAGCTTTCAGGGTATGTTTACATGGGTCGGATTCGCTGTAGAAAATTCTACAGCAAATCCGACCCAGATTCCACTGGGAATTCCGTCCGAAAGTCCACGCTTAATCATTTTTGATTTGGTTGAGATTTTCCGCTGCATACCAACAGCAGGGGGGGGGGGGCATGCTCACGTCTCCTGGCCTCTCATCGCGACGTATCCCTGCTTCCCTGGCTGGACTGTGTTAAGCAGGTCTTCTGGAATGACGTTTTGTCCCATGTTGCAGCCTGTGATTGACTTCAACGGTCACTTATGCTGCGAATTTGCAGCTTTTCTACAACAAAAATCACAACATTTGCTATTTATAGCAGAATTTCACTTTCAGCAAAACCGTTCCGCAGTATAAAATGATATGCTGCAGATTAAAAAAATCCACATTGCTGGTCAAATTATGCATGGAAATATTCCACAGTGTGTGGGTGAGATTTTTAAAATCTCATCCACTTCGCTACTACTGTAATATGTGGTGGATTTTCTTCCAGAATATCCGGATTGAAAATCGGTAGGAATTATGCTAGCCTTACAGAGTACCCCATTCATTATTTAGAATTTTGGATTGTCCTGCTAACAATATAGTACTGGCTAATGTAGCCGCTTTTAATTACTGCCTCCATATAATTGCTAATGACTATGATCCTTGATTTTACAGCAATGACAGGTGACCTGTCGCTATACCACATTTACACTGGTACCTAAACCTGGGATTCTACTGATACCCAGGCCTAACGTTTATCCATTATTATCCAACAAATCAACAGAAATTACATTTATTGTGTCAGTAGAAAGAGAGGGTGTTTGTAGAAGCACATGGTAATTCTATTTAATTCTACTTAGAACCAAGTCAAAAAAATTATGGCTTTTTTTAATATCTTTTTCCGCAAATGCAAAGAACAAGAAAACATATGTGAACATCAAAGCTTTCCTATTTCACTGCCAAGTTTTGTGTTCACTACTATCCCAGATGATGTTCCTGGGATGTAACTTCTGGTATTAGTGAGTCATCCAATTGACAGCATTATAGGACTCTGGAGAATAGGAGCAAATGTTTATGTTTTTGCTCAAAGGGGTCGTATAAGTTTTTCTAATGTCAAACACCCCTTTAAAATTATTATTGTGAATACAGTACTAGTATAGGTCACATTTATCAGCGCTATCACATCTCATGAGGGAATAAAGCATATATATATATATGTGTCGACTCTTATCTTGGCTTCAATTTCATTAAGGGCTCCAATCTCTCATGAAACATATTCTATACAATATCGCGACCTGGCTAGTGTTGCACGATGCGTCGATACTGTTTCGATAACGTGTACTCTCAAACGGTTCAATACCGTTATTTCATGTGTTTCGATACTAAGCTGTTTCGGCCGCACAGCTTAGTGTAGTAACACATGAATGTTGTTGGAGTGGGGCTGCAGGTGTGTGATATAGCCATTGCCCCGCTCCTAAATACTGACAAGTGCACGTGCGGTCAGCATGATGTGATGCGGCTGGCGCTGCACTAATGATTGCCGGCACTGAAGACAGAACATGGGCGCACTACAAAACACCCCCATGTTCTGTCTTCAGTGCCTGCGCCAACGCTCGTTAGTGCAGGGCCGGCCGCATCACCTCATGCTGACTGCGTGCGTACTTATTGTCAGGAGCGGGTTTATGGCTGTATTACACAGCCGCAGCCACGCTTTAATGACGGAGATCACAGAAACCTCTCATCTCCGCCACTATTCCCCTGAATGCTGCGATCAAAGCTGACCGCAGCATTCAAGGGGTAAATAAGAACGGGGGATGCCTTTTGGATCTCATCACAGGGAATCCCTGTGACGAGATCGAGGGACATACCATATATGGGCAGACAGCCCAGGGTCCATTGAAGGACCCGCTGTCTGACCATATTTCCTGCTGTTAAGACATACTTAGGTATGTCCTAGCAAGTGCTTGTGTACAATCAGCATATATAGATATATGCCAGTACATTGAAGTTTAAAAATAAAGTAATGTTAAATAAAAAAAATACTATTTTTTTTTACAATAAACATTAAAATAGGTCTCAATACATAAAATATACACATTCGGTATCGTCGCGACCTTAATAACACATTTATAGCATCATTTATGTTAACGCTGTTATAAAAAAAATGCTTTCTTTCACTTATTAATGTGAGGAACGAGGTATTATGCATTTTGAACCTCCATGTGCCCCACATTAATACTAATTAACCCCATCATGTACCTCACACATTAACCCAATGTTGTCCATTATGACTGAGGAACATGATGGGGTTAATCACTATTAATGTGAGGCACATAGAGGTTCAAAATTCATCACACTATGTGCCTTACATCAGAAAATGGAAGCACTTTTTTTATTTTTTTATTATTGTTGGCAAAGTATCGATTTGCTATCGAGTATCACAATACTACACGAAGTATCGGTATTGATATCCAAATTCTGGTATCGTGACAAGCCTACTGCTAGCAAAACTTTGACAGGCTGCAATTCACATCACCACTTGGTGGCCGCACATATAGCATAGACATTTTGTGACCGAGTATCTCAAAATCATGTTTTATTTTGTGTTTAAAAGCTGGGCATCTCATGGCACACATCTCCGGATATAGTACATAATAATATAATACCATCAACATCATCATGTTCAGATTAGGAAGAAGTTGGCATTGCTTAAAGGGGCTTCCTGGTTTAGAAAACCCACTATCATATACCATTTTAGGGCATTGTAAGTTAAAGGGGATCCAGAAAAACAAGCCAATGGCTCCGTTGCTCCCTACCAGTCTTTGTTTACTGAGCTGCAGCAATAATATCACATTTGACTGCTGCAGCCACGACTGAGGCCAGTAATTGGCTGCAGTGATATAATGTGTTGGCATGACATCATTGCTTCAGTTCAGTAAACAAACACTGGCAAGGAGCACCGGAGCTGAACTGCTAAAGCGACAGAAGATTTAAAAGTTAAGTATTGCTACTCTTATTACTTTATGCCATTTCCTCCATTGACCTATTTTTTCTTGATCTCCGACAACCCCTTTAATAGAGTGGGATTCTCTGTTAAGGATCCTCTTCTCTTGGCCAGAGCAGAGTGGTTACAAAGTGTACAGCAGAATTTTAATAGTGGATACATTACAGAGGGAGGAGAGATCAGGAGTAGAGGAAGAGAGGCACAGAGATGCTGCAGCAGCTTCATGGTAAGTGTTTTACCTCACTCCAGTGCTGAAGTCACTGCTCAGTATGATGTCCTCCATGTTGCTGCTTCTGAGGATGTGCTACAAAGAGATTTTGAAGCAGGATCGTCTCTCTTCTCTATGTGTGCAATGTATGGTAGACATGATAGCAGTTAGGCTTCACCCACTGACACAACTGAAAATTACAGATAGAGCTCGAGAGGGTGAAATTGTTTAAAAAAAATCTGAGAAGTATTATGATGTTCCACATCAGCTTAGGCACTTCTGTATAAAGGGGACAAAGTTAGAGGTCCAGCCAGGGGCGTAGCTAGGGGGGGGCAGGGGGGGCATGTGCGTAGGGAAGGGGGGGCGCCGCAGAGCAGCTGATCGCTGCTGATAGGTGCCCTGTATGTCGGGCACCTGCAGCAGCTTTAGGAAGAGCCAGGAAATCACGCATCGGCGTTCTGACTGGGGTCTGTGACGGCCAGGGAGTGGTCCAGACACCTTACCTGTCATCTGACCTCATGTCAGTGACATGAGGTCAGATGACTCATGTCAGGGGACTGGACTGGTCCACTCTCGTGCTGCACCCTCCCAGCATGTAGGGGGCGCCACTGGGCTCTGCCTCTACTCTATGCTCTGCTGTTACACACACGGAGTAAATAACAGCCGAGAAGCAGAGGAGGAAGCTCCGCCCACAGCCCGTCCTGACCTGTGATCCTGTCAGCAAGGAGACATGTTGAGTGTCTGTGTGTATATGTGTGTGTAGTGTGTATACAGTATGTGTAGTGTGTATACAGTATGTGTCTCTGTGTTTGTATGTGTATATGTTACAGTGTGTGTGTGTGTGTGTGTGTGTGTCTCTGTGTCTGCATGTGTTTGTCTCTTGCATCTACTACATTATCTGTACTCAGAGAGTATCACTGTGTTATCTGTGGTGTTACATAGGACTGCAGGTGACATAACTACATTATTTGTACTCCGAGAGTTATCACTGTGTTATCTGTGCTGTTACATAGGACTGCAGGCAACATCTACATCATCTGTAATCAGAGAGTTATCCCTGTGTTATCTGTGGTGTTAAATAGGACTGCAGGTAACACTACTACATTATCTGTACTCAGAGAGTTATCACTGTGTTATCTGTGATGTTACATAGGACTGCAGGTGACATAACTACATTATCTGTACTCAGAACATTATCACTGTGTTATCTGTGGTGTTACATGGGGCTGCAGGTGACATAACTACATTATCTGTACTCAGAGAGTTATCATTGTGTTATCTGTGGTGTTACATAGGACTGCAGGTAAAATCTACTACATTATCTGTAATCAGTTATTACTGTGTTATCTGTGGTGTTACATGGGGCTGCATGTGAAATCTACAACAATATCTGTACTGTGAAGATATATGTGCCTGTGTGGGTAAATATGGGTCTGTTTGTGAATGTGTCTTTTTGCTTCTATATATGTGCCTTTTATGTTTTGTATATGTCCCTGTCTGTGTATTTATCTGCTGGTGTGTGTGCGTACACTACCATTCAAAAGTTTAGGGTGACTTAGAAATTTTCTTATTTTTGAAAGAAAAGCACAGTTTTTTTTCAATGAAGATAACATTAAATTAATCAGAAATACACTCTATACATTGTTAATGTGCTAAATGACTATTCTAGCTGCAAACGTCTGGTTTTTAATGCAATATCTACATAGGTGTATAGAGGCCCATTTTCAGCAACCATCGCTCCAGTGTTCTAATGGTACACTGTGTTTGCTAACGGTGTTAGAAGGCTAATGGATGATCAGAAAACACTTGAAAACCCTTGTGCAATTATGTTAGCACCGCTGTAAACAGTTTTGCTGTTTAGAGGAGCTATAAAACTGACCTTCCTTTGAGCTAGTTGAGAATCTGGAGCATTACATTTGTGGGTTCGATTAAACTCTTAAAATGGCTAGAAAAAGAGAGCTTTCATGTGAAACTCGACAGTCTATTCTTGTTCTTAGAAATGAAGGCTATTCCATGCGAGAAATTGCCAAGAAACTGAAGATTTCCTACAACGGTGTGTACTACTCCCATCAGAGGACAGCACAAACAGGCTCTAACCAGAGTAGAAAGAGAAGTGGGAGGCCCCGCTGCACAACTGAGCAACAAGACAAGTACATTAGAGTCTCTAGTTTGAGAAATAGACGCCTCACAGGTCCTTAACTGGCAGCTTCATTAAATAGTACCCGCAAAACCCCAGTGTCAACGTCTACAGTGAAGAGGCGACTCCGGGATGCTGGCCTTCAGGGCAGAGTGGCAAAGAAAAAGCCATATCTGAGACTGGCTAATAAAAGGAAAAGATTAATATGGGCAAAAGCACACAGACATTGGACAGAGGAAGATTGGAAAAAAGTGTTATGGACAGACGAATGGGAGTTTGAGGTGTTTGGATCACACAGAAGAACGTTTGTGAGACGCAGAACAACTGAAAAGATGCTGGAAGAGTGCCTGACGCCATCTGTCAAGCATGGTGGAGGTAATGTGATGGTGGAGGTAATGTGATGGTCTGGGGTTGCTTTGGTGCTGGTAAAGTGGGAGATTTGTACAAGATAAAAGGGACTTTGAATAAGGAAGGCTATCACTCCATTTTTCAACGCCATGCCATACCCTGTGGACAGCGATTGGAGCCAATTTCATCCTACAACAGGACAATGACCCAAAGCACACCTCCAAATGATGCAAGAACTATTTAGGGAAGAAGCAGGCAGCTGGTATTCTATCTGTAATGGAGTGGCCAGCGCAGTCACCAGATCTCAACCCCATAGAGCTGTTGTGGGGGCAGCTTGACCGTATGGTACGCAAGAAGTGCCCATCAAGCCAATCCAACTTGTGGGAGGGGCTTCTGGAAGCATGGGGTGAAATTTCTCCCGATTACCTCAGCAAATTAACAGCTAGAATGCCAAAGGTCTGCAATGCTGTAATTTCTGCAAATGGAGCATTCTTTGACGAAAGCAAAGTTTGAAGGAGAAAATTATTATTTCAAATAAAAATCATTATTTATAACCTTGTCAATGTCTTGACTATATTTTCTAGTCATTTTGCAACTCATTTGATAAATATAAGTGTGAGTTTTCATGGAAAACAAAAAATTGTCTGGGTGACCCCAAACTTTTGAACGGTAGTTTATATGTGTCAGTACGTCTATATATTTACCTGTATGTATATATTCCAGAATGTGTGTATGTATATTTGCCTGTATGTCTAAATATCTGTCTTTATGTATGTACAGTATATATGTTCCAGCGTGTCCATATATGTGGAACATATATGTGGTCACACCAGGCAGAGCGGAGAGTGGTAGCGGTAGGCTACCGCTCACCGCTCTGTTTATAGTGTGGCGCTAAGTACAAGGGGCGAGTGTGGCGCTATTTAAAAGGGGGGGAATGTGGCACTATTTACAAGGGGGGAGTGTGGCGCTATTTACAAAGGGGCAGCGGGCTGTGTGTGGCACTATCTATAGGGGGGGGGAGTGTGCCGCTATCTACAAGGGGGTAAGCGGGCTGTGTGTGGCGCTATCTACAGGGGGCTGTGTCTGGCCTCTTTAATTTATTTTCTTTTAATTTATTGTTATGTTAATTACATTATATAACTATATCGCTTGTGAAATGTATATATGTTTTTATTCTCGAGTTACATTTAAAAAATTGGGGAAAAAAATTACACCTCATTGATTGGTACAGAAAGCAAACATGGCGAGGGGGAAGGAGATGTCGGGAAATAAGTTGGGGGGGGCGCCAATCTGATTCTTTGCCCCGGGTGCAGGAGAACCTAGCTACGCCTCTGGGTCCAGCACACGATATTATATGAAAAAATACAAAACTGTTTATTTAAGTAAAAAATAAAACAAGAAATGAAAGATTTCTACCTACTCCTGACGTAGCTCTCTTGCCTGTGCACCGATCAATCATGGAATGTGGCGTCCTTACTTCAAATGAGTGGTGAGCAGACCAAATTTGTTGTATATTTTCTACTTACTTCGGTATAAACACTGCAGCTGCTGAAAA
Organism: Rhinoderma darwinii; assembly: GCF_050947455.1. NCBI lineage: Eukaryota > Metazoa > Chordata > Amphibia > Anura > Rhinodermatidae > Rhinoderma > Rhinoderma darwinii. The sequence continues at coordinate 279,070,508 of NC_134691.1, read as the reverse complement.
ACCTCTTTTTACAGGGAAGGGGACTTTTTGCCAGTTGGCACATGAGTGGTAAGCTCATGAGAAAGAAATTCTTTGAAAGAGATAAGCAGTATCTATGTAACTAGCTATGTAGCTTTGATTTAGTCGTAAACAGAAAAGTATGTGTCACGGGGGCGGAGTTTGGCTGCTGAAGGAGATGGCCGCTTGATCCCGGGGCTCCTGCCACATCATACGATTAAAGCGGCACAAAGCGTAGCTAAGTACTTTTAAGTACTTCAAATCAGCGTATTGACTGCAGCATACCTCGGGGCTCCTGTCGGGTACGTGAGGTGAGCGGACCGGGAGGTGCAGCGGGTGGAATCAGCCTCTTGGAGCGGCGGCCGGACTGAGGAAGCGCTGGGCCGGAGCTGCCACGTGGTGAGGAGGACGGCAGTGTGAGGGCAGCGCGGAACACAGCCGACACATAGAGCTGGACACTAGATATCTCAGGTAAAGGGGCTGGTGTGCCTGAAGAAGTAGGAGGACTGGAGTGAGAAAGTGAGAAAGTGCTGGATTTGGACTGACCACGGAGAGAAGTGTGAGGTACTTATCGTTAGCCATCGGTGGCTGGATCAGTGAGCAGCTGAATATTTTTCTTTATAGAGGACTCAACTCACCCTTGGCCTCATAGAATTGTATATATTGACTGCTCTGGTGAAGATCACGCATGCAGGCCTGAGTAGGCCTGAGAAGCCACGGCCTAAAGTTGTGCAGCGATCCAGAAGGGGGACTCCCTATTCTTCACAGTTGTAATTGGCAATTAATTAGCTGCTGGGCTGGTGTTTGGAAGCTATCTATTCTAGTGTATAATCACTGCTAAGTGGCCCGTATTATTTTGCATACTTTTCTGCTGGGGTCTGGTACCTGTAGCTTCTATCACCATGACAAAAAGGAAAGGCAAGGCAGCTCCTAGAAAACTCACAGAATATTTTGGAAACCCTACTTTGGGCCCTGCAGAAGAGTTGGACTCTCCGGCTCCACCATTGCAACCGCAGGTGTGCACCCAGTCACCTCTGGGCTCGCCCTCGAGAGCGGTGGTTCTTACGGAGGACGGAGTCTCTGCTTGGGACTCGGAGCAGTCTGGAAACGGGGGTCTGAGGGGGGCCTCATCTTCTCCTGGAGCCTTGCTTGCGCAGGCGAGCCCGGATCAGAGGGAATGCTTACAGGCGGATATGATGCCTGTCTCTCCAGCTCTGCTGACTGCTCAGTGCGACCTTCAGCAATTCCCTTCCTCTACTGACCCGATTACAGTGGACACATTGAAAAATATGCTTGTTATGCTCCAGAATGGAATTAATCAAAGCGTCTCCTCATTAGTCCGGAAACTTCAATCTAATGTTACTACATTGGGGGATCGCACGGATCATCTGGAGCGCAAAATGGAAGATGTCTCTACAGCGCATAATGAACTAGTGGATGCGCACACGGCACTAGAAGAAGAGGTGAAATGGCTTAAAACTAGGGCTACAGATGCTGAGGATAGGTCCAGACGGAATAATATTAAAATCAGAGGCATTCCAGAGGATGTGGCTCCATCAGATATTCAAGCATTTCTCAAACGTCTTTTTCTCGCTGTCGTACCCTCTCTTTCGGAACTGGATCTTACTATAGATCGGGCTCACAGGGTGCCCAAATCCAAAGCTGCTCCTGAAAAGGCGCCGAGAGATACGCTGGCCAGGATTCACTTCTACCATGTAAAGGAAAGCATAATGTTTCAATCCAGGAAGCTTAAGGCGCTGCCGGCGCCATATTCTTCTGTCTCCCTGTTTCCGGATCTCTCCGCAGCTACCCTGCAGGCACGCAGAGAATTTTTCCCGGTGACAAAGCTCTTAAGGGATCACAACATCAGGTATAAATGGGGCTTCCCAGTCAAGCTCCTGATTAACCGCAATGGTACATCGATTACAGTGTCTTCAGTGGAAGAAGGATTACGATGGCTGCAAAAGTGGAATATCGGTTCAGCTGGTTCTGTGGGACTGGCGGATAAACACAGATCTCCATCGCAAGTTACCAAAGAGTGGGACACTGTGAGATCTAAAAACACCTGAATTGTTTTTGTTTTCTCTTGCAAGCTTTTTTGTTTTGTCATTTATAGGACCCGAGTATCCAAGTAAATATGACAGGCTAAAGTAGTTATACACTGATTTGGTATTTTATACTTACTAAGTATCGTATGATGTGTTCTCTCCCCCAGGAATTTCGGTGCTCAATGAGCATTATGTCTTTGGGTTTAGTTGTTTTTATTCTTTATATTCGTTTTTCTTTGTTCAAATGTTTATATTCCAGGAACACCAAATACTTCATAACAGAACGGGGATCCAGGATTGTGGATCGAATGAAGTTGGGGAATAGGGTACAGTACGATATAGTTGGTAGAATACTCCGCAGGGTATCACAGCACATGTTCTATTGCCAGAAACATGGTACTGCATATTTCCTCCATTAATGCTAGAGGACTTAATAGTCCATTTAAGCGCAGTCTTTTATGGCGAGAGGCTAGGGCCCTTAAGTGTGAGGTACTTTTCGTGCAAGAAACGCACTTTCACTCGGACAAAACTCCCAAATTCTCAAATAAATTTTTCCCACATGTGTTCACCTCCTCCTGCCCAGCGAAACGTAAGGGGGTTATGATAGCCATTAAGTCCTCAGTTGCTTTTAATATGAAGTCCATTATCCAAGACCCACTGGGGCGATATGTGGGACTTGTCTGTGAAATTAATAATGTGTTATATACCTTTGTTAATGTGTACTTCCCTAACAGGCGTCAACAACACTATTATCGTTCGCTGTTAACCAAAATCAGATCCTTTTCCCAGGGTCTTTTGGTCTTGGGAGGGGATTTTAACTCCATAGGGGATCCTAATATGGATACTACTAATAAAAATAGACTTACGGTGCCGTTGTCTCAGGTTATGGCGGAGGAAGGCTTATATGATGTGTGGCGGTGTCAGCACGGGATAGAAAGGGATTATACATATTTTTCGCAATCTCATCTATCATACTCTAGAATTGATTTATTTCTGGTAGATGGTAGAGCTCTTGTTCAAGCCCAATCCTCTAGTATAGGAGACATTACGTGGTCCGACCACGCCCCAGTGTCAATATCGCTGGCGGAAAAATTTTCATCACCCCCCCCCTTCCCAATGGAAACTGAATGATTTTATTCTGCATCACCCTGAGTATACAGAGTATTTGAAATCAGAATTGTCTCACTATTTTTCCGTCAATATGAACTCGGTTTCCTGTCCTCACACTGTATGGAATGCTCATAAGGCCTTTATGAGAGGATTAATTATTAAGGCCTGTTCTAGGGTTAAACGGAAGAGGGAGGCGGAGGTTGTCGCAACTACACTTAAAATTGCGGATCTAGAAAATAGAAATAAATCTAATCCTTCCCCTGGTGTGGCTTCTGAATTACGAGCTTTACGATTGTCATTACAGGTGTTATTAGCGTCACAATATGATATCTTTCTTAAAAGGATGCAGGTACAAACATATGTCCATAATAATAGAGCGGGGGCGTTATTAGCGAAGAAATTGAAGCAGACAGCATTGCGTACACGTATAGCCTTTTTGATGGATGATAAGGGTAATAAAATCATTGACCCTAGAGGAATCGCTGAGCGATTTAGGAAATATTATAGCTCTCTCTACAACCTAAAAGATAATCCTGCGACATTTCAACCATCGACTTCTGAAATTGATGAGTTTCTGGACTCGGTGTCTCTCCCGAAAATTTCGGAGAATCAGTTGAAGGCCTTGTCTGAACCCTTTACTCTGGAAGAGATAACCCAAGCTATTTCTGCTCTAAAACCCTTTAAAGCACCGGGTCCGGACGGATTCACTAATAATTACTATAAGTGTTACACCTCTATTCTAGCCCCACATTTATTAGCAGTGTTTAATAAAGCGGTTTCCGAGGGCGCATTTCCTGCTGAAATGCTATCTGCCACTATAGTTACTCTCCCTAAACCGGGGAAAGAACCCACTGACCCAGCAAATTTTCGCCCAATATCATTACTAAATTCGGATATAAAAATTTATGCGAAAATCCTGTCCAATAGATTATACAATATAATTCCAAACTTGGTTAAATCTGATCAGGTGGGATTTGTGTCCGGGCGGCAGGCTCCGGATGGGACGAGGAGGTTTATTGATCTTGTGCAGTGGGTGGAGGCCTCCCGAACGCCTTCTCTGTTATTAACCTTGGATGCGGAGAAGGCGTTCGATAGGGTAAATTGGAGCTATCTGTCTCACATTTTGTCGCGTTTTGGACTGACGGGTAATATTGGTTCCGCAATATCGGCATTGTACTCTAGTCCTTCGGCTAGGGTTTTAACCTCTGGCTTTCTTTCTGACCCCCTCACAATCAGTAACGGTACACGGCAGGGGTGTCCTCTGTCCCCCCTCATTTTTGCTTTGGTGATGGAGCCGTTGGCGGAAGTAATTAGGACCAATTCTAACATAAAAGGTATTAAAGTAGGATCTGCGGAACATAAGATAGGCCTCTATGCAGATGATGTTCTCATAGCTATGACTGACCCTTGTAAGTCATTGCCCGCGTTACAACATTCTCTAGCGGAGTTTGGAAGAGTTTCTTACTATTCGGTTAATGCTTCGAAGTCACAGATACTGAACCTGGGGGTTGACTCTCAAACTAAAAATAGGCTGACATCACAATATCCATATAAATGGCAGGAGGGCAGTATTAGGTACTTGGGGGTGTATATCACTAGCCCCAGATCCGCACTTTTCTCTAAAAATTATATGCCTTTGTTGTCTAAAATATCTAAAATGTTAGAGGGGTTTTCAAAGCCAATGATATCATGGGCGGGGAGGGTGGCGGTGGTGAAAATGATGGTGTTACCAATTGTGTTGTATCTTTTTCGTACTGTAGTTATTTCTGTGCCTAGTAACTATCTCGCGAATTTACAGAGAATTATCACTAACTTTATTTGGTCAGGCCGGAAACCTAGAATCCGTGTTTCCACTATGACTAGGCACTGTTCTAGTAGAGGTATGGGAGTCCCGGATGTTAAAAAATACTACCATGCAACAGTTCTGTCCCATCTTAAACACTGGTGGAAGGGGAATACAGATCTTAGATGGGTGGAGATAGAGCGGGTTGCTGCAGCTCAACAATTGAGTTCCTTGCTGTATGTGGGTAAACCCTCCAGGTGGATGCCGTTGGTTCGCCTTTCCTCGATCACTACATCCTTATCTTCATGGCAATTTTTAGTGGCTTCCACACCTATATCAGAATGCGTGGCTTTGAAATTATTACCGCTGGGATATATCACCTCGTTAGTGCCGGACCTTCATGTCGAAAATTGGATGCTAGCTGGGGTGAACACTATAGGTTCCATGTATGATTCCGCCATTCTATTGTCGTTCCAACAAATGGTCCTCAAGTATGGAATCCCCCAGAGGGACTTTTATAAATATTTACAACTCCGTCATGCTTTACACTCTCTAACATTAGACGCGCCCTGTTTTCCAGCTACTGCATATAGATTCTTTACAAATGAGAACCAGAAACTTAGGGGCATATCGTTCTTTTATTCTGGGTTCAGTAGCACAGTGTCCGCATCAAAACCCGGCTATTTCCTGAAATGGGAAGCGGACTTAGAACAAGAGGTCCCGCTCAAAGATTGGTATACGGCTATTCATTGGGTTAGAAAGATTTCCAGGGGAGCTAGTCATTGGGAAACTGCACATAAAATTCTCTTACGCTGGTATAGAACCCCCTCCCAGATAGCCAAATTTAACACTCAGTACTCCCCTCTGTGTTGGCGGAAATGCGGTTTTTCGGGGAACTATATGCATGTGTGGTGGCAATGTCCCTTAGTGTTTATATTCTGGAAGGTGGTGTTTGCCCTTATTAGCTCGATACTGGCCACTTCGATATCTCCCTCCCCTGCCTTAGCATTATGTTTTATAGGATTGTCGGATATCCCTGCACAATTCAGACATGTAGTAGGTCATATTATCCTAGCTGCTAGGTTGATAATTGCTAGGTCATGGAAGTCCTCGGCTCCCTTAACGATGGCAGAATTGGTAAACATGGTTAAATTTGATTATGTCATGGAAAGGATGGTGGCGGTACGACTCAACCAGGTTGAAAAGTTCACTGATAAATGGTATATATGGTGTGAATATTTGAACTCCGGGACTCTCCCTCACTAGGATGTTTATGGAAGCTCAACCCTAAACCTTGAAGATGTTTGAAAATAATCGATCTGTAATCTCTGATACCAAGGACTTAGAAAATATATGATTGTCTCCTGGAATACTGTTTGTTTGGTTCATAAGTTGTAACTTTTCTAAAGTGGTATGTTATTAGGTGAATATGTCAACAATGTAATGCATAATATCCTGTGACATTTTTGTACGGCTATGTTGGCCTCATTGTTGGCATTGTATTTCATGTTTTACAAAATTTTGAATAAAGAGTGAAATTCAAAAAAAAAAAAAAAGAAAAGTATGTGTCACGAAGGGTCTGTGGACCCACTGGGCCGTACCGCCTTGGCGGTAAGGCAGCTAGCCAACAGGGCGGAGGTCAATGTCTATAGTTCGTATAGGTACCTGTGGCAGCTCGGACAGCAGTAAGGCAGGCTCGGCTGGGACTAGGCAGCAGGTAGACGTCAGGCGAGGTGAGGCAGGTCAGACATGGGATACAGCACGACACGACTTTGGCACAGCACAGTGCTTGACCAGGATAGTATGGCATGCAGGGAACAGGAACACACTAGGAGGCCATCACATAGACAAATTTGGGAAACATCAACAGCCCTCAGGCATAGAATCAGGGGGCTGGACCCCTCTTATAGTCCAGGGTACTCACGGGTTCAAAATTCATCAAAAGTCTGGTGCGCGCGCTGCCCCTTTAAGAGCGGGTACGAGCGTGCGCACATACCCTATGGGATCCGGCTGAGGTGAGTTGAAGCGAGCACTGGCGTCTTCTGAGGAAGAGGCTGGGGCCCGCGCTTGCCGACTTGTGGCTGCGGCTGTAAGGGGGGGATTGGAGCTGACGACCCGCAGCCACGGACATTACAGTTTGAGACTACATATGTTCATATGGCACATGTTCAGGCTGAAAAATATAAGACTGACTTTAAGAGATATCAACCTCTAAAATCCAGGTGTTTTTTGGAGCTGATTTTCAAAGCATTTTATATTTTTACAAGTGTTTTTTTTTTTTAAAGAGAACCTGTCACCCGCCCATACATGTGCAGCTGAGTGTACCATGTAATAGGCACTGCTGCCAAAATTGTAAAAGTTTTTTCTATCCTCCGTTATTTAGATATAGGTGCCGTTCTATTTGGTGCCCGATATGTACATAACCCCCTGAACTGTCCATGGGGCGTTTTTTATTTCTAAATGGCATAGGAGCATGTAACTTATCGCTCTGACACTCTCCAATCAACTACAGACAGTGTCAGGGCAGCTTGTGCTGTGTGATCTCTCTTGTGAGATCACACAGTCTTGTCGTTCTGCAGAGAGCGTGCACGCGCGCCAGTGCGCACGCACATCTCTGACGTCACTTTCGCCGATACTCCCGCCGCCACGGAAAAGAAGACGCGGAGAAGATCTATACAAACCTGGATGTGAGTATATCTTATTTTCCTTGTCTTCTGTTCCGTGGCGGTGGGAGTATCATCAGGAGCGGCGACATCGGAGAAGTGCGCATGAACAGGTATGTGTGAGGGCGCGTGCGCGCGCTCTCTGCAGAACGACAATACTGTGTGATCTTGCGAGAGAGATCAAATAGCACAAGCCGCCCTGACACTGTCCGTAGCTTATTGAACAGTTTCAGAGCGATAAGTTACACGCCCCCATGCCATTTAGAAATAAAGAAACGCCCCATTGACAGTTCAGAGGGTTATTTACATATCGGGCGCCAAATATAACGGCACTGATGTCTAAATAACGGAGGGGGATAGAATTGGTTTTTTTAAAGTCAGACAAGGTTTGTGCAACAGTTCCTATTACCTGGTGCACATGTATGGGCAGGTGAAAGGTTCTCTTTAAAGGGAATGTGTCGGTAGAATTTTTTTTTTAGTTAAACAATTATTATTTAAGTGATTACACATTGTTTTAATTTTTTACATTTTTTCACACGTCAGGAAATATTATAAATTAGATTTTAATTTATAACCTTTCCATGTGCTGGCCACTAGAGGGAGCAGTTCCCAAAATTGCAGCATGGTCAATGTGGTAAAGCAACCTCATTGCTTTATGCTTCAAATTTGGGGTAGACACACTCTCTCTAGTGTCCTCACACAATCCCCCCTCCCTTAAATTTAAAATAAAAATTCATGACACCTTCCCTTTAAGTGTTTTTTGAGGCATATTTTCAAAGCGTTTTGGAACCGTCAATGGGAAATGGGAAAAATCAGCTTGTAGAGTGCTTCAAGAAGTGACCTGTCACTTATTTTTACAAACCTGTAGTTTTGTGTGTTTTTTTTAATTCAGCAGCGTAAAAGTATGCCTCGTATTAACTACATAGCGTATTTCCTATTACAATCAATAGGAAGCTTTGTGCGGGCGTATTTCAAGTTACGAGAGTTTTATGCACCATGTCACAACGTACCCTATTAACCTGACCTAACACTAACATTTAAAGCAGAATAATTTGTTGGGTTATAATGGAATTAACCTTTCAATAATTTTTTCAGATGTAGACAGTAGGCAATTTATATTGTTATTATTGATCTGTTATGGCACATGGAACTGTAAAACTAAACAATTCAAGCAGAAAATGTGTCCATGGTGCTTCTTAAGATGTAATGTTGTAACGTTATTGACATATGGTAAGAAGAAGAATTCACTATGGAACTTTGTTATGAGGAACCTTCCTTCCATTGACATTGCTTTTAAAAGTGGTGGAAAATGTAATATTTGCTGTAGCTTGCAATGTCTACAAGGTCAATGTCATTCTGTGACATTCCTTATAGATAGGGGTTTTAAGTATATACACTAACAAAACTTTTATGAATACAAGGGAAGGAGTATAAAAAAACAGAGTTGAAACCATTTTTGCAGTGAGCTATAAATCCAAAGTACTTTTTTAGGAAAAAATATGGCACAATTGACAAACTGGAGAATAGGGGTCAAAAGATCATTTGACTGGATGATTTAGCAAGCAGTGCTTGTTTTGAAGTATGGGGTATGTTGATATTGGAAATTAATGTTTTCAAAGTGAGCTTTGCCAGTGAGTTTTATACACATTTCTATGTGCATCCGATTAATCTAGAACCTATGTTCCTAACCTTTGGTCTGTGTACACAACATGTGTCTAGAGGGTACTCATACTGTCCTTATGCTCTGCTTTTAATGTGTAGTACCTTGCATGATCATTAGTCTTGTGGTAATTTATTTAAGTAGGTGTATATATCTAAGAAACACCGATCTAAAATATTTGATAATCCGGCACATAAATGATCCCATTGGTTCCAGATTAAAAATGTTTTATTGTATAAGGCCTCATGCACACGATCGTAGCCGTGTGCACGGTCCGTGATTACTGAACAGATGGCCCAAGGAGTGTCATCCGCGGGCCGTCTGCAATCACGGACCATGCACACACAAGACTTTGACTTTAAAATGACTCATCCTATTTTTTTTGCGGTCCATGCTACCGGACAATGCTCGGACCGTGGAAACTACGGTTGTGTGCATTGACCCATAGGATAGAATGTGTCAAATACTTTCCGCAATTGCGCATAGTATGCGGTCCGTAATGCACAGTCGTGTGCATGAAACCTAGTTTATTATATAATTCAGGATCAACACAGGATCATATATATTATACAAGTAATACATAAACCAAGCATAATCCTCCTTCAATTAGTACAGAATATTGCTCCAAATCTTCCTACGTAATTAGCGAGCCGTGATGGATGCATATTTATGTTTTATTAAGTGTGTATAACTGTATAAAAAAAACATAGCTTGCTACAAATCAATATACTAATTCTGCTATGACTTTTGGACATACTGTGGTTACCTCTACTGTCAATGATGTAACCGGCTTCAACAAAGTCTTACTGATAAAAATCTAAACACTCCCATTAAAATTCCACTTTCCAGCCAAAAATGTTTAAACAACACCAGTGTCTCGTCCGTTGCTCATCTGGATTAGTACTATTATATTACAGCATTATTGGAAGCTAATGACACAGTGTATATAAAACAGACCATACAATTGTAGTCAGTGTAAAGATAGTGTCGTATCTTTATTATATTTGACTCATTTGAAGATAATGTTTATTATATACTAAGTATAGTAAAGAATTGTGTATACAGCAAATTCCCTGCAGCTTTTCTACTCCGCACAATAAAAAAATAAATAAAGGCACCTCTTGAAAGAGGCTCTGTCACCAGATTTTGCAACCCCTATCTGCTATTGCAGCAGATAGGCGCTGCAATGTAGATTACAGTAACGTTTTTATTTATTTTTAAAACTAGCATTTTTGGCCAAGTTATGACCATTTTTGTATTTATGCAAATGAGGCTTGCAAAAGTCCAAGTGGGCGTGTTTAAAGTAAAAATCCAACGGGGCGTGTATTATGTGCGTACATCGGGGCGTTTTTACTACTTTTACTAGCTGGGCGTTCTGACGAGAAGTATCATCCACTTCTCTTCAGAACGCCCAGCTTCTGGCAGTGCAGACACACAGCGTGTTCTCGAGAGATCACGCTGTGACGTCACTCACAGGTCCTGCATCGTGTCGGACGAGCGAGGACACATCGGCACCAGAGGCTACAGTTGATTTTGCAGCAGCATCGGCGTTTGCAGGTAAGTCGATGTAGCTACTTACCTGCAAACGCTGATGCTGCTGCAGAATCAACTGTAGCCTCTGGTGCCGATGTGGCCGACACGATGCAGGACCTGGGGCAGGAAGTGAGTGACGACACAGCGTGATCTCTCGAGAACACGCTGTGTGTCTGCACTGCCAGAAGCTGGGCGTTCTGAAGAGAAGTGGATGATACTTCTCGTCAGAACGCCCAGCTAGTAAAAGTAGTAAAAACGCCCCGATGTACGCACATAATACACGCCCACTTGGACTTTTACTTTAAACACGCCCACTTGGACTTTTGCAAGCCTAATTTGCATAAATACAAAAATGGTCATAACTTGGCCAAAAATGCTTGTTTTTTAAAAATAAAAACGTTACTGTAATCTACATTGCAGCGCCGATCTGCTGCAATAGCAGATAGGGGTTGCAAAATCTGGTGACGGAGCCTCTTTAAGGGTATCTCCTCCTGTGATCTCCTGACATACAAAACGTGACATACAATATAAAACAATAAGATACAAAACCCATAAGCATACAAAAAAAGATAAAAACATTTTTGTATAAGTCTGGCATGGGGGTGCACGCTAAAAAGACTGAGACCAGCCCCACGCATTTCGCTAGAAAAAGTCTGGCTTCCTCAGGGATATTTGGTTGTTTAAGCTGAATAAAGTTAACATGTCGTTTTTTACGCTGTAAAAACAAAAAACCCCAAAAAACTATGGAGAAATCACAGTTTCTTTCCAACTTTACACCACAAAGAATTGTTTTTCAGTTTCCCAGTACATTATATGGTATATTAAATGATGGCATTAAAAACTACAAGTTGTCCCGCAAACACAAGCTCTCATATGGCTATGACTATGGAACAATAAAAAAGTTATGGCTTTTGGAAAGTGAGAAAGAAAAAACGGAAATGAAAAATGGCTGCGTTGGCAAGGGGTGAGTGTGGGAAGGTAGTAGACAATTTCACTCAGGTTTTGTTTTTTTTGCAGGATGCATTCAACCATTCTAAAAAAAAAGGTGAGTTTTTCAACGCATAAATCTAGGGTGGGTGCCAGACAAGTGTGTAAAATAGACTTGTGGGTAGCTGCTAAATTGCTGAATGGAAGCTCTGTGTAGTGATTTTACCATAAATAATTATCATTCTAGCATAATCATGTATGTTTTCCATGCTCATAGTTTGCGTTTTTGGTATGTATTTTTTATTATTTTATTTTTGGCATATAGCATAAACATCATTCATTTACATGGCATTAAGATGACTGGGGTCCCTGGATTTGAAAAACTTTGTAAACTGATAAGGTTATTTGTTGATATATCCTCCCTGAGTTCCTTCAATTGAAAGATGAAAGATATCTGGGGTTCTCTTTCTCTGTTGCGTCAGTACATGACTGATAAACAATGTTATTATAAGCCTCCCTGGCATCCACCTTTGAAGTACTTTCCATGGTGGGTAGCACGAGTTTCAGTTAGTATTCTGTATTGGGTAAAGTTTCCTTTTAACCAAGGTTTGTCAGAGATTATAAAAAAGTGTAAATATTATTTTTCATGGAACAGCGCCACTCTTGTCCATGGGTTGTGTCTGGTATTGCAGCTCAGCCCCATTCAAATGAAAAAAAAAGTTGTTTTTTTCTTCTAATTACAGATGACTCCATTATTGCATATCCGGCAAAATGTATAATACACAGTAAATAGTTATACTGGGGGGAGATGATGATGTTGATGATTCTTGTGTAGGCTAAAAAGATTGCCCCATCCACATTTTCAGACACATTTGTGTATGTCGGAAATAGTGGCACGGGCACCTCAGAAATATCCCCCACTGTGTTGGCAGCAAAGTAGAGGTAATACACTTAGGATTCAACGGTTGCTAGGTAACCATATTTACTTGCAAGATAAATTAGATTTACCCATAATCCTCTTTCTACTCTTGGGGTGCTGATTTAAATATATTACCCTTAAGCATAAATGTTCTTTGAAATAATTGGGGTGATACATAAACAAACCCCTCTGTAGCAGAATCGGAGCTCGCGGCCCAAAATTTGAAGCAAAATTTTGGCGCACTACATGTGTTCCTGTAGTTTAGTGTTTTGTTAACCCCTTAATAAGTCCTGGAACATAAGTGTTCTGGTTGGTTGGAGGTATTTCTATACAGTTACAGGTATATTATATTACATTTATTCTTTTTAGGTTCTAGCTAACATGACTCTCGTTCTTCTTGCTACATACAATAGTATAAATGTCGACTCTTGAATCACCGTGGTGGTCGCTATATAAAGTGGCGATGCTCAGCTAGAAAGGTATTTATATTGTGAAGGATCTAGCACCAGCAAATTACAAGGGTAAGTGTTGTAAGATGGCTCTCTGAAGTGGAGAGCAGCACTTTTTAGAGTACATCCTTCTTATGTAGAGGCAGCGTAAGGAAAACGCAGCTTTTATCGATGCCTCAACAGTGGCCTCTTGTGCCGATGGGGGGCTGCAGGAGGGGGTGATTAGGGAGACAAGAATACAACCGGACTTGCCCCATAGGCGAACAGTGATGTGATATTAACACCAAGACTGCTGCTGCCGTGCCCTTTTCCGATTGTTTTCTGTCTTATTGTTCTAATAAAGAAGAAGCGCGGAGCTTTGATTAAATTTGACATATGTGACTTCTCGCCCCCCAACCTCTCCTCTTTATCGGGACATTGCTGTGGATTAATGGTTATCTTCAAGCACGTTAACACTCGAATGCTACTGCGTAAAAAAAGAAGAATAATAGAAGACAATGCGCCTCTGATGCTGAAATGTCTATGACCGATAAATTGAATTTTAATTGAGTAAAATGTTCTTCTGTGCAAAATTAGAAAGGCTAAATCTTTAGAGAGGAGGAGGCTGAAAAGCTGGATTATGTATGCATCTGATTAAGACGGCGAGAAGGAACCCGTCATTGAACAAATAAGACTGGTGACGGGTCAGGACGGGCACATGAAATCTGTGTATATTTTCCTGTTTCTAGCAGTCTATTTACATTTAGAAAGTGAACGTAGAATCCTAGCCCCAGATAATGCAACCGAGCGAGCGAGCAAGCAAGCGAGCGGCTGCCTGCATCTCTCTGCTCGTTCTACAGTGCTGCTGGTAGTCTTTAAGCTGTGTGAGAATCCTGGGAGTTGGTGATGTCAGACTGGTTTGGGTCATTTGAAGGTTAGCAGCCTGGGAAGGGTTCATGGAGAGTTCACTCGCATATATTAGGCAATCCAATCTTTCATTTTGTGTGACACAAGTAGTAGGAAGTGAGCTGTTCAAAAGCAGAAGGATCTATTTGCTTCAGAAGGGGGGACCAGAGTCCTGGATGAAATAAATGTTGTTATTTTTACCCACTTTGAGCTCAGTATCAACTGGCGAGCAGCTTCAGCTTATTCACTGCTGCACAAGGCTGCAAGCACCTTCAGGAATTTAGAGACATTTTGCCTGCAGCTGACAGCTTGGATTTCTCCGTCCCCCTCGCCTGCTCTGCTGGAATGGCTGGGAAGCTTGGAAAATAGTAAATGATCATTTGGATCAATTACAGGCTTTTAGCTGTGTTGTCTGTCATAATTCATGATTCTGGTCTGGGAAATAGACCAACAGCCTACGTGCCAAAAAAAGGGGGCAGAGTTTGATGGAGTTGGGTGTACTTTTAGATGCCATTTTACTCTGCACCTAAAGGAAAAGCACTTTTGCAGGCATTCTGTATAGGGGGGAAATCATGTTTGACTGTATGGATGTGCTAGCTGTGAGCCCTGGGCAAATGCTGGATTTCTACACTGCAAGCCCGTCTTCTTGCATGCTCCAGGAAAAAGCTCTTAAAGCGTGCTTCAGCGGATTGGCACAGACAGAATGGCAGCACCAACACCGGCACAGTGCTCAATGTAGGTCCACTTACCAGCCCGTCTGGCTTTATTTTGTTCTCTTCACTGCTTTTGACTGCATGCCATAAATAACTGAACTTTAAAAAGGCATCAATTAAAATGCGCTCCTTTCTTTAGATATCAGCGTCGCTGTCACGTAAAATGGAAATTTCATGCTATAATATTGCATCTCTATAATAACCATATTTACGTATTTATACATTTTGTTCATGTAAAAGCATGGATGTGTTTACATATATATATATATATATATATATATATATATATATATATATATATATATATTATGTTATGTACTTTATTTAACATTCAATATTTTTATTAGCATTTTGAAACATTTGATAGCTTTTATAATAATAAATATACATAATAATAAATAATTATCATTATCCTCGTCGTCGTCCTATCCGGTCTGTAATACTTCGAATGCAGAAATAATATAAATAGAAGTCACCCGTTTTTTTTTCTAACTAGGTTTTTAGTGTTGTTTGAGTTGTTGTTTTGCTGCTACAAGTTTATGTGATTTGTATAGTCACAAGTGTTCCTATAGCCCATTGCCGTGGCTATAACTTTGGCTGTCTTGAAAGCCATAATTCTTCTAAAGTTTGACCTTCGCACCTTTAAATTTGCTTTGCTCTGACTTAAAAGTTTCTGCTTCGCTCCATCAGTCTGGCTATTGGACACTTCAGTGTTTAGCCATCAATTATAGCCATGCCCCGAGTTGCAGGCAGTGCTTTACACATTTACAGTAGGAGGCTTGTGAAGGAGGAGAACTCTTTGCTTGTGGTCTACAAAGTCCTGTTATCTGATCTTGACATGGTGCCGGAGAACACATATATTGTAAACAGTAGTGCTGCTTTAGCACTTTGGCTTCAACTTTGAGAAATGACCAAAGCACCAGAATGCACAAGCCATTCACTGCTCCAAAGAGCCTACAGGATGCTGCTTTTTACTGACACTCATTTAGATGAATTACTAAGCTATTTATCACAATGGTTTTAACACCGTGTTCGACACCTCGGCTGTGGATTACTCCTTCAGTGATGATGATCCTTTTTTGCTTTATGATCGCTCCATTGCTCCTCACACCTAAGTGAAGTCTTGTATCTTCTACCTGAATTGTGACTCTATGCACCTACTGTAATATATATCGTAATCGACAATTGTGGCAACATGGCTCAAGTATGCCAAAATCCCATATGCATCACTTGGTAACCAGATAGGTCGACATAAATAAAACTTGATTTACCGGTACCTACTTTTTTACTTTTGTTGTACTTCCCATTTACGATAGTGTTTAAAGTTTATAAGAACAACTGGCTATAGAAACATTCTTATAATATATGTTTATTGGATATAATTCTAATTATTTGGTAAACTAAGCCTATAAGAAAGCCTTTTTGCCTTTTTATATATACCTACACTGACGTTATATTTGTCTTTTTAATCTGAGATGATGTCATCTCTGGTTCTAATCAGAATAAACATGGACGTGTTTGTATAAACAGTGAAGGTGTTAAACATTTTACAAGTTTACATGATATCGGGAAACTGGTGATACCAGATTAGAGTTCAGTTTCAGCCCTGTGTAAAGTTGCTTATATGACGACTGGGAAAACTCATGCCCTTTAAATACATGATGAAACTACCTTTTTAATGTATGATTGCATTTCAACGTGTTCATTGCCTCCTCCTCCACACCACTCCCTCGATGTTTTATCAATTCGGCCTCTACATAAATTATTTTCTAGTGCTTTCGTGAAGGAGTGTATAAACAGATTTTTCCCCAGATAAATTTTGGCTTGTGCAATCTGCTTTGGACAAAATCCAAATTATTAAATTCATAGCAAAAGAAAAATGGGGCCACATTCTCTACTCAAAACATGTAATAACAAAATAGTCGATATAATTCTCTTTTAACTAATATTTAATAATGTCTATAGAATTTTTATAGGATATAGATTTTTAGATATTAAGTGAGCTTTCGATAAATTAGGTAAAAAATATTGATAATTTGGCAAAAATCCGAAACTACTTTACACAAGATAAAAAAAATGCATAGTAAATATCAATTCTACTTTTTGACACAAAATATTCATATTCTGCAATGCTTTGCTAGTGTGTATGTTTAGGCATTCAATTTACATACTTATTTATCCAGTTATAAAACTGGATGAAAACAATGTTCTATACTTTTTTTTTAGATATAAAAATATAGCAGAAAATACGTAAAAAAATAAATATATATATTTGTTTATAAAAAAAATTAAGTCATTTTTTTTTAGATTCGACTGATTTTGTTTTTATGTATTTTATTCCTACTTTTGAAGATGTTTGTATCTAGAGCCTATGTTATATAGATAACTGCAGATACCTTTGTATTTTGCGTTACGGCCCTGAATTATTAAAGTATTTATTTTACAGCATAAAAGAAATAGTGAATAGAAATACACAGCTTTTTGTGGCGCGACAGTGGAATTTAAAGTAAACTTTAAGTACTGAAGCTTTGCTTTTAAGAGGTATTTTACACTCATCACAGTCATCGTCTACATTTTTTACTATGCTGCAAAGCAGAGATTTATATGTGTAGTTATTGTAGCATCAAAATAATGGTTGGGTATTTTGTGTTCGGTAGTGCTAAGAGTGTGGCCATCATCGATCACGCCATTATTTTGAACGGAAACAGCCTTCTTTATGGTGCCATTTTGTTTTTGTTTTTTCCGCTCATGATGGGTGGATCAGTGATTTAAAAAAATGTCCTTTCTGGTAGAATTTATATACAGAGAGGGTTACAAGATTTAGTATCTACTTGATATTCTGTGGATCCCTTTACACTGGAGTTCATCAGGGTGTTTTTAACACGTTTTTATTGCAGTTTTGTTTCTAATTTTCATGTGCTTCTTATTTGCATTTTAATAACCGCATATGTTTTTCCGGAAATCGATGCGATTTTACGATGCAGTTTTTAGACGTGTGGCTATTACAGTTGAGGCACTCCGAAACTATGTTCTTCACCTGTAATATCTGCACATCCAAAAACGGCATCGCAAAACCGCGGCAAATTCCCGTTAAAATGCATGCGGCTTTTCACAGCAATTAAGAAGCACATAAATTGGGGAAAAAAAAACTGCAATAAAAACATTGTAAAAATGCCCTGTGGAATCCCAGCTTAATATTATTGTTATAATCAGGCTATTTTTCTCCTCCATCCATACAACCCCATCAGAAAAGACTTGCCCTGCCCACTCCATTGATTTTCACAAGAGCTCAGGATGATAGAGGAAAACTCTTTCTGGAATTTGTCTTGCTAGAGACAGTATGTAAATGTTTTCAGCATGGTAGATGTGGCAAAACACATTTTGAGTGAAGATTTTTTTTCCCCTGTTGATCATACCATGTTTTTCGCATGTACGGATTTATTGCAGCTCAGCTATTTTTATGGTGTGTCCCAAATCCCCCATTTAATACATAATACACTTCAAAGGATTACTATTCGTGAACGAAGATTTATACAGATCTTATATTTCTGTTTAAACTTTTCTCTAACTTCAAATAAAAAATTTAGAACAGTTCGATGTATAAACTTACAGGATTTTTTAAAACCTTGTGCATTAAAAAAATTAAAATAGTTAAGAAGTCAATAGCATCCGATGATAAATATATAGAAGTTGCCAGAAACCATATGAGAAATTTTTACAAAAAAGTCATCGTAAGTCTAAAAGTTGGGATTTTAGTGTTTTTTTTTCTTTGTTCTTTTTTCTTCAAAAACCTGTGCTACACAGTGTAGTGTTCATATTCAAATTTATTATACCAAACATTTTCTATTGATGGTTCCTCCTTTTATTTTACCCGTACACTTAATGTATTTGCTGTTTTATTATTGGGGAGAGGTTGCTCCTTTTTTTTTTGTTCCTTTTTACTGGCAGTTTTACTGTATGTGACATCATGAAGGAATAATGTATGATTAAACCCTGTGTATTTGCATATTTTTTCTTCATATATGTGTGTTATATTACAAAAAATGCACAATGACCGTGGAGTAATAAATGTCATGTATGTATTGGGCATAGAAAATGATCAAACCACCAAGACGGTGGATTTTGTGCTTAGCTGAAAGCTATATAATAAGTAGGAACTTCTTAAGAGTTTGCCCTATACACAAACCCTTTCAGTCATTTTTAGACCTTGTACCCATTATGTTATTATGCTCTAGCAATTTGGCAGTCGTAACCGATATCATTACCACTGGAGAGCTTATATAAGGCACGCAGCACTTAATAGAGGGGTCTTTAACACGACACCAATAGCGATATTTTCCACCTTTATCCTCTTTAGTTTTTTTATGGTTTTATGCATGATATACACAAAAGCTATGGCGCCGATTTTGGAATGCTAGGAATATTAATCCGAGTCAATTAACTTTGTACATGATAAAGGTTTATTTCCATAAATGGCGATAGGTTTTAAAGTTGCTACAGAAATAGCATTATATTAAACCTGTCTGATATTAGACATATTTTAATGCCACGTATTTGAAAAATTGACTTTTATCATAAGAGCACTGGTTTTTCCACAAGAGATATCACAGTCTTTGGTTGTCTTGGCTAAAATTTGATTTTAGAACATTAATAATAATGTGTCATCTGCATGGAAGCCTTTGAATCATTAGTATAGCTTCACGAGAGGGCTGAATTTTCTAATAAAAGGTTATGAGGAATTTGTAAGTGTGCCAACGAAGTTCCCCTTGTTACCTGAGAGGAACTGAAATGATCAAAATGAGAAATATTTGCTCTTTCATAGAAAATCCATCAAGATCTGACCTCCAGGTCTTATGTCCTATATCTGCTTGTGCTGCATGTCCCACTTAACGTCTCAGCTCCCCCTCTCGAGGATCTTTTGGTTGTGCATGGCGACCGTTCCAAATTGCATTCACTTGTTAAATGAAACCATTAAAACTGCAGCCGAATCACCTTTACTTTTTTATCAAAGTCCGTGGTTGCGAGAAACTGTTTTTCTGTAGGCCATTTCGGGCTTCAAAAGACTAAAGCCTGGACTGCTATAAAGCTTGGGGCTATAATTAACTGAAATTGAAATGAATGCAAGTAAAAACTTAGTTCCTGATGTTTTAATCTAGAATTATATTTTCATGTATTACCGGAGAAATTCTTAAAGGCAAATATAATTATTTTATAATGTTTGTCAGAACTGAGTTCAATTAACAGTAGAGCGATTGTGATCTTTTTCAGGAATAAATATTTTTTAATTTATTATTTATTTTTGGGGGGGGGGAGAGGTTTCGTGGTTTATATTTGTAGCGGGCAGCATTACTGGAAAAATTACAATATCATTGTCTACGTTGGTCAGGAGGGACACACTATATATATCCCCAATTTAGATTTGGATTCTACGTCTGTACAAATGAACTAGTCAATAGCAATAAGTCATTGTCCACACTCTGTGACACATTTTCGGCCATCCTATGATTTATTCTAGTGATGTGACCATAAGGTCATTATCATTTTAGTAAGAAGTTTGCTTTATGTTGACTATACAAATCGTAGAAACTGAGAGAAATTGTAGAATCAATACATGTCAATCCTAAAGCTGGTTGTACATGGCTCAATTTATTGGCCTAACATAGTGATTATTGTCACGGTTGTGTAAGGAAAGATATTTAGCGGTTTTGAAGATCAGAAGTAGCTGATCACACAGTGAGATTTTCCAGTATGTTGGAAATGAGCACAGCTGTAGATCTTCCGATTTGTCCAATATTTTCATTAACCTTTTATAATCTGTCTTAAATGTTCTTAAATTAGTCGCATGTGCTTGACTATTAGACCTCGAGTGGCGCATTTTGAGTTTGCCACATATGTTGATGGTGAGGTTAGCCAAAATCTATCTACAGTCCTCTTGGAATAAGGGATCAAGTTTATGCCGCCTTTCGTTTCAGATGATTTCATATCCTAAAAAATTACCACAATAAATGAGTGTGTAAAAATGTGATCTTCATACTGCATATTCTAATCTATCTATCTATCTATCTATCTATCTATCTATCTATCTATCTATCTATCTATCTATCTATCTATCTATCTATCTATCTATCTATCATCTATCTCTATGTTGCAGTACCAGTTGATAAAAATTGCTCCACTAACAGTGTATGTGGTGAATATTGGGTATGTTGCTTATTTCTCACTTCGATAATGATGGCCAACCTCTAAACAAGAAAAATGCTGTTTTATATAAGGTCTATTTGTTCAATCCATAAATTAAATCAATACTCACAGACGTTTTTGCAGTGTAATTAAATGGCAGATGCCCAGTAAATGTCTAAATACAAGTCATTTAGTATCTTCCAAAATGAAAAGGGTTGGCTTGGGTTGAGTTCAATGTGTAATTGGCACTGTGCCACAACCTTATTGGCATACTTTGACAGTACTTAACATTAAAATGTTAAATGATGTTAGTAACGATCAGACTTTTAACATCCGCCACAATTTTATTGTCTCCAGGTAGTTTGTACGTTATAATGCTACTTAGAGTCAGACTGGGGAAATGTTCTCTTTCTGAATGGCCAACATTTATTATGTTGTATACACACACGCAACACAGGAACTTCACTATTGTCTGCTTTGCCTTAATAATAATCTTTAGTGCCAACATATTCCGCAGCACTTTACACTTCAGAGGGTATAGACAAATTCAGTCATTACATAGTGACAAAACGAATTAACAAATCAAATAATAGGAGTGAGGGCCCTGCTCACAAGGGTTTATAATCTACCGTATGAGGAAATAGGGGGTGACCCAAAATGTAAAGAGTGCTTGTTTTGTACAATAGTCCAGTTATCTTTAATAAAATAGGGTAATACATATAAAGGAGTCACCCAGACAGTATTTGTGTGTTCACATATATAAAGCGCATTAGGGTGCAAGGATTGTGGGGGATACTGTTAAATGAAGAGATTAAAGGGCTTATCCGGGGACCAAAAATTGCATTGCAATAATATATTTATGTGAAACAAAGTAACTTACTAAATATACTTTAATTTAAAATGCTGTACTAAATGGTGCCGTTCAAGCCTTGTGGATTGTTCCCGAAAGTGCTGGAACTTTTTTAATAATGACGACGCTTGCTTCATGTGCTGTTCGTGAACATGACTGCAAGGAGCTGTCACATTGCCTATTTTTTTTAGTCCCGAGCAGAGCATCAGCTAGTGCTTTGCTCGGGACTCCAGCACTGCTCAATTCAGGGGTTTCCTATCGCTAGAATTCCCGAGCACAGTGACGTCGGCAGCATTACCGGAGTCCCCGAGCAAAGCATCAGCTGATGCTCTGCCTGGGGACTACAGCACTTCTGCCAACGTCACTGTCTCTGTGCATATATGGGCAATGACGTTGGCAGCAATACTGGAGTCCCCAAGCAGAGCATTAACTGATGCTCTGCTTGGGAACTCCAACAATAAGAAACCCCTGAAGTCACTGATCATGTATGAACAGTGACGTCGGGTGCGGGGCTGGAGTCCCCAAGCAGGGTATCAGCTGATGCTCTGCTCAGGGACTCCAGTACTGCTGCCGACGTCACTGTCCATATATGGAGAGTGACAGTGACGTGGGCAGGAGTGCTGGAGTCCCCAGGCAGAGCATCAGCTGATGCTCTGCTCGGGAACTCCAGTGATAGGAAACCCCTGAATTGACCAAATATGGAGATCAGAAGCAGTGCTGGAGCCCCGAGCAAAGCGCTAGCTGATGCTTTGCTCGGCACTCAAGCAATAGTCAGTGTGACTGCCCCTTGCGTTCATGTTCACGAACAGCACATGAAGCAAGCCCTGTGTCGGAGCGTCATCATTATTAGAAATGCTCCAGCACTTCCGGGAACAATTCACGAGGTTTGAACTGCAACATTTAGTACAGAGTTTTAAATTAAAGTATATTAGAAAGTTACTTAGTTTCACATAAATATATTATTGCAATGCAATTTTTGGTCCCCAGATAACCCCTTTAATTTCTGAGGAATAATCTGGTAGGGGAGTAAAGGAAAGGAGTTAGATTAGGGAATTTAGGGAATTTGATAGACCGGCCTAAAAGTATGTGTTTTTAGGACACACCTAAAATTGTGGATTTTTGGAATTAATCTGATTGTACAGGATAGAACATAACAGAGAACAGGTGCAGGTTTGGATTGTAGAGTATGTTAATCCTAGATCGATGAAAGAACTACATCACGGGTAGGGGGTAGACAGAGATGAGGAAGGAGATGTAAGGAAGTGCAGCAATGCGGCGAGCTTTGTGAGTGAGCGTGATAAGTTTAAATTGAATTCTAACGTTAATGGGAAACCAGTGCAGGGACAGGCACAGTGTAAAGGCATTGGTGTAGCGGTTGGACAGAAAGATGAGTCTGGCTGCTGCATTCAGGATAGATTGGTGTGGGGAGAGTTTGGTGAGGGGAAGATTAACTAGGAATGACTTACAGTAGTCAAGATGAGAGTGAATCAAAGCAACAATTAGTTTTTTTTCTGTTTCCACAGGAAGAAAAGGGCAGATTCTGGAGTAGTTTTTGAGGTGCAGGCTACTTGAGCGCACAAGTGATTGAATATAGGGCGTAGGGTTGTCACGATACCAGAATTTGGACTTCAATACCGATACTTCATGTAGTATTCAAAACGATACTTTGCGAACAATAATAAAATAAAATAAAAATCTTCCATTTTCTAATGTGAGGCACGTGGAGTGATGAATTTTGAACCTGCATGTGACTGACGTTAATAGTAATTAACCCCATCATGTTCCTCAGTCATAATGTACAACATTGGGTTAATGTGTGAGGCACATGATGGGGTTAATTACTATTAATGTGAGGCACATGGAGGTTCATTACATCTCGTGCCTCACATTAATAGGTAAGAGAGCAGTTTTTATTTTATAACAGCGTAAACATCATAAATGACGCTATTTTTGTTATTACGGTCGTGACGATACCAAATGTGTATAGTTTATGTATTGAGACTTATTTTTATATTTATTGTAAAAAATGTGTGTATTTTCTTTTAATTTAATGTTACTTTATTTAAAAACAAAAAAAAAATGTTTTAACATTCTTTATTTATTTATATTTTTCCATCAGAAAATGTTTTTTCCATCAATACAGAAAATATACACATCCATCATACATATATAGCAATGGGAAACAAAAAGAGCACCAAATAAAGATAAAATAAAGGTATTACGTGTATAACACTTCCAAACACAATGCACCACAGTCTTCTGTTCCAGCAGAAGAGAAAATAATATGATAGACAAAATACATGGATATCAGGAATACATAGCAATACACCATAAGCAATATTGATAGTGCATCCAGGACAGTGGGCACCACGACAATCAGAATCAGAACCACTACACATCATAATGAACTGATTTCCACACTTCACATCGGAGAGAGGATAAAATAACTAGGCAGAACCAGAGAACCCACGACAACCCACCCACCAGCTACCAGGTCAGACCAAGCCGATCCCCCCCTATCCTACACATACTATGGGACCTATGCATAAAGTAAATAATCCTCCGACTCACAGAACTCCCTGCCAGACCAACCCCACCGACCCTGGGTTCATGTGATGGGCCTGTGTTGCAATTTATTTATTTTTTTAAACTTTAATATACTGACATTTATCTATATGCCAGTACATTAGCCTGTGTACGGATAGTACACAGGCAGTTGTTAGGACATACCGAAGTATGCCCTAACAACAGGGAATATGGTCAGACAGCCCTGGGGTCCTTTAATGGACCCTGGGCTGTCTGCCCATATATGGTATGTCCCTCGATCGCATCACACGAATTCCATGTGATGCGATCCAAAGGGCAACCCCCTACTCATTTCCCCCTTTGATGCTGCGGTCAGATTTGATTGCAGCATTCAAGGGAATAGCGGCGGAGATTAGAGGTTTCTCTGATCTCCGCCGTTAGAGCGGGGCTGCTGCTGTGTAATACAGGCATTGCCCTGCTCCTGACATTAACTGCACGCATGTGGTCAGCATGAGGCGTTGCGGCTGGCCCTGCACTAATGAGTGGCAGCGCTGGCACTAAAGACATTACATGGGGTATTTTGTAATGCGCCCGCCATGTTCTGTCTTCATTGCCGGCGCTGATTAGTGCAGTGCTGGTCGCATCACCTCATGCTGACCACGTGCACACACACTTGTCAGGACTCAGGAGCGGCGCAATGGCTGTATTACAAACCCGCATCCCCGCTCTAACTACATTCATATATTACAATACTGAGCTGTGCAGCCGCCCAGCTTAGTATCGAAATACATGAAATAACGGTATTGAAGCGTTTGAGGGTGCACAGCATCGAAACAGTATTGAAGTTTCGATGCATCGTGCATCCCTAATAGGGAGTGGAGGGAAGATCAGTCAAACATAATCCCAAGATAGCGAACGTGCTGCCTAGGAGTTATGCTAGTTGCCTTTCTTTTTACCAAAGAACAAATATAGAATGAGTAAGGCAGAAATAGTATTGGGACTTTGCATTTAGCACGCACAGAAGTTTATAAAACTATGGCTGTTGACATGTCTTCACATGTAATTCTCTGGTGAGAGGGAGCGGGTCCGGGTTTGTCCTAATATTTATATTTTCGGACCAAACACAACTGTACATGGAAGTGCCTTCAAGGCTTCGTTCACGTCTGCGTCAGAGCTCTATACCAACGTTCCGTCTGAGCTTCACGTCAGAATGGAGCCCTGACTGACACAAACGGAAACCATAGGTTTCTGTTTCCACCACCATTGATTTTAATGGTGACGGATCCGATGCCAATGGTTTCCGTTTGTCTCCGTTGTGCAAGGGTTCCGTCGTTTAGACGGAATCAATACCTTAGTTGACTGCGCTATTGATGCCATCAAAACGACGGAACCCTCCTGACGCAGATGTGAACGAAGCCTAACCAGGGATATTTCATTGGTTTGTGTTTTGAAGGGCATATAATACTAATTGGTGTTATTGACTTTAAATTTCCCAGCCATTACAAGTAACCTGAAAGACGGACAGAATAGAAAGCAATAATCCATAGAGTTCTCGAAGTGCTTCATGTTTGTCTGCAGTGCTTAACATGATCAATATTAACTGCCCCATTGAAACTAACTGCTGTATCAAATAACAGTAAATCAAAGGAATGTGCTTACAGATTATTTATTGAAAGGTTTAATTGTTCGCTGGGGCCCCGCTTATCTCTGCAAACAATGGGCATGCCTGTATCTCCTTTCTAAACACTTCTCTGTTTGGGGTTTGGCATGTTCTGTTTTGTATACTGTCAACAAAGTGGAGCAAAAGTTAATGTAGTATTATTCCTTAATAAAATGTGTATATTACATGTGACTTACATGATTACTGCTGAAGTGTAAGAATCCTCACTAGCAAAGGAATGGAAAATAGTAGAAAAAAAAGAGTTTTTACATTTTGTAGCTTTTAAATCCAGCTGAGCTTTGTTATATCTCTGTTAGATGACTGTCAAAAGTAATCCTTATTTCCAATACCTAATATTTAGAGTGCAGAAGAACAATCTGGCTCAGAGGCGTAACTTCAATCTCTGGGGCCCCAATGCAAAATCTATAACAGGGCCCCCATCTACCATATATCATTTATTATACTGATGTTTTCTTACGCGACTGAGGGGCTTTTGGGCCAGCTCAGGCTCCGGGGTCCTGGTGCTGCCCCCCTATATCTATGCCCCTGATCCGGTGCCCAGGTGCAGTATAAAATATCTCTTCACACACGTAATGATTGTTATTGTTACTGGTCGTAGATACTAGACAGGATATGGCCAGGAACCGTCAGCCCTAAATTTCATTACAAACAACCCCTTTAATATGGGAGCCACAGCTGCAATCAACTTAAAGAGGCTCTGTCACCAGATTTTGCAACCCCTATCTGCCATTGCAGCAGATAGGCGCTGCAATGTAGATTACAGTAACGTTTTTATTTTAAAAAAACAAGCATTTTTGGCCAAGTTATGACCATTTTTGTATTTATGCAAATGAGGCTTGCAAAAGTCCAACTGGGCGTGTTTACAGTAAAAGTCCAACTGGGCGTGTATTATGTGTGTTACATCGGGGTGTGTTTACTTCTTTTACTAGCTGGGCGTTCTGACGAGAAGTATCATCCACTTCTCTTCACAACGCCCAGCTTCTGGCAGTGCAGACACACAGCGTGTTCTCGAGAGATCACGCTGTGAGTGACGTCACTCACTTCCTGCCCCAGGTCCTGCATCGTGTCGGCCACATCGGCACCAGAGGCTACAGTTGATTCTGCAGCAGCATCAGCGTTTGCAGGTAAGTAGCTACATCGACTTACACTACCGTTCAAAAGTTTAGGGTCACTTAGAAATTTTCTTATTTTTGAAAGAAAAGCACAGTTTTATTCAATGAAGATAACATTAAATTAATCAGAAATACACTCTATACATTGTTAATGTGCTAAATGACTATTCTAGCTGCAAACGGCTGTTTTTTAATGCAATATCTACATAGGTGTATTGAGGCCCATTTCCAGCAACCATCACTCCAGTGTTCTAATGGTACACTGTGTTATAAGGCTAATGAATGATTAGAAAATACTTGAAAACCCTTGTGCAATTATGTTAGCACCGCTTTAAATAGTTTTGCTGTTTAGAGGAGCTATAAAACTGACCTTCCTTTGAGCTAGTTGAGAATCTGGAGCATTACATTTGTGGGTTCGATTAAACTCTCAAAATGGCTAGAAAAAGAGAGCTTTCATGTGAAAATCGACAGTCTATTCTTGTTCTTAGAAATGAAGACTATTCCATGCGAGAAATTGCCAAGAAACTGAAGATTTCCTACAACGGTGTGTACTACTCCCTTCAGAGGACAGCACAAACAGGCTCTAACCAGAGTAGAAAGAGAAGTGGGAGGCCCCACTGCACAACTGAGCAACAAGACAAGTACATTAGAGTCTCTAGTTTGAGAAATAGACGCCTCATAGGTCCTCAACTGGCAGCTTCATTAAATAGTACCCGCAAAACGCCAGTGTCAACGTCTACAGTAAAGAGGCGACTCCGGGATGCTGGCCTTCAGGACAGAGTGGCAAAGAAAAAGCCATATCTGAGACTGGCTAATAAAAGGAAAAGATTAATATGGGCAAAAGCACACAGACATTGGACAGAGGAAGATTGGAAAAAAGTGTTATGGACAGACGAATCGAAGTTTGAGGTGTTTGGATCACACAGAACATTTGTGAGACGCAGAACAACTGAAAATATGCTGGAAGAGTGTCTGACGCCATCTGTCAAGCATGGTGGAGGTAATGTGATGTCTGGGGTTGCTTTGGTGCTGGTAAAGTGGAAGATTTGTACAAGGTAAAAGGGATTTTGAATAAGGAAGGCTATCACTCCATTTTGCAACGCCATGTCATACCCTGTGGACAGCACTTGATTGGAGCCAATTTCATCCTACAACAGGACAATGACCCAAAGCACACCTCCAAATTATGCAAGAACTATTTAGGGAAGAAGCAGGCAGCTGGTATTCTATCTGTAATGGAGTGGCCAGCGCAGTCACCAGATCTCAACCCCATAGAGCTGTTGTGGGAGCAGCTTGACCGTATGGTACGCAAGAAGTGCCCATCAAGCCAATCCAACTTGTGGGAGGGGCTTCTGGAAGCATGGGGTGAAATGTCTCCCGATTACCTCCGCACATTAACAGCTAGTGACGAAAGCAAAGTTTGAAGGAGAAATTTATTACTTCAAATAAAAATCATTATTTCTAACCTTGTCAATGTCTTGACTATATTTTCTAGTCATTTTGCAACTCATTTGATAAATATAAGTGTGAGTTTTCATGGAAAACACAAAATTGTCTGGGTGACCCCAAACTTTCGAACTGTAGTGTACCTGCAAACGCCGATGCTGCTGCAGAATCAACTGTAGCCTCTGGTGCCGATGTGTCCTCGCTCGTCCAACACGATGCAGGACCTGGGGCAGGAAGTGAGTGACGTCACAGCGTGATCTCTCGAGAACACGCTGTGTGTCTGCACTGCCAGAAGCTGGGCGTTCTGAAGAGAAGTGGATGATACTTCTCGTCAGAACGCCCAGCTAGTAAAAGAAGTAAACACACCCCGATGTAACACACACAATACACGCCCAGTTGGACTTTTACTTTAAACACGCCCAGTTGGACTTTAGCAAGCCTCATTTGCATAAATACAAAAATGGTCATAACTTGGCCAAAAATGCTCGTTTTTTAAAAATAAAAACGTTACTCTTATCTACATTGCAGCGCCGATCTGCTGCAATAGGAGATAGGGGTTGCAAAATCTGGTGACAGAGCCTCTTTAATGCCACAGGTCCGGCTCCCAAGTCTCCCGCCAATGGGCTGAATTTGCCGGGGAGGTGGTGGCAAACTAGACGTTTCTTAAAGGGATCTAGTATAGCATGGTGGCCAGTCAGATGGCCTGAGTCGGCCATAGCTAGAGCCACTACTATTTAGCATATGTTGTCCTATTAGAGCATATGGACAGGGGTTGTCCGGATCGCCCATCCCATTTAATTTCACCATTTGCCATTATTATACATCTTATTTAATTAAGAGGGAAGGGATGAGCTTATGCCAGATACCGCTGAGCTCGAAGGGGGGAAACAACAGGGTAGATATTATTGAACATGTTTCTTACAAAGCATACATCAGGGGATTTTCTTGCAGCCTCCATAGACTTAAGATTGGTGGCAGGTCCTATGTACATTGAAGATATCTACCAATTAAAACCAAAGTTTATGTGTATCTTAAAGTATAACTCCAGCTATTATTTCTTATTTAGGAAAACCCTTCCTTATGTGCCACTCATGATTTTACTAATAGGCTTAATTTGGGGGCAATTATTTCTTCCTGTGCCCTAACAGTATACCAGGGGGCCTGATCCATATACCACTTTATACAGCTTTCATTCTTAAAAAGCGATACAACATGTCTGATCACTAAGGATAAAAAAATGTATGTTGTGGTTAATAAAAAGTAGAGTTACGCTTTAAGTGAAACTGTTGAGAGCAAATAAATAATAAGGGAAATTCAAGTTCATGTAGTGGCAGGAAAAAAATACATTGTGATAAGTTCTGGTAATCAATCAAATGGCCCCTGATTTCAGAGGAGATGGTGGAGCTAACCACTGTGCCACCGGGAGCCCCACAACCATGTGCTCGTAATTTAAAGAGGTATTCCAAGAATTGACAGTTATCACCTATCCACAGGATAGGTGACTATTGTCTGATTGCTGGAGGCTCTACTGCTGGGGACGGTGATCCTGATCACGTGAACGGGGATCCTGAACCCTTAGTTCCTGCTCACTGCTGGACCGTAGTGAGAAGGATATTGAATGGAGCAGCATTCAAAGTCTATGGGAATGACTAAAAGACCTTATTCACGCGCGTCGCACGGACCTATGTAACTCAATGGGGCCGTTCAGACAGTCCGTGATTTTCACGCAGCGTGTGTCCGCTGCGTAAAACTCACGACATCCTATACTTGAGCGTGTTTTGTGCATCACGCATCCATTGTAGTCAATGGGTGCGTGAAAATCACGCGCAGCACACGGACGCACTTCCGTGTGCTGCGCGTGATTTGCGCAACAGTAGATGAAGAAATGAAGGGAAAAATAAAACCAATTCCTTATTTTCTTTTTCTAAACATCAAAACCGCGTGTCATAACAAACACTTATGACACACGGAACTGCAACGCGCAAAAAACGCTTCATTTTTTCCGTGCGCAAAATGCACACGTTCGTGTGAATAAGGCCAAACAGTCGAGTATAGCGATCGGCCTTGTTTGTCAGTCCCATAGACATTGATGCTCGACTGCCACTCCATTAAAGCTTTTTCTCACTTCAGGGTGTGCAGTGAGGTGAATCTCGGGGTTGGGATCCTTATTCTCACGATCGGTGGGGCCCTCGGAGATCAGACAATTATCATCTATCCTGTGGATAGGTAATAATGGTCGATTCCTTTAAGTAATGGATCTAAGTTTGGATGACCTACAGAGTTGTACATACTCAATGTTTTGTCAAAGGCATTGCTGCATTCAGGTGTAATAATAAAAATGTGCAGGAGAAAAAAAGAATTCAAGTGAGACGGGAATAATTGTAACCAGCTGGTCGGTTAGAACACGAGGTGGTAGAGTTAATATTGATCTCGTGAGTAACGGTATTTTAAGCCACAATCGATTCATTGAATCTACATTTCTTATATCAGACCAAGGATTGGTATCAAAAGAGGCATTTTTGATAATTTGTCCATTAATTTGGTGTGGAGTACAAAGGGTTAATATAGTGTTATCGAACCATGCTGCACTAATTGCCCATGTAAATGGGCATTATTTTCAAGGATGTCCATAGATCAATTAGTATCATACAGTGCAGCTGGCATGAAGTTAATTGGCACGTGTAATATTTAGCTGCTTCACCGTCTACCTGGCAGTCTGACCCTGAATTCATTGTTGAGACATTGCTAGACTGAATTACCTGGTACTGAATTTCCACTTTTTTAATCTTCCGTTGCTTCTGTGTGTATTTCTCTGTCTCTGCATTTCTTTAGATAAAAAAAAGGGCAAGGCTTACCGGAAGTGGGCAAAGCAACCAACATCCCGACACATTTATTATAATTTACACCAGGAAGTGGCATTAATTGTAGTGGGCGTAGATTTCCTTTTCTGGCGCACGCACGTCAGGGATTATTTTTTTCTATGGCACGGATGGCGTTCGCCTTTTAATAAATTAGCCACATCTTACAATTTCAGGCTTCATGCTGAGACTGGTGTACGAAATACCAGTCTTAGTAAAGCTGCCTCCATGTTTTTAAGTTGCTGCTGGGCCGAATATAAGCAGTCATTGGAGCCAATAGGCTGTGACATAACATATTAGCGAAGTATGCTAATCGTCTGCCACTTTTAAGACCAGCAATGACTTGGGGATTAACCGTCCCACTACCATTCCTATTTTCTTTAAAACATAATATAGAAATAGAACATGTTTACTTTAAGACCATGCCAATCTGAATGATCACAACCATTCTGGAATATAGTACAGCTTGTACTATTGATTGGTTACCCTTTAAGTTGTGACAAAAATAAGGTGGATCTGACCAGCACATAGACGTGATCCTGTGTGATCAGCAAGAAAATGCAGCACGAGACAGAATAATTCTAAACCCAGCCTTTGATGTCCAAAGAGAATTCACTATGAAGTGCTGGAAAAAAAAGAAATCTCAATTTCATCATATTTCTCCATCGCTGGTTCCAGGAATAAACGTTTGTTTTATAAAAATAAGATACTCCGAATAGGTTTGATTGTGTAATCTCATAGTAATAATTGATACCTGTAAAGAAATGTGTGGCACAGTGAGATAAAGCTTTAGTGTTTTTCGACTAGCGTGAATTGGTTATTCAGTGTAAGCCCTTGAGAAGGTTCTGCTTGTTGATAAATTCCTTTTGTTCTTTGTGCTGCGTTCCTTAGAAGTGCTAATGCGCATGTTGTCATCCAGATTGAATAGTCCACATCATCGCCTTGAATATGAATATAAAGATGTTTTTTGTTTATCCTTTGAATGTCCACAAGCTGGCACAACATGTTGGTGAGGTAGATGTTTGCCAGTATAAATCGAGTTGTAATCGCCACCTTCGAGACGACTTATTCCTCATAGTCAACCAGTTAGCTCATTTGTTTAAGTCACATTCAGTTTATTTCTGCTGAACTGGTGGTGTTACTTTTCAGTCAGCAGAATTGGAGTCATAATGTTAGAATATGTAAAGTGTGTATACATCTGGAATAAATAAAAGTAATATAAGTATAAAATATCTATCTATCTATCTATCTATCTATCTATCTATCTATCTATCTATCTATCTATCTATCTATCTATCTATCTATCTATCTATCTATCTATCTATCTATCTATCTATCTATCTATCTATCTATCCATCCATCCATCTTCTATCTATCTATCTCATTATCTATCTATCTATCTCATTATCTCTCTCTCTCTCTCTCTCTCTCTATCCATCTATCGTGGGCTTTGTTATATTGGAATGAAAAAAATGTGTTGTTTTTGTTTGCTTGCTTGTAATGTGATATGGATTTAGACTTTTTTGAGCAGTGTCTGGGTTGCCACTTTCTGTGTAGCGCCTGCTGTCAGTGACCTTATCTTACCTTTCTTGATGAGTTTTCCATACACAACTGGAAGAAAGTAAAATCAAAGTGTTTACCTAAAAGATTTTGCTCCTCTATAACTTTTGTAGGATCTGCACCTGTTGCATGTATTTAGTGAAAATAGCAGTGATCCATGACCCAGCAACAGTTCCCCGTCAGCCTCCACTGTGACCCGGTCATGTACCCTCCTCTAGGGGTCATGGCTAGGTTACTACTAAGTCAAGGCTGGCACTGCTCCATGTAATACCTTTCCTCTGTAACCAACTCCAAATCACGCACTATGTTCACTGACCAAAACATGACTTCATCTTTTCTTAGAGCTAGGTACATTTTCAGACTAGTGGTAGTAGCCAAAACCTCTATTAGATTTTACTCTGGAGCTTTATAAACCCGTCTAATATGACATATAAAGGAATATCCTGAGAATAGCAGATTTCCTTAAGTACATCATTTTTCTTTCGAAAGACACTAGACAGAAGAGAATGCTATTTTGTGATGGGCTTAACATGTATATATATTTTTTGTTAAAGAAACGGCGTCATATAAATAACTCACACAATGCTCTGAACATTTAAACAGCAGAGAATCTGGTTCTAATTACTTGTACTCTAGTTGAACTTTGGCGTTTCCTTTGACTTTGTGCCTAATGCCTGCGAGCTGCAGGCCATGCACTCCAGAAGTGTATGCACACACACTAAAAGAATAGAAAGTCCACACCGGCTCCTTTTGGTGCCAACAAAAATGAGGGCTAAGAGAATGTATTGACCAAAGGCAGCTCTGCTATTCACCCTAATTAGCTGAAATTGCTCCTTCCCACCGGGGACTCTGAGCTCATTGCTCGTAATCCCCCCAAGGCAATGCAGGAAATGCCTTTTGCTTTACCACTGCTTTAGCTTTAAGGCTCAGCTGTCCAGACTATATATTAAAATACAGTAAATGCTTCATCTTCCATAGATGCTGAAAAATAAATCAGACATTTTTAAAATGCTTACTGCTCCTAATCAGGAACTAAACAGGAATGCCTCCATGTCCCAGCACGGCTGTAGAGCACTAAAAGCGTGCCGCACCTTGTTAACCATCGCAGAGCTGCATGTTTGGCGCTAGCGAGCAGATCTTCTCCTCTATTTAACCTCACTAGAAAAATTCCAGACATGTTGGGAATTGTCAAGAGGGCTATTGTTCCAAAATATCTTTAGGTCTTTGCGGGTTTCTGATATTATAGTCTTGTCTGTGAATCAGAGCTAAAGGGATATATAGATATGTGTGTGTGTGTGTGTGTGTGTATATATATATCTATATATCTATATATATATATGTGTATATATATATATATATATATATATATATGTATATATATATATATATATATATATATATATATATCCCTTTATGTCTAATTCACAGACAAGATTATAATATAAAAAAAAAAACCTGAAACATTTATTTTTTACTTGGATAGTTAAGGCTATGTTCACACGGGGTATTTTGCCGAGTTTTTTGACGCGGAAACCGCGTCGCAAAACTCGGCGAAAACGGCCCGAAAATGCCTCCCATTGATTTCAATGGGAGGCGTCGGCGGCTTTTTCCCGCGAGCAGTAAAACTGCCTCGCGGGAAAAAGAAGCGACATGCCCTATCTTCGGGCGCTTCCGCCTCTGATTTCCCATTGACTTCAATGGGAGGCAGAGAAAGCGTATTTCGCGCTGTTTTATGCCCGCGGCGCTCAATGGCCGCGGGCGAAAAATGGCGCAAAAAACTCCGCGAAAATCGGCGTGCAGGGAGAGGAAAATCTGCCTCAAACTTCCAAACGGAACTTTGAGGCAGATATTCCTCCTGAAAAATACCCCGTGTCAACATAGCCTTACAGTAGTATAATTGGAAAAAAATAATAATAAAGAAACACATATATATTTTTTCTTTTTTTTCCAAGTAAAAAATACATTTCTCAGATTTGTTTTTTTTAAATGACTGGTGACATGGAGGCAACACAAGTGTTAGCGAGGAATTTGTTGATGCACAAAACACAGGGATACAGATTGGACTCCTGTCTTTCCACAAAGCGTTTGGAATGCATGTGGCGTATATGAAAATGCTCCTCCTTCAGCACATACAGTGTGTTTTGTGCAACTACACAGAGGTCTTGGTATGTGTGTAGTCTTTGCCAGCAGATAATAAGAGAGGATAAGCTGTTTCTGTCAGGGCTGTGGAGTCGGTAAGCTAAACTTCCAACACGGACTCCTCTATTTTTCCGCTGTCCAACTCCAACTTCAGCTCCGACTCGGACTACTTCATAAATGACTCATGTGTAATAAGCCTGGTTATCTGTTCACTGTGTATAAATCTCTGTGTAGTTGGTAATGTTGTAAAAAAGAGAACGGTATGCACTCAGGTAACTTTATGCAGCTATCTATGTAAATGTCCTAGAAATGAGGTGCAAGTCCGAACTGAAATAAATTAACATTTTAAAGGTGTTAAATGTATATGCTATACATAACTGCTATATTAAATAGTTGCCTTAATACTGTCTTTGGCCTCATGCCCACTTCAGTTATTTTCTTCAGTTTCTTTAACGGATAGCACACTGACACATTCATTTCTATGGGGCCATGTGGCCTTTCCGACAAAATTGGGACAGGTCCTACTCCTGTCCGTTTTTGATGAAACAGTCTCGGCTATTCCAATTATTTGGTCCGTGGAAACAACGGACTGCACATTGAAGCCATCCGAGTGCGGTCTGTGTTTCACGGATCCGTCATTAGCGGCCGTATGACAGGCAACGGATGTGTGCATGAGGCCTTAGGCCTCATGCACACGACCGTGTTCAGTCCGTGATATACAGACCACATGTCGGCTGCATTTCCCGGACCGAACATTTCCCGGACCGAACTCCTAGCACATGTGGTCCGTATATCACGGACCGAACACGGTCGTGTGCATGAGGCCTAAATGTTCCCTCTAGCAATTCTGAGATAATTGTAGGCATGCCCAGTCATGGCCACTTTAATCATAGGGACGTAGACACCAATGAAAACTTGTAAGGGAAGGGGGGTGTTTATCAACGGACACCAAGAGACAGGGGGGACAGTGTTGTGTGTTTTTACCCTGTATATGTGTCCACTGTTAGCCCTTGCATCCTTCCGATTCATTGTTGGTTTGTCTTCCTCCTCCCATTCCATGTCTTCCAGTTCTCCTTCCTGTAGTTCTGTTCAGTGGCATGTGGCTCGCTGCAGCGCCACTGAACACTCTGTAGCATCCCTGGTTGTCAGGGAGACTGAGTTTCCCAGGCGGTCAGGCTAGAAGCGAGGAGGAGCGCCAACAGGTTTTTTTTTCTCAGTCAGAGATCCAGTCAGCAGTGAATTGGCCACATGCATACAGGCAGAATGCCCACCCACAGACTGCCAAAAGCAACCTTGACATGGCAAGATCTAAGAACAACTAAAGAAAAATACATTTTAATATAAATTGTAACAAAAATAATTACTTCTAGCTGTGGAGCTCTTTATTAGGCTGTGAGGGGTAGGAAATCCCTTATAAAATAGGTTTTCTGATGAGTGACTTTTATAGCATATCCTCGGTTATATAATTAAAGGCTATGGACACCTTTGACATGGAAAAAATTATTATTATTTTTTTATATGTTCGTGATTACATGGAGTTTGAAAAGTTGCACTAAGTTTCAGGCTGACATTTTCACTCCTTAATTTATTCTCAGTCCTCTGCTCCTAGTTCCAGACACATGGACATGTCCCTCTCAGAAAATACATGCTGGTGCCTTCTCTAGCTATCATGTATAAGCACAGCTTCATCTCTGTACTGTTTTCTTCTTCTACAGCCTATGAGAGATCTCTACTCCCTTGTGCTGATAGTCACTGATGCAGAGGTGTGTTGTTCCCTTTCCTTCCCCTTACTTGTATCTGTAGTCATCCAGACACTAGTAGAGCTCTGCGAGTTCGCTAGTAGTGAAAATCTTTTAGGTATTGTTTTGACCTCTGTCCCTAAGTTCATACAGAGGTTAAAGGAATGTGATAAATGCAGTCATTTTACTTGCCACATTGTGAGTCAGACTTTTCAACAAGCCACAAGTTCATACAATGCAAAGTTGTGCAGTTTTTAATGCGCTCCAACTTCTTATAACCACTTCTTGGCTCAGAGGAAAACTAAAACTAAAATGCCCTTTGGGTTAACTAATCCTTATTTTTAAATGCCAGTTTTGGCAGAATCACATTCAAAACTTCATCAACTGTACTGTGTAAACTTGGCCTTAAAAATGTCGTCCCATTAAGATAATTTCTTTTCATATGCTTTATTGGGGCATATGGACATTATAGAGAGCCATCACAAAATAGTTCTGGCAGACCCAGCCAGTTCATGTATTACATGGTCTGGCGCTGTAGGGGACATGTATTGTTGACTGCGGCTTCCCTTGCATATAACAGCTGATACTGGGAGTTTCTGAAGTATCAGCTGATTGCTGGGCCACCTTCAGTTAAAGAGGCTCTGTCACCAGATTTTGCAACCCCTATCTCCTATTGCAGCAGATCGGCGCTGCAATGTAGATAACAGTAAAGTTTTTGTTTTTTTCAAAAACGAACATTTTTGGCCAAGTTATGACCATTTTTATATTTATGCAAATGAGCCTTTCTTAAGTACAACTGGGCGTGTTTAAAGTTATGCCCAAGTGGGCGTGTATTGTGTGTGTAACATCTGGGCGTTTTTACTTGTTTTACTAGCTGGGCGTTGTGAATAGAAGTGTATGATGCTGACGAATCCGCATCATCCACTTCTCTTCGTTACCACCCAGCTTCTAGCAGTTCACAGACACACAGAGTGTCCTCGCTCATCCGACGCGATGAAGTTCCTGTGGGAGAAAGTGAGTGACGTCACAGCGTGATCTCGCGAGGACACGCTGTGTGTCTGTGCACTGCCAGAAGCTGGGTGGTAACGAAGAGAAGTGGATGATGCTGATTCGTCAGCATCATACACTTCCATTCACAACGCCCAGCTAGTAAAACAAGTAAAAACGCCCAATACACGCCCACTTGGACATAACTTTAAACACGCCCAGTTGTACTTAAGAAAGCCTCATTTGCATAAATATAAAAATGGTCGTAACTTAAATGCTCGTTTTTGAAAAAAACAAAAACGTTACTGTAATCTACATTGCAGCGCCGATCTGCTGCAATAGGAGATAGGGGTTGCAAAATCTGGTGACAGAGCCTCTTTAAGTTGAAGAAGTATTCTGAGCAAGGACTTTGATAAAAGTCCATAAAATAATTTTGTGTCAATCAGACCCCATCAATTTGTAGGACTTAGGGGTCCTGCTCTCGGTAAATAGGTGGCAATGCATGAATGTTTAACTTTTACTGTTATAAATAGGAATATCTAAAAAGGGTGAATTCATAGGGGATGGAAAAACTGTCAATTTTCCGTCCGGATGTGCACACGGAAAATCTGCAGCATAATATAGTAGCAAGCAAGTGGTTGACATTTTTTTTTTCAAATTTGTTTTTATTGAAATAAAGGCATTCAAGCAAGCAAAAGTTAACAATAGGCACACAGGCCAGTAATGTCTCAAGTAATACAGAAATATTAAGACAAAAAGATACAATACAAACAAAACAGAGTGTCTGAACATAGCACAACATCTACAGACCCTATTGCATACATGGTATCGTCAGGCAATGAAATAGTACAAAAGTGCGAAATTTAGGTGAATATTGAAGTCTAATGTGTGAGATCTCACAACTTAGAGACCGGCAAATCAGCAGATGGGGGGCCTAAAACACAAAAATCCATCGTTTTGTAACCTTGGGTACGTCTCCGATAGGACACAGAG
This sequence comes from Rhinoderma darwinii, assembly GCF_050947455.1. NCBI lineage: Eukaryota > Metazoa > Chordata > Amphibia > Anura > Rhinodermatidae > Rhinoderma > Rhinoderma darwinii. Next base: position 279,031,750 of record NC_134691.1, on the reverse strand, counting down.
ATCATGTGGATGTAGTGTGACCAATGGGGGGATGTCTTATAGCATTGAGATCCTTCCACGGTTTCCACAATTTCACAAATTTAGCATGAGTACCCTGCTCCCAGCTAGAGAGTTCTTCCAACCGAGCAATCTGATGAATTTTCTCAAACCATTGTTCCAAAGATGGGGGAGTTGGCGTTCTCCACTTCCGAGGTATAAGAAGTTTAGCAGCGGTTAGCAGAAGCATGGGGAGATTATGCTTGGAATGGCGCAACTCGGGTGTAGGGAGCCAAAGCAGCATAAGCTCGGGAGAGAGGGAAATCGATTTAAAACAAATTAGATTTATTTGATGCAGGACATCCCTCCAGAAGGGTTTAATTACATTGCAGCTATACCAAATATGGGACATTGTGCCCCGTTCAGAATTACACCTCCAACAGGTATCCTCCGGAGAGTCACCCATTAATTTAAGCTGGCACGGTGTTTTATACAATCTCGTCATGGTTTTATATGAATTCTCTTGAATTTTAATGCATCTCGAAAAGCCATGCAACTTGGCTGAGATTTTGGAGGTCTCAGCTGGTGTAAAGTGGTTGACATTTGAATAAATATCCACAAGCTGTGGAAATTCTCTGTCCAGAAATTGACCTGTAGATGTTTAAATCCGCAGCATGTAAATTTCTGTTGTGGAATGAGCTCGGATTTGTTGCCATGTTGCTGTGTATCCGTGGGCAATCCGCTACACAATCTGTAACACTAGGATTTGATTACGGATTTTACCTTCCCCATGGAAGTCCATGAGGAAGTTAAACACTGCAATCAAATTTTAGTGTTGAATATTTTAAGTGAATTTTTTTTTTTTTTAATTATTAATATTATTAAAAAATCTTCAGGAAAATCCGCCCGACAATCTGCTTTGGCAAATCCGCCAGATTCAATGCGAATTTGCCTCTGCGGATTTCTGCTAATTTGCTGTGGAAAATTCTGCAGCAAGTCCGTTAGGTGCGTACTTACGCCCTAAATGTCTATGAGAGAGGCTCTATAAGGCCTTATTCAGACGGTCATGTTCGGTCCGTGAGATATGGACCATATTTCGGATGCGTTTCCCAGAGCCGTACTCCTAGCATCATAGTCATGCATGACGCTGTGAGTCACTGCCTCCCGTATTGAAAACATGATTACAGTACGGGACAGTATTCGTGCGGGGAACATAACTATGTTGCTATGAGTACGGCTCCCTGAACGGTGTTCGATCTGGGAAATGCGGCTGACGTACGATCTGTATCTCACGGACTGAACACGGCCATGTGAACAAGGCCTTATATAAATTGATTGGCTTAACGGTGGGGAAACTTCATGCTAAAAGTGTGATGTGGTAGCTAAGAAAAAGAATATAAGGTTTTACATACCCCTTGTAGATTGTAAAGATCATTTTACAGGTCTATGACCAGCATGAAAACTTAGCCAGCCGCCTTGTTCTTTTATGTGCTCACAAAATTCCTCATTGATATCCTTATCTGTTACCGAGGGGAAAGTTATTCCAAGTGTAAAAGATATGTACGTTTCTTCAGGTCCCCATGCCGACTGTGACAAAAATGTCTCAGTATACTGGTTGCAAGCCCTTTCCCATAACTATGTTGTTATATAAGCAAGGAACCTAAATGATTTGGGGAGTCATTGGTTAATGCAGTTCTATACACCTACTATTCAATACTTCTTTAAATATGTATTTTATAACAGAACACAAATGTGGACCAATTTTCTAATATATCCTATGCCAAAATTAATCCACTCAACACAGGCCACTACTTATTTACGTACATCCAAAACAGTGGATGATGCGTACATTGCTATCTGTGGGTAAATTGCTATCTGTCGCTGCTAGTGCTATGGGAGTCCATGCAATGTTAGGATATCCTCTATGGAAAATTATGATGATTGATGATATCCTTAAAAATTAAAGATGAGTAAAATCCTGCACTTTCAAATAGAGATCTGTAGAAAAAATCCTTCTGAATTTATCAAAATAAGACAATAATACTCCCTAAATTGACAGTCGATGTGTCTAAATAAGCGAAATGACTCAGGGGAGCCATAAAGTGTGCAAAATGTATCATGTATTTTAGACACTTTTTAATCCTTCCAGTACAGTTTTGTAAAATGTCTTGAAAAATAGGTCTGGCAAAGCAAATTTTAAAATTCACCAAATTTCCAAAAACGATATGCACCATTATTTTAGTGCATTTTCACCAGTTTCGTTGAATCCTAAATGCATGCATCCTATGAAACTATTGATTAAGCTCCCGTGGTTAACCATTAGATGGAAATTATAACTTTTTTGCAAAAGCACCCTTCTTAAAGAGCACCCGTCAGTACTCCTGCTTTATTAAATACTTACATTCCCCAATAAATAACAATTCTGAAGCTTTTCTTAGAACATTATGTTTTATAGTTCCAACTGAATTTAAGCTTTACACTTGTCAATAGTTTGTGCCTTTACACACTCAGACACAATCCGATTGTGCCTGTAGATACAAATTGCACATGGTTTTAGTCAGAATTGCCATGTTTTTGCTATGCATTTTTTATATATTATCAGATGAAGCATATGGTTTCTATCTGCTTTACCTGTACAAGCCGTGCAACTAATAACCGCATTGCTAAACCGCTGCAATTTGAAGTAAAACGGTGCGGTACACATCCGGCACATAGCAGTTGTGTGTGTGGGCACTCTTACTTGTTTTTTCGTTAATATGATTGCTGCTCTGGATATTTAGATGTGTTTTTGTTTGGCGGGTTTTTATTCTCTTTTGCGTGAGATCAGATCTGTATTTCTCTATTTTCATGTTTGTCTGTACTGAGGATTCACTAGTTTTAAATATAGTTGCACATGCTCTGCTTACATTCTAAAATGGTAAAAATTCCTACACGAAAAGAAGCATTTTAATTATATTCCATAAGGACCATGTTTTCAAAGTAGAATCATGTCTAAGCTGCAACGAATTGAGCTGTTTCTATTGAATGTCACGTTGCAATGTTCCCCGGGGTAGCATTAGGAAGCTGTTCTTTTGGACTAGATGTGAGAAGGAATATGTTGAATCAGTGAACATGGCTGAGAGAAATACTGGTTTTAAACCAAAATAGTTTATTTATTTTTAAAGTAGGCTGCATAAAAATGGCTCCTTATGTTTCCCTTGGAGTACGAAAAGGACTTCTGCCAAACTACTCTTTGTCTAAATAGAAGGGATGTTCACATGTGGCGTTTTTGGTCCGTTTCCGATATATGCGATAGATAAATAGATAGTCAGACAGATAGATAGTAGTAGTGTTTTCGCCTGTTTATGTGTGTCATTGCCGTAGTTCCGGTTTGGGCGCCATTTTGTACATGCACAGTTGTTCCGTGAGGACTCTGCTATTCCAATGCCTCTCTAACCGTTGATGTGAGTTCTTTAATATATTATTATACATATTCATTGTAAAGGGCCTCTGTACCTTCTTAATTAGTCCAATAATTATATCGTACACTATATGTATTTCTATACGTCATATTTTTTTAATTATAACACTGGATTTAGTCTCCTAAAAGGATATGCTGTGAGATGTATTTTTTCAATATGTTTTTTCAGATGATGAATTATATTTATTATAAAATGTATATTTATTATCAATTTTTCAACCACTGTATGTACTTGCTATTTATGCTTGGCACTGTGCACTTTGTATTTGCTTGAGAAAGGTTCATATGTGAACCGAAACGTCGCTCACTTCGTGGTGATTAAACCAACCAATCCTGGCTTCTGTTCTCATCGTCTATAGACTGCATATCGTTCTCTGATCATGCCATGATACTCTTGACTCTGTCCCTACCTTCTCTACCCCCCATGCCCTGGCAATGGCGTCTGAACGAAACCACTTTCTTTGACACTAACATTACTGACGACTCTAACCCTCTCTCGGTGTGGGAGGCACATAAATGCGTCATAAGAGGCACCCTGATACGCATAGGATCTCGACTTAAGAAGGAACACTCTACAGCCCTCTCAGAACTAATTTAAAAAATCCATATCATGGAATTATCTCATAAACGGTCACTAGACCCAGGGATAGGGGCGGAATTAATTAGGTTGCGGGACAGATTGCGCATTCTAACACTCTCAGCAGCGAAAGCCACACTTGCTAAGTGCCACAGACATTATTATGAATGTGGCAACAAATCAGGCCGAACGTTAGCGGAGGCCCTGCGCGTACAGAGAGCACGCACATATGTCCCATTCGTTAATACTCCCACCGGTACACAAGTGCATACTCCAGGGAAAATCGCAGACACCTTCCGTTCTCCAGTCCTCTGGTATGGGTCAGATTCCACCAGAGGCAATGGAAGTGTTAGAATCTCCCGTTTGGTAAGGCCCCAGGCCCTGATGGCCTATCGCTCCTTTATTATAAGAAACTAGCTTCCATCCTCACCAGCCCCTTCTTTGCAGCATTTAATGCCATCCCTGAAGGCAGAACAATACCAGTAGATACGCTGAGAGCTCACATAACTGTAATTCCCAAAGATGATAAGCATCATTCCCTCTGTAGTAGATACCGCCCCATCTCCCTTCTCAACTTAGACGTCAAGCTCTTCTCCAAGATCTTAGCCACACGACTCACACCATTTCTGTCCACAATAATTCATGGGTACCAGACAGGCTTCCTTCCAGCAAGGGAGGCCAGAGATAATACTATCCGGGCCATCAACCTCATTGAACATATCACTACCTACTCCATTCCAGCCTTCTTGCTCTCCATGCATGCCAAGAAAGCATTAGACCGGGTTGACTGGTCTTTTCTCCAAGAGACTCTATCTTATATAGGTCTAGGCCAAAGCATGCTTAGCTGGATCTTGAGCCAATACTCATCTCCTTCGTCATCCGTGAAGGTCAATGGCCATACTTCCCCCTCCCTCCCTATTACTAACGGAACCCACCAGGGTTGCTCGTTCTCACCCAATTTTCATTTTGTGTTTGGAGCCCTTCCTCTGTCATATGCGTAACAACCCAGATGTTGCAGGGGTCGTAGTCGGGGACACGGCACACAAGGTGGCAGCATACGCTGATGATCTCCTTTTCTTCATCTCCCGCCCCCGTATCTCAATACCTAACTTATTAGCCGAATTTAAAACATTTGCACTCCTGTCCAATTTCAAAATAAATTTTCAGAAATCAGAAGCACTCAATATATCTCTCCCGACCCAATTAGTGGCGGCCCTGGCTTATTCCTTCCCTTTCAGATGGGCCCCCAGCTCAATTAAATATCTAGGGCTACACCTCAAACAAGCTCTCCCAACATTACGCTTGCAATTACCCTCACCTCCTACGTTCGATCAAGGGGGACCTTGACAGATGGTCTAAAGGCACCTTCACCTGGTTCGGTCGTTGTTCCATTTTCAAAATTAATGTGTTACCTCGCCTGTTATACTTCTTTCAAGCACTCCCCATACTGCTACCACGCCTATTTTTTAGCTCCCTCTCCTCTCTACTTGTCAAATTTATATGGTCCAGAAAAATTCCTGTATTGCTCACACGACTCTAACCTGCACAAAGTTTGATGGTGGTCTGGGATTCCCCCATATACATCTTTACTACCAGGCAGCGCATCTGGTTCGCATTTTGGACTGGTGTAGACATGTTACTCTCAAGCCTTGGGTCAAGTTAGAACAATTATTTTTGCCATAGCCCCTATATGTCGCTCCTTGGCTACGGAACCGCCTCACAACACAAATATCAGATCTCATCCTCTCACAGGAGCCACTGTACACGTAGCATCACTCACATTTAAACGATGCAATATTTTTCCCTTCCCATAACCACTTTTGCCTAAACTGAATAACCCCTCTTTCCCTCCGGGATGTGAGCCAGGTTCCTCCAGCCAATGTCGTGCCTCCCGCGAGACCCAAGCTTGTCACTACATAGTTGACGACAGCTGGAAAACACTATCGCAACTGAGACTGCGGATTCGGGACACCTCCCTCTCTGGCAGGCCTTCCAACTCCGTCATTTTCTACGCTCCCTCCTTCTTCCTCGTCCTTTTCCCGCACTGCTACACCATTCGAAAACTTGACGAGACACCTGCGCCATGCTCTCTTATTAGCATACACCCTGCTAAATTCCCCAGCGGACGACTCACACTCTCCATATCTGTCCAAATGGGCGTCAGACCTTCACCCAACTTTTACAGCTGACCACCGTAGTCTAATATACACCATGACACATCAATCCCCAATATGCAGTAGAATTCAGGAAGCGGCCTTTAAGATCCAGACAAGATGGTACAGAGTCCCCTGCAAACTCCACAGTTTTTACCCCGTGGTCTCCCCCATGTGTTGGAGATGTGGTGCCCAGGTAGGTGACCTTTTAAATACCTTTTGGAGCAGCCCCTGGTTGTCTGCCTTCTGGGACAATGTTTGTAACGTCACCTCCAAATTCACCGACTTCACTCTCCCCAAGACACTTGACTTCTTCTTGCTTTATCTGTGTGGCATTCCTATCTCTACATACAAGAAATCGGTGGTACATCATTTAGTAAACATGGCTCGCGCATTTATCCCAGCCCTGTGGAAACAAGATGATCCACCCACAATACGCCTTTGGTTTCAGAAGATCCAGGAGGTGAAATGCATGGAGGAACTCACGGCCTCTATACGGGACTCACATGACAAATTCATACATTCCTGGTCTCGTTAAGTGTGCTTTGAGAACTCACCTGTGTACATATCCTTGTTGTCATAACGTCATTCTCGATATGGGAAGGATTTTTCAGAGATAGATGCTGAGGAAAGTTCCTATCTCGATCCCCATCCCTCCCCCTCCTTCCTCCTTCTTCTTCCTCCTTCTTTTTCCTCCTTCTTCACCCTCCCCCTCTTGCTTCCTTTTGTGGCCTCTGCCAGTCCAGTTTTAGATGGACTAATAAGTTGTTTGATTTTGAATAAAATTTAGACCCTTATTGTTCTGCTTATGTGCTTATATACTGTTTTTCTATAACACTAAGCTGTGAAGTTGTATTTGGTTTGTCTCGTTCCTTTCCTGATAATAATAAAAACAGAATTTATTCTTTTTAAAAACAACCAATCCTGCAGACCTGATGCTGTTAGTTGTCCTATGGTTCCTTTTATGTATTCTAGTTGGGGAATTGATTCATCCTCCGGTAACGTGCACATGGCCTGATTTTCAGTGCTGATTTCCTCTTTGTTTGGACTGTAAACATATATATACATATATATATATATATATATATATATATATATATATATATATATATATATATATATAGTAAATTGGTGTTCAAGGTGAACATTCCCTAAAAAGTCTCCATGTCATCCCTTACCCGTTACTATCATTTCCATGTCTACATTCATCTAACACATTTGTTGTTCTTGGTGAACAGTAACTGGAAACCCTCAGTGTAAAGCAAAGTAAATAAGCAGTGTATATACAAGGAGCATTTCTTCCTTTTAGTCCAGACTGGATGAACGTCATGGCGAGCTGCTTCCTTTTCACCGTTACCTTCCTGATTACTTGTTACAGTTGTAAATTGCAGAGCTGTCAAGTTTGAAAACAACATTAAAGACGTTGAATGAAAGCAGCTCCACGTCCCTTAAAATAGCACACCACTGCTTTAACTACTGTGGAAGTATCTGAATACAGAGATTACAGTAGCTAACCAATCAAATTTGGTGACAACCATATAGTGCAGCCATTTTGCAAGCATCCACTTCTACAGAAAGTTGTCTAGTAGTTTAAAATAATTAACCCACTTTATGTGTTGATATGTTTTTTTTATTTTACAGCCATTGAAACACAGAGTACTAGTTCCGAAGAGCTTGTGCCGAGTCCCCCATCCCCTCCCCCTCCTCCTCGTGTTTACAAACCCTGTTTTGTGTGTCAGGACAAGTCATCAGGATATCACTATGGAGTCAGTGCATGCGAGGGGTGCAAGGTAAGTGTACATGTGATATATGTTTGAGTGGTCAATAACATACGCCATAAAACTGTAATGTATTACTATATATTTTGTCATAGTTTATTCTATCACTCTCTCATTCTCTCTCTCTTCTCCATATAATGCTAATCTTTATAATTTATTTTAACGTGCCATTAATTTAATGTCAGCAGCGTTTGCTTTTTTCAAGTACATAGATTCCTCGTCCATACATGCTCTTGATGTAAAAAAAATTCCCCTGCCTGTAGTTTTAGACCCCGAGATCAGAACTCGGGAACCAAATTATGATGTGTAATATATTACAAACTTGGTTCAAGTCCTCTACTCTCGTCAATAAACTTTAATTACATAGTCCCATGAAAAATAGTCATTAATTAACCTAAGTGTGCATCTTACAATAACCTATCAATTGTGCAATTCTTATGACGGGCAACCATTTTGGCCATATTTTTAGCTCAGCTCAACTAGGCCTGCCAAGCTTCTTGTGCAGTTTTAAGCAATAATCACCTTATTGCTTAAAACTGCACAAGCTTCAAGGACTGCACTTTTTTTTTTATGGATGGAGATTTTATCAGATTGTTGAATTAGACATGGATGACAAAAAAAAGGAGCAGATATATTGTATGTGTTATGTAGTTAAATAGTTACTAATGTTAAACTTGATGGAATTTTTTTTAACATTTCTCAGCCCCTACAGTTTGGCCCAGAGGAAGGCAAATCTAACCCTCCTTGGCGACTGTGGCCGGTACTACCTCATTGGGGAAATACAATTCCTTCCTGGCCCCACAAAAACAATTGAATAAATAAACTCTGAATTTCCATCTCAGTAATCATAACTGACCATTAGTCATAAATTAATCTGTAGTCGTTTTTAAATACTGTTATTGATTCAGATATAACTATTTCATGTGGTAGTGCTATCTCTTTCTGCTGGAAATGGCTTTGCTCCATAATCAAAAGTTCATTGTACACTTTTTGGAATGAACAGTTCATATTTTAGATGTTTATGGCACTAGATATGTCTATACAGCTTAATAAGATCTCCTCTAACCAGCCAAATTTATCCGGCCTTTCTATGTAATAGCGGCTTTCCATCCTTTTTATGCAGTTGTACATATGTCCTTGTACAATTGCCCTATACCAGCGTTTCTGTGTTGTTTCTGCAGTGTTGTTCACAAAACTGAGCCTCATATTCAAGGCTTATACTCAAATCCCAATTTTATATTTTTTTTTTAATCAAAGAATTATTTGTATTTGCTTTTGGCGCTTCTTTCTGGCATTGAGTTCTTCGGGTAATAAGTATTAAGCCAGTTAATAGTTTGCAGTTTTGCTTATATTTTATTCTGTGTGTATTTATAAGCAAAGGACATAGTGAAGCTTATAGTAAGAAGTTTTAACAGTCTTTTTGCTACAAAAATATTGGTCAGTCAATCAAACACACCATCATCGACACTCCGCGTATTGTGATATATTGGCATATATGGCAGAAGACTGCCTCCATAATGGTGGCATTGAGACAGTGTCTTTTAAGCCGCCACAACAGTTGGAGTCACAGTGTTCCCATAACAGAGCCATCCAGCCACAGGGTATTATAACAATCGACGCTTCATACAGTCACCCCACAACAGTTTCATCTAGACAGTGCTCTTAAAACACGCCCAACCAAAAGTGCCCCTTCACCAGTTGTAGCCGCACACAGTTCCCCTATAGCAATATTACAGCCAGGCACAGTGCCCTCAATATCATAACTGCAGCCTTCTTTTTTTTTTTACAGAAACTTGACATAGGGACAGGCAAAATGTTTATATTCTACGTGACTAGGCCAGCCAATAACATTGACTAGCTGAGGCTTGATAATGTCATGCCTACGGTTTGCAGATGGAACCCCTGGCCCATTTCCTAGTATGAAACATACATAGAAGAAATGTGCATGGTATACTTCAGAAACACTAGCAGTTATATATTCTGTCTCAAATCTGCTCTTACTATCAAGAGGCAAAAAAAGGCAACAACGTTTTAGCCCAAATCATTTGTGCCTTTCTCAAGCTCTTTTGTATACTGGGTCGGTATCCAACGGCCTGCACCCGGATTTACTATACACAGTGCTTGTTTCTTGATTTATTGTTACCATAGTCCTATCAACCTCTGGAATGAATGAGCATGGGCGAAAGTTTATCCTAAGAGACTGTACATCACATAAAAACAATATGTTTCTCTTCTTGATATCTTATGCCTTTCTTCACCCCATAATTTTAATACTAACATGAACATTTTTGGAGGTATGATAATGATGTTGTCACCAAATCACAGCACCCAGTATTCTGTATCATAGGTGAAACTTGAAGCTGCGGGAACCCATTGGAAAATAATGGGTTCCCAACTCGCACATAATTTATAGTACTGGTCTGCTATAAGGCAGCAATATCTTTTGGGGCTCCAGGTGCAACCGCAACCTCTACATCCCCAATCTCAATAATAAAAATTGGATTTAGTTGGCCAATGCAATAATGTACAGAAACACAAAAGTTCAGTTTAATGAAGGAGGATCTAACTTGGTACATAAGATTGGGATGGTTTAAATGGCATTCAAAAACCTTCTGCACATAAAGCACAGGCTTGAAGTCACTGGTCTCTAGAGAACAAAGCTATACCGAAACCATGGAACCAACAATGACATGACCTGTATCATTTTTAACTCCTTCTCGGCATTTGAAGTGAGCCCCACCACATGCTAAAATGATGGGACTCAATGACCTGTCAGAAGATGTGTAAAGGTGAACATTTACTGTAAGGGTCCCTTATATAATTGCAACCACTAAAACCCCTATTACTAACAATATAGATGCATACATAGACATCTGAAGATAAGGGAATTCGTACTATGGAGGTAGCCCATGCAGAAGAGAGAGGGAATTACCAGTCTTTGTTGGTTCTATTTTCTTTGCTGTAAGGTGGCGAAAAGATATACACTAATCCCCTCTCTAAAGGAATTCCATTGTTTTCCAACTTGCTGATGGGGTATAGTCCCAAGGGTCATGGAAAGGGTGGGTGTAGGGGGGAACAAATACTGAGCCTCTCTGTTATGGCTGAATAAAACTGGCACCTTATTGGGGGCTCAATTTAATCTTTGCCATGGGGCCCCTTCTTTTTGTTTGCGCCACTGTCTATAGATGTCTCCCAATCATCCATGTCTATAGATAAGGATCCATTTCCATCGATGATATCTCCCTTCCCCTAGATTTATGTTCTGGGACAAAAATTTTTTAAAAAATACATTAAGTAATATCGAATATAGATATTTGCAGAGCGTCTTGGGACTGAATTAGTATGGCTCATGACGCAACTTGTGGTTTTAAAACAGTCTAAATGCTTTTCGTAGTTTGTAATCTCTTTGGTTGGTTCATTTCTGGTAGAATTTTTGTTAATGGTCCTTAAATGTCTCTATTTTACATAGGAATTTTTTTTATATTTAAAGTTTGCCACGAGTTGTTTAAATCATCAAATATCTTTCCTCTAAATAATCAGATACATAATGCGTAATGCAGAACACAAATATGAATTATACATTTTCATGCAATGTGATACCACAGTAAATGATACAAATCCAATCCGCATTCTTTGGCCATGATGTTCTATAACCGTCCATCCTTATAGACATCACACATAACTGAGAGCGCCAACTAAAACACAAATCTCCCTCGTACTAGAAGAGCATGTTCACAAAATGAACAGCGTCTATTAATGTGGAGAAGTTGTTGTAGGGCTCCACAGTCTTTCTTCCTGACACTTCGCATCCTTTATAGCAAGGTCTGCAGCATGGGGACCGAGAGCCGTCTAATGCTGCCCACACAAAGAAGACATTGTTCTGGGTGAAGAGAAACTGGTGCTTTGGCAAATGCTGCTGTCTGTTAGAGCCTTGTCTCTTGTTCTGGGTATTGAAAAGGCGACATTCCTTAGCTGGCTGTGCGCTCAGTTCTGCATGTTCTGTAGCCTTCTATAACTTATTGATATATTTTTATGAGACAAAAATTAAAGAAAAGTTAAACTGTAAAAAAAAAAAAAGTGGAAAATATGTGAAAGACACTCTTCACATTAGAGTCATGGCTTCCATTCATAACAAATTCATGCAAACTATGCTGGATCAGTTTTTAGACAGATACAGATAAACCTCGATGGACCCCAAATGACGTAAAATGAGGTCTGTCGGGTTTCCGGTATTTTTGACTGCAAGAATGACGCTGCCGACTGAACCATTCTTGCTGTCAAAATTACCGAAACTACTGATGGAAATAGAAAAATTCAAATATAAGCAGAGACTTAGACATTTCTGAAATGTTTTATAATTTTAAAGATTAGTGGTGAAGTTATGGCATATTTATAGTTTGAGTTACTTTTCATTATTTCTTAAAGTCTCTGTCTGCGGCTTCTTCATATAACCATCCTCTTGTGGACAGAAGAGGCCGCTTTGTATGCGACAAGCAGCCATTGCTTCCACTCATCACATATAGAGCAGCATGTCCTATGTTTGAGATCATCTGTTACTGATAGGATATAGAAATAGTAGACACGCTACTAGACATTGGGAGTTAGTGAAGACACATTTGTCCAGGTGTTGTTAGAAACTGGACAGATAGCACAGACAACATTGTGGTATCAGGTCTCCCTAGATAAGGACTAGAATTTTTAAAGTTAATACAGTATCTCGCACTACAAATATGCAGGGATTTCACTGCTATTCTTTAATGTTACATAATCTAAATCAAAATGTCACATATTTTCATATACCAACAACCTAATTTACTATATTCTCCATAACATTCAGTCAAGTTTCGATCTCAGCATTTATTCACATATAGTTCAATCAATATTAAAGAATTTCTCTAAGAATGTAAAAAAAAATGGCTGAAAACAAGTGCGCGCTAGAGGTACTCTACTATTATAGTTTCTAAGGCCAAAAAAAAGACACGTGTTCATCCAGTACAGTCTGTTATTTTGCAATGATGATCCAGAGGAATGCAAAACTCCCATGAGGCAAAAACCAATTTTCCTCATCATAGGAAAAAAAATCTAATTCCTACGCTAATATGACAATCAGAATAAATCACTGAATCAACAACTCATCTACAGTATTTTAGTGACCGTAACTTGTGATATTATTACCAAGAAACGCATCCAGGCCCCTTTTAAACTCTTTCAGTGAATTCCCCATAACAACTTCCTCTGGTAGAGCGTTCCATAGTCTCACTGCTCTTACAGTAAAGAATCCCCTTCTATATTTGAATAGAAACCTTCTTTCCTCTATACGTAGAGGATTCCCCCTTGTTAAAGTTACAGTCCTGGGTATAAATAGATCTTTATAGAGATTTCTGTATTGACATTCGATACATTTATACAAAGTTATTAGGTCACCTCTCAGCGACTTTTTAAAAAAAAACTAAATAACCCTAATTTTTAAAATGCTAATATCAGATATGCTATTATTACTTTATTTTTTCATTTAGTTCTCTGTACTGTAGTTCTGTGATAGAAACAATGGTTGGATTATCAGCATTTCCAAGTTATCGGATGCTGGAATTTCACTTTATCTTTGTCAACTAGGGTTCTGTATCCATTTTTATGTAATTATGCATATTTTATTATTTTTATTTACGTGATATTGGGTATGCGTTAAATATGTAATCCAGTTGCGGCTTTGAAATGATTTTTTTTCTTCATTAATTTTACTTTAGAACCCTACTATGTTGAACTTTAATACTGGAAAACTGGTGAAAGGGTTGTTGGTTGCTGGACAAACCGGCATTATGAAGGTTAAAATGATGATTGCCTATCAAGGTTCAGCGGCTGATTACTAAAAAGGTCAATAGTTCAGCTAAAGCTGGAACAGGAGAACTAATAAGGTTGCCTCTATGGAAGATATTTTAGCTTTTACTTGATTCATATAGTACAAATTTCCCTTGACAGGGTGGAAATGAAATCCACAAATTTCACATATGATGCTGCCTATTGTATGTCTATATCCAGCGCGTTATTAGCTTAGTAGATATTTTTTTCTTTCATCTGCGTGCTGGCTCGGCTTGCAACTTATTTCCTGTTGATGAGAATGAAAAGCAAACTGATGGCTCTCATTATTTTTTACCACATCTCATAACCATTAAGATAAGCGACTAGAATTTTAATATATTATTTAATTATACATTGTCATGCTGATTGTGGCCGACGTTATTTTTGTGTCCGGTGAGGCTTTTTTTCTTAACCAAAAATGGTTTCTCTGCTAAAGTAATATATTTAATTACTTATTTGGTTATAAACATCTTCATATTTTAAAACATCATTAGTTACAGGGGTTTTCTGGGATTTTTGGACAGACCACCAATGTTTGTGGTTCTGACCTCCTGAGAGCCCCACTGATTAGCAAAACGAAGGGTATGTTGTGATCCCCTGCATTGTTTTCCCGGACTTCGTGTACCAAACCTTTTCAGGTAACTTTTTAGAATAAGCTGTCATAAGTGTGCACATGAGGAATAACAGAATTTCTGGCCATTATGACTTTTATATAGCATTGTTTAACAGTTTTCCTCTCTGCAGGCGTTTTCTCTAATTCTCCGTTTACTCTGAGCATGTCTTCTATACACTGAACACAGAGAAGAGGAGAATCCTGCCTTCCTCTCTCTATCTGTTACATATATAGAAACAGCAGCAACATGAAGGACATTATACAGCAGTAATGAGCAGTATAGCTGTGAATCTAGCACTGGGGTTCCATAAAACACTTACTAGAAGCTGCTGCAGTTTGTGTGTGTATCTGCCTCCCTCTGTCACTCTGCTCTTTCTCCCTCCTATCTCCATAGACTTCTATGGTCAGCTGTAACCTGGTCCCTCAGTAAGTTGAGAACCTGTCTTGTCTTGAGTAGACAAATTCAGCAATAATGCCCGTATGAGTAAACAGGAGGGGTAAGAGCTGATGAGTGGTGAAAGAGGCATTTTTCTGTAACGAGATCTATTAAATTTTTTTCTTATATTTGCTTATACTAATGATTTATGCAAAATTTGTTGAATAGTTAGTGACCATTTAAACATAAAGATATGAGTAACGCTCAATGGGAAAGTGATATACAAAAAGATATTTTGCACAAATAAATATAAATTGTCATTGTGGTCCCAGAGATCAGATCTCCTTACATGTCTGTCAGCTCTACTTACATGTCTATTTTAGTAAATGTATTCCCAATAAAATAAAATTCTTGAGCACCCTGTCTTAGAACTTTGCATAGTGCTGTTCCTCTGTTATTTCTCCTGGAAATGTGTGAATACATGGACACCTGGGTGTTACCATTCCCCTGGTCAATGTACCTTCTCTGACACTGTCTAATCAGGGCTGACAGTATTTGCACAGTGCTTGCTCTGCTGATTTGCACTCCTGGAAGTATATAGGAGAGGGTTTTTTTTTTACGTTGAATTATTTTTCAGGATGTAACTAAAATTCTCTCCGTTTTTTTTAACTTATTTTTATTATATATAATACGCAATTTCAATGTTTCAAAAAGAAACCAGCCAACCAAAATTTTATTTATTTTATTGCGATGGTACTGGATCATATACTTAAAGAGGCTCTGTCACCAGATTTTGCAACCCCTATCTGCTATTGCAGCAGATAGGCGCTGCAATGTAGATTACAGTAACGTTTTTATTTTTAAAAAACGAGCATTTTTGACCAAGTTATGACCATTTTTGTAATTATGCAAATGAGGCTTGCAAAAGTCCAAGTGGGTGTGTTTAAAAGTACAAGTCCAAGTGGGTGTGTATTATGTGCGTACATCGGGGCGTTTTTAATACTTTCACTAGCTGGGCGCTCTGATGAGAAGTAACATCCTCTTCTCTTCAGAACGCCCAGCTTGTGACAGTGCAGATCTGTGACGTCACTCACAGGTCCTGCATCGTGACGGCCACATCGGCACCAGAGGCTACAGTTGATTCTGCAGCAGCATCAGCGTTTGCAGGTAAGATCGACAGAAAAAATACATTCTCTTTCCAAAAGTAATTTTATTGTGCAAAAAGTTATAAAAAAGTTCTATAAATTAGGTATCGCCGGAATCGTACTGACCTGCAGAATAAAGGTAACATGTAGTTTATAACGCATGGTGAACGCTGTATATAAAAAAAATAACTAAAAAACTATGGCAGAATTGCTGTTTTTTTGTCACCTTGCCTCCCAAAAGAAGGATAACAAGTGATCAAAAAGTTGCATGTACCCCAATATGGTACCAATAAAAGCTACAGCTCGTCCCATAAAAAAAGAGCCCTCATAGCACTACGTCTATGAAAAAATAAAATAAGTTACGGCTCCAATAAGTCAGGAAAGAAAAATATCCAGCAAAGCACACATGGAGGCGGCTCCGGTACAAAGAAATGCATAGCTGGCTGTACCACCCTGCTTCTGACAACTAGTATTTATCTATTGGTCAAGGAGATGTTATGAATAGGAATAGGCTAAATTCTCTAACTCCTCAGAAGCAGGAATGGGGGGGGGGGGGGGCAAATGGCAGGACCAGCAAACTTACACCAAACCCTTCTGTAAGTTTGCTGGTTCAGTCTTCTACTGGCCTCTGCTTCTGCCTTAACATCTCCCGGACCGGTAGATATCTGCTTTTGACAAGTTATACACATATCGGACTTTGCTGTTTATTTTTATTGTAGGATGGAATTTTTATTTACTTTGTGATGTTTGATGTCTATTACCATGGCACATGGACAAACGCTTGCTATAGTGCTAATAAATTGACAGGAGTAATTAAGGTTTTTGACGGCTGCCCTAATACAATCAGTTATGGATACGGACTGCGGCACTGACCACAGACAGGGAGATGAGGTGCTTTTGAGGTAACTCACAATACGGCATTCTGGTAGTCTTCACATTCTAATTATGGTAATCTCGCCCACACAAATCGCCGTATGCAGGACAACGAGCGCATGGTCACATGAAGAAAATTAATGAAATCGATAATAATGTTTTAATTTGTCACATACATTTTTGTTTTCTTTTTTGTATTTTGGGCCATTTTGTTGTTTTTTTTATATTGATTGTGGCCAACCCCTTTAGTAACTGCCCTGGTACTAAAACTCATGATGATTAGTGAAGGGCCCTTTCCCTGGATCCTGGTTAGAAACACTGGGATGAGAAAATATAACGTCATGGTTATCTGATTGACTCAAGTATTCATAGTGATTCAATAGTTTGCATATATAGGGAATACTGGTCCTCATTTATGTCTAACAGAAAAAAAGTGTGTCCTATCAGCAACCAATCAGAGCTCAGCTTTCATTTCATACTCTGCTCTGTAAAAATGTAAGTTGTTCTGTGATTGGTTGTTATGGGCTACAAGGCCAATTTTTACTATAAGACAAGTTTGATAAATTGTGAGGCCGCGTTGCTCCATATATGGAGAATTTTGGATCATTCTATACATGTATGAATTAAGACAACAGTAAGGCCTCGTGCACACGACCGTGTGCGCCAGCCGAATCCCGTCAGTGATCCGAGGAAAGATAGTACATGTCCTATCTTTCCTCGGATCAGAGACTCGGATCATTTTTCACAGACCCGATTCACCCGCTTAAGTGAATGGGTTCGTGAAGACTATCGGGTGCCATATATATATATATATTTTCAAATATAACTACTCTAAATTGTTAAAGAAATGCAGCAAGATTTGCGCAAAGCTTCACATTACCACAACATAATTCTAACAGAGCCGGCATAATTTTACAATAAGTATACTGGCCAGGATTTATCAATTTAATACATCAATCTGAATTTACACTTGCCACATAACATGAAACATTAATGACATTCCCCTGGAGCTATTTTTGAATATGAAGCGATAGATCTAGTTATCTTTTTAAAGGGAAATGCCTGTAACATAGATTTACTAATTGTACATTCTGTTCTTTGTATTTAAGACATAGATTTCCCTTTCCAGGGTGATTGATTCAAAACCTTATTTTTCAGCTCCAGTGTTGCTCCCTTGAGCCTATAGGACTGTAAAGCTTCAATACAGTTGTAATAAGAATCATGAAAGACCCATTAATATGCTTTGTATTACGGTAGTTTTACACACGCAGAAATCGCCCGTTTTTACAAGCGCCTATCGATAATACAACTTTTTAATCGGCACCCGTTTGCTTCATTCGGACGGAGCAATGATTATAAAAGTATAGGGACAATCGATCATTAATTTGATCGTTCGGCCCCATACTTTTGCATCTTGTCAGCAGAACATTCCCTGATTACGTGGGCAGATGTGCTGCTGACTAGCGACCATTATTTTTGCTGCATACAAGATGCAAACAGCCGATGAACGAGCGTATGAACGCCCATTCATCCGATCATTTTCTCGTGTAACGGGGCCTTTATGCTTGCCCTCATTACTTAGGCCTTAATCACACAACTGTGTTCGGTCCGTGATATACAGACCGGATGTTTGCCGCATTTCCTGGCCCAAACACCGTTCAGGGAGTATTACGCTAGGTGTCCCTGCCTCCCCACGGGAATACTGTCCTACTGTATATCACGGACCAAACACGGTCATGTGAATAAGGCCGGACATGGTAATTCTACAGGGCACTGCAAGGTCTCCTGCACACGTAGCGTAATGGATGCAGATTTTCCTTCAGCATTTGCCAGTAGCAGCAAAGTGGATGAGATTTCAAAATCTCGTCCACACGCTGCTTAAAATTTCCGTGCAGATATTGACCTGCTGTGCAGAGTTTTTTAAAGCGCAGCATGACAGTTCATTATTACGGAATGGTTGCATATTTGTTGCTGAATTTCTTTATTAAGTTCAATTAGGAATTGAAATTCTGCAACAAATAGCATGTCACGATTTTTGCTGTGGAAAAGCTGCGAATTCACGGCAAAAAATGTTCCACTTTAAGAAAAAAAAAGAAAATCAATACTAACTACTCCTGGTGTTCCCATAGCAATGCCTGACTCCTCCCACATCTGGTCTGAGTACTGCTGGCCTCCTGGGATGACATTTCATCCCATGTGATTGCTGCAGCCAATCACAGGCTGTAACCGTCACATAGGAGAAAATGTTATCCCAGGACGCTGGCATCACGGACACCAGCCCCAGGAGAAGTGACGCGTCATTATGGGAGTCCAGGGGAGGTAAGTATTAACGCAGCAAATCCGACAACTGTACAGCGGCCCCAAAGGTTAAGGTATAATACTGCCAGTCAGGTCAAAACTCCTCGCCATATAAAATGAAAGAAAGATTAAAGACTACATAGGGAAAGCAGTTGTGCATTATTTGAATTAATCTAATTCACATGTAATAACAGAGAGAGATTTTTTTTCATGTAATGGTCCTCATTTCCTGCTATTCTGGCATTCAGCTAAGTCAATCCTAAGGCCTCGTGCACACTACCGTATTATGGCTCCAGACAAACTCTTAAATCGAGCATAAACTTCTGTATGGCCATACTGTACCTCTGTATGCTACCGTTTTTAAAATTGTTCTATGTTTTATCGGACACTTCATCACTCTCCCAGTAGAATCCGGACTCCATGTGCCTCCATACAGTCTCCATGCACATGACTGTGCTGTGTTCATGAGATCTAATTCTGGATTAGCAGAAAGAATAAACAATGGTTCTGTATTTTCCAAATTCACACTTAGGAAGATCAAGGAGCTTCTGGACACCTGGAAACGATTGCTCTGTATTTGGAACTCGAGATTACCTGGATGACTTTTTTCTAAAGTAAAGTGTTGTCCCATCATCTATTTGGGCATCATAGAGTTGGGTTCAGGACCCCCTTGTAGGAGCCTGAGCAGAGAGCCGCTAACTAGTTTCAGCTCTCGCTCTGGTGGACTTAGGCCGTCCATGTATTATATGGATGGCCATTCATCTGAATTGCCCCTATGTAATACTACATTTTTGCTTCAGCGGCTATTGCAGGGAAATGGCTAGCTGCAACTTCCCCAGGCAAAATCAGCCGTTTACCTCAGGAGCTGGACTTCATAGTGTTATTTATATTGTTAGTGGACATGATAAATATATATGTACTGTATAAACTGTATATCGATGATGCCCATAAGATATCATACATTGTGTGCATTGCCGTCTGACCCAGCGGGAAATATTACACATTATACTGACTCATTAAACATGTTATCTCGCTGGTGTTAGCACAGCCTTCATAGAGGATTTTTATGGCTTTGTAATAGACTGAGAGTTGAGTATAAAGCCTGCCGTTCTGATCTGCTGTGTACACACAATGACTCCTATTGTAACCCGATGGAATTCTGCAGTCCTCTGTGTCACCTCAAGTCTTGTCAGGGCAGCTTGAGCCCTGTATTAACCTCTCATGTGTTCTACACACCAATAGACAAGCCCTACTTAGGTAAATAGCAAGAAGATCTTCCCGTCCTTCCTGCGTTAAAGTTACATCTTCGGAATAGTTGCTCTGGCTTTAAATAAAAGGCACAAGAACCGGCTTTATTCCTCTCACAGCCCCTATGGTTTCAGGTATCGCTCCTCATTTTCCACAAAGTGGATAAGATATCCACACAATTAAAAGTGAAAAATAATCTGGCTTCCTTTGCCAGTGGCGAATGTTCACAGAACACATACTAATACAATAGATTATGAATTATTTATGCCCACAACTTTCAGTTTTTTCTACTGGCAATCTGTAAATGAGGACATCGAATGTAGCAGAGAAAGAATGACACTTGATATGTTACCCATTAAGATAACAAGATGAGGGGCAATGATTCAACTCGAGTTTTTTTTTACCCTTCGGGATGTATGACAGATAAAATATTAACGCTAAAGCTCACATTCGTGGTTTCTGGTAGTAGTGCTCATCTCATTTTCACTGTGCAGAGGCCTTCGTTCTGAAAATATATTGTAATGGCTTACATTATGACATAGGATTACCAAGTATATGTTTACTTCATCATCATCCGCTTTCTTCGTTCTCACTGGTGTCATGGCCTCTGTTTGTACAGAAGCCATGACTGATGCGTTGTTATCTGTTTAGTATTGGATCCTAACAGTTTCCATTGACTTAATAATGGATCCATCAGGATTCCCCCTTTTTTTTTTTACTGGATAGAATAGCGCAGCAGGTTAAACTGTTTTGGCCATCAAAAAGCAGCAGATGCCTGACTGAAAAAACTAAGGGAAGTATGAACAGAACATAAGGAATAAACAGACAGATTTATTAATATTGGCCTGCAGAGAGACAGCCTAAAGCTAGTGGTGTTGGGCTGAAGATGCGCCAAATGTTTCAATGACGCGCATGCTGTTTGATGGATCTGGTGCATATCAGACTTCTTTCTCTTTTTTTGTACACCTATTGAGTGGTATACTTCAGTCCAAAAGTGGCACGCGCACTTCACTACTCGACAAATTATAAGTATGTGACCCGACATGACGAGCATATCGCAAATCAATGTTCTTTCTGGCGCACGCAGTAATAAATTTGGCCAACCATATATGCGCCAAGAAAATAGGTGCACAAAATGCTGAAACCTAGGTGCAAAGACCATAATAATTCTTCATATACCGTGTATGTATATATATATATATATATATATATATATATATATTTATATATTCTAGAAGAGTTACCTGGCTTCGTATGGGTCTATTTGTTTGTTTGTTTGTTTGTGTGGTTAAAAAGTTAGTTTCCTACTGATGTAGCTCGTGCAGCAGCCATGCACTTTTCTGGAGTCTTTCGTCCAAGTGCAGGGTTCCGTTTTAGAAGCATGTCTGGTCTGAAAGGGGTTCAATTTATAAGAATTCTGAAATCCAGTATAGGTACAGTCCGTTCACGGCGAGTGAAGAAAGATGGCTGGATTGTTATGGAAGCCCGGTGTAAAACAAAAAGGACAGGCTTGTTAGGGGAACCTGGTGTAAATCTGTGTGTATGTCAGTGAGGCTAAGAATGGAGAACCTGCGAGCTTTTTATTGTCTAATACGGATCATCTGATGCGATGTGGAGGAGGACCCTTGATGTGGAAGCCAGTGGTGCCATGTTTGATTTTGTATTGCAATTTTTGGTGAATATGTAGAGAACGGTATGCCCTAGAGGACTAAAACCTGGACTAAAAACTTCGATAGCGCCTGATTTACTTATGCAGCAAATTTGGTTCAGATCAGTTCAGTCGTTTGGCCGTGCTTATAAAGCAGACAACAGAAACTCATATATATATATATAATATTTTTTATTTTTTTTCAAGTATTTCCTGACCATTAGAACAGATTTTCATGAGTTGAAAAAGATTGTGTTACCGTAGATGCAAAGACCATCTGCAAGAACACTCACAATTAGTCATCTGGGCACAATTATCTCTTGGCCAAGTTAGAGGCCACTTTAGACAAACCCTTTATACATGCCTTATTAGGCCATATGGAGTTAATAGAAGGGGTCTGGCGGACATTCTGTGTGTGTGGGTCCACAATGGAGGCACATCGACATCAATTGCTATCATGTAATGAACAGTAAGCAGCGCTTTTACCTTGGGATAACGACAAGACAACACTAAGAACCTTTGGGTTTGTCAGAATAATAAACTAACCAGGAACCTTGCAGTCCAAAATCACCAGGATAAGGTTCCAAAAAATATTTTCTTCCATTAATCTAAATAATAATAATTGAATAAGTTGTTTCTACGTTGTGTATTTAGATACGAAGTTTCTGGAATATCTTCCCCTGGATTCATACATGTTCCTCATAATTAAACATAAAATTATTCCCCAATTATTCCCCAATTGCTCCCCAATTATTACATATAACATTTCAACAATCGGTGTGCATCGACACGTTTACCACCATTTACAGGTTTAATACTGTACATTTATACCCTGAAATGCGCTGTATAGATAGAAAATAACGCAGCCACAGAGCCCTTCCACTGAAATAAAGCAATACTTGTAACCGACTGTCATGCTTGCATGGGCAAGTTTAGAAACTTGTAGATAAGTGATGTCTATGAAACAAAATCGTCCATGGCAGCGAGCCTAGTACATGTCATGTTGACGCAGCAAAAGAATAAAATACCAGTTAAGTTTTCATTAGCGTTGGTACAGAATGTTGTTCTTGTGGGGGAGAGACAAAATGGTCCTGATCTGTAACTGTGTGACACGTTTTAAGTCGTATGATTATCCATGTTTAACAAGCACATCCCATTGTTCACGTCTTGCCTACAGTGTAATGACTATGTCATGCCGGGTGTGAATGTAGCAGGCCTTCATAATGAAGAAGAAGTACTCTCCAGATTTCAGTCTTCACTGTTTATCACACACAAGAGGGTTTGGCTTTTTTTCCCTTGCAATCCCAGCTTTTGTGTGTGCCGTGTAATTTGTCTACTATGTATATAGTTAGTAATCCTGACCAGCTGGACAATATATAATTAATCACTGACTTAGAGGATAGAAAGATCCAAACATTAGATCAGAACGCTGGATTAGAACATTAGATTGCTTGCTATATACAGTGCCGTGTGTAGTTTAAGGGTGGTACATCAGTAAATCAAATTAAAATCTTCAAGTACAGAGCAAGGAAAGATTAATTTATATTATAACTTTACAAAATATATTCGTATGTGTTCTTTTCTTTTGCAACTCCAGGAATGCTTTTGCAACCTCCAGTTTGCTTGAACAACTGTTAGCTATAGAATGATATATATACTGCATTGAATGCGGAATTTAAATTGTTGAACCAAATCCAGTAATCTTTCAAAAGGACCTGTCAACTCTCCTGAAATGTTTGTTTTAACAAATAATTGTATTCCCCATGAAATGCCAATTCTGGATCATCTTTTCTTAGAACTCTATGTTGTGTTGTTCCTACATTATTTCTAGAAATGTATGAGGAAATTGACAACTGGGAGTTTTATTAGTTGGGGGTGTGTCCCTACACAGACTGACAATGTCCAATCAGTGCTGAGAGAGTGAGACTGTGTAGAGACACGCCTCTTTGACCAGGGAAATGCTAACACCCAGTTGTCAATTTATTCAAAAATATCTAAGGAGGAATAATAGAGGAATGACACAACATAGGGTTCTAAGAAAGTATGTTCCAGAATAGCTATTTCATGTGGAATACAAGTATTTACTAAAATAGACGTGTCAGGAAAGGTGACAGGTCCTCTTTTATAGAGCACAAAGCTTAATTCCATTCATCAGAATCAGGCAAGGTGTAGGAAGGCAGGAAAGGAGTATCTTTCATGTGTTGTCAGATCTAGGGATCATACGTCCTTTTGAGCCTACAAATGCTTCAATGTGAGAGGTCAGAGGAGTCAAAATGAGTTACTTTTTCTTTTTACTATTCTATTCTAATTTGTTTTCCAAATCTAGAGTAGGCAATTCTGTTAGCAACCTCTGGAAAAATCGGTAGCTTGGTATTTCAGGTTCCACCTGCATATTTGTCAATATGACATCCCCATCAGAAAATCAAGTTACACAGTCAAATAAGTCTACAATGTTGCCTACCTGATAGGCTTACATGGTAGACCAAAACTGGCAACTGTATAGCCATAGCCTTATAATTAATGAAATGTGTTCTCAACAGCACCAAATACCTATGGAATCCACTTGCCTCAGGTAAAGAAATCTTCCATGTGCACTAGATAGTTGTCCAAAAATGATGGCATCCATTTACATTAATTTCACGTCTAGCTCCCCAGTAAGTAGTATCTCATCAGTAAAATGTCATGCCATAGATTCCTTGCCAGCAAGTGTGTATAAATGTTTTTTAATGTTATGAATGTTACAGTTCTGATATGTTTATTATATGCAGATTTTCATAATGGAGTACGTCGTTTTGACGGAATGAATAGCGTGGTCGACTATTCATTCCTTCAAAACGACGGAACTTTTGCACATCTGAGACAAACGAAAAAACATTTGCACCAGATCGGTCACATTGAAATCAATGGTGGTGCAAACGGAAACCTATGGTTTCCTTTTGTTTGACAGGGTTCCGTTCTGACAGGAAGCTCTGACGGAACGTCAGAACGGAACCGTGACGCAGCCGTGAACAAAGCCTAAGCATGGCGAAAATGTAAAACTCAGGAGTCCACAATGTCTCTTTTATGTTCTATCACTGTTAAAACTTTATTCTAAACATGATATGTTGGATTATTGACATAGGACATTGCTCCGGTGTGGATTGACTTTTACATGGCATGTTGCCTTAAATTGGACAGTATCTGGGATAAACCCATTTATTGTTTGTGTAAGAACCAACCTCCGTTTGAAGACAATGCCACCATTGTTCCGTCATTAGCACGTCTGCAGGTGGCTGGCGCAGTCTTACAGCAAGTGTAACCTTAGATCTTCCACTACTTAGTAACATAATTCCCGTCACAATGTCAACTTTTATATTTACCACTTTTTTTTTTAGATTAAATGTTTCTTTCTAAAAACATCTGCTGTAAGGTTTCAGATTATATTGAGGCTATAAAATCATACATGTACCTTCTCTGATCCTTACATATGAAGTAGCATATGGTCAGTGTGACGTACAAGTTTCTATAGCAGAGTACTTTTAACTATGGCTACTGAGTAGTTTGGCTGCCTAAAATCTAAGTAAAATAAAAAGCTTTTAAAGATAATTGATGTGTTTATACATTTACAATTTTTACCTTCGTACAACACTGTGGCAATGGTAGAAAGCAAATATGATAAGTATATTCAAAAGGTCATCTGTCATTCGGTTGCTAAAGACCTGCCAATTATCACGATTCGCTTATTTCTTAGCGATTGTAAAAATAATTGACCAGTGTGAATGCAGGGAAAAAATGAACAATAAAACTATAATTTATCCTTGATCTTGATTGACTGTGCCGCTATAAAAATCACTATTGCCAATTGCACAATTAGTTAAAGGGATTTTCTCATTTCTTAAAATGATTGCATACTGCTAGGATAAATCATAACTTTCTGATCGGTGGGGGTCCGCCTTCTGGGACCGTCATCGATCCTGGGATTGAGTGAGCCAGCAGCACTGCATCCCCTTTTGCTTTGCAGAGAAAAACAGTGAAGGTACTGCAGCGCTAAACCTGCACTATGGCTGCTTCATCCAGAGGTCGGGCCACCACCTATCAGAAAGTGATGGCATATACATCACTTTATAAGCTAGGAGTAACCCTTTAATGTAAATTCCGCACATAGGCAGATATATATATATATATATATATATATACATACATACATATATATAATGTGTGTGTGTGTGTGTGTGTGTGTGTGTGTGTGTGTGTGTGTTTGTGTGTGTGTGCAAAAAAGACGCAGAAAAGTTATTTCAATTATAGTATATCATAATTGTATTACACCATTGTAACATGTGACAGGTGTGGAAACGTATCAACAAATGCGACTCTTCTGTTGGAATAGAAACAAACATTACATTGGTTCCTCTAGCATTCAGCTTTTGTTTTTGAATGCACAAAAAATGGCATACATTGTATATGTTACCAAAACCTTAAGTCATAAAAATATGTTTCTATTATGTGTAGGCTAAATGCATGGATAACTTCAGAGTTTTTCTTCTCCAATATAATCAAAGCTTTCATATGGATTTATTTCAGTCTGCTGTAGTCTAGTACTCCTCTCTCAGACCTATAACCCAAAACTGAAGCAAAAATGACTTAAAGGGAATGTGTTACTAGCAAAAAATGCATTTTTTTTTTTAGTTAAACAATTAGTGTGTAGGTGATTAAACATTGTTCTAATTTTTTTATTTTTTTTTTTCACGAGTCAGGAAATATTATAAATTAGATTCTAATTTATAATATTTCCCAGCACTGGTCACTAGATGGAGCAATTCCCAAAATTGCAGCATTGCATGTGGTAAAGCAACCACATTGCTTTATGCTGCAAAATTGGGAAAAAATCCCTCGCTCTAGTGAGCTCTCAGAATCCCCCCTCCTTTATCCTGGCTAGTGCCGGGAGAAACGAGGGGATTGAACGGTCAAACCTCCTACACTGTGTGTCGCCATTTTTTGAGCTAACACACACAGTGTAGAAGGTTTACATACAGTAGTAAACACACTGAAACACGAACATACATAGAAATCACTTACTTGCTCCTGCCGCCGCCGCTCCCTCCGGTCCGTCCGCTCCGTCTGCTGCCGCTGCTCCAAGTGCACAAGTCCGGAAGCCGCGACCGGAAGTAGTAATCTTACTGTCCGGCCGCGACTTCCGGTCTACAGGAAAATGGCGCCGGACGGCGCTCAGTTCAACTTGGACTGTGTGGGAGCGGCGCATGCGCCGTTCCCACACAGACGGCGTACACCATAGTGGATGGAACGGGCCCCGTTCGCATTCACTATGGGACTGTAGCTGCCGTATTCCATGTCTGTATGTGTCGTTAATCGACACATACAGAAATGGAAAAAAAAATGGCAGCCCCCATAGGGAAGAAAAAGTAAAAAAATAAAAAAAAGTAACACACAAACACACAAATAAATACAAAAGTTTTTTTATAAAACACTAACCTCAAACTGATATAAATTTTTTTTTGGGGGTGACACAATTCCTTTAAAGGGAACCTGTCACCAGCTGGCCGCTGCTGTCTAAAGTTTATTGGTGTTGCCCCCTCTCCTAAACACCTCCTCCAACTGTAAATAACGGTCTGCAAACATTTTGCACCTTTTATGGTAATAATCTGGCAGTGGACAGTGATGTCAGGGGCTTCCCCAGCCGAAGTCCCGGAACAGAGCGCTAGTGTAAGCTCTGCTCTGGGACTCTGGCTCTGGGGAAGCTCCTGACATCACTGTCCATATATAGACAGTGATGTCAGGGGCTTCATCATTTGCCGGCGCACTCCTCCTTCGTCCTGCTCTCTCCTTTCCCGAGATGCCCCGCGGGCCGCGGATGACAGCCTCAGGGGCCGCGTGTTTGAGACCCCTGATCTACAGATTGAACTAACAGGAAAAAATTGTTTATAGATACGTACCAAAATTTAAATCCCAACTGTCTTGGCATTTGTTAGCTCCCCCCCCCCCCATTCCACCTGTGAATGCCCAAAAATATGCTACTTTCAGTGCAAATTTCTAGGAAAAAAGAAAAAAACGTGACCTTTTGGTAGGTATGTTTTCTACTATGGAAGTTAATGCTGGTTAAAGAGGATCTGTCACTAGTTTAGTAATGCCCAATCTCCTAGCTAATCTAATAGGCAATGTCACACTGATAATGCTAGTGAAAATTGTGTCACAAAAAGTTTATTTTTTAAAAAGTTAAGAGCTTTTTTCTAAATAAGCAAATTAGGCTATGCTAGCCAAGTGGGCGTCAACACCAGCGATATACTGAGGTGGAGCTACCTCACAGCCTCTGACGCTGTCCTATCAGCATGAAGCTGCTTCACACTGTGAGAGACTGTGGCTGGAGGGAAGGGGGATCACTTTAAATATCCATATCTCTGGCTGCGGACCACCTAGAACATTGGTTATGGTGGCATATGAAAGATGAGATTCTAATATGGATCGCAGTTCTAGCTGTGAAACAATCGGAGGTATCACAAGTTGAAAACACAGTCGGGCAATGGAAGCTGTATACTATATGATCAGGCTGTGTTGCTGGGCTGAGAAGAGGAGAACGGTATGATGCTGATTGGACAGGGTCATACAGAAAACTGTACACTGCCCAGAGTGAAAAGAAAGAGTCACCTTCTATTTGGCAAGTATTTTTAGACAAATGCTCATAACTTTGCAAATAATAAACGTTTTTGAAAACAAATCACACTATAGTTATCAGCATCATAGCGCCTATTAAATTAGTTAGGATATAGGGAATTAATAAACTACTGATAGATCGTCTTTAAACTATATATGTGTTGTTAAGTTACTACATAGGCTTAATAAACTGAAGCATAGCTAATAGAGTACCAAAACAACAAAATACTTTTTTGACCTTATGTGCAAGTCTTGTTTTGCCACACAGGAAAATTTTTCACACCTGCTTAATGAGATGCCTGTTGAATGGAGGATCACACCATGGATGGCCAAGAAAAAAAAAAGTTATGTGTCAGGTCCTGTTCTGTTTATGAAAACCTTCCAATAGCTCAAGCACATGGCAAGGTCTCGTGCACAAATCCTGTTTATCTGCACAAGGAGTCCCTATGGGTCCATGTGTCACCGAATATTTCTTAAGTGATATACTCTCTAAAATGCTGTATTTGACCGAGCATGCCATTATTTTTATTTTTTTCTTGCTGATTCTTTTGGAATTTGATAGAAAAAAACCTCTGTGTAAATTCAAAGTCCCATTGAATTCCATACCAGATGCATCCTTTAAAGGGTTATTACCATCTCAGACATTTATGGAATATCCGCAGGATTTGCTTCAATGTCTGATGGATGCGGGTCCCAGATAGCTTTGCATGGCTCTCTACATTATGTTGTTTAGCAGTTCCGGAAACTGACGAGCAAGCACTCTCGATTTATTGATTTATTTATCTTTATTTATATATATATATATATATATGTGTATGTATGTGCGCGATTTATTATATTATACATTATATAGTATATATTATATACATATCTATAATATATACTATATGGACAAAAGTATTGGGACGTCTACACATTACACCTACGGAAGTTTTTATGACATTCCATTCTAAATCCATAGGCATTATTACGGAGTTGGTCCCCTTTTGCAGCTAAAACAGCTTCCACTCTTCTGGGAAGGCTTTCTATAAGATTTTGGAGTGTGTCTAGGAATTTTTGCCCATTCATCTAGAAATGCATTTGTGAGGTCAGGCGCTGATGTTGGATGAGAGGGCCTGGCTCTCAATCTACGTTCTGGTTCATCCCACAGCTGATCAATAGGGTTGAGGTCAGGGCTCTATATGGGCCAGTCAAGTTCTTCCACACCAAACTCACACAGCCATGCCTTTATGAACCTTGCTTTGTGCACTGGGGCACAGTCATGCTGGAACAGAAAATAGCCTTCCCCAAACAGTTCCCACAAAGTTGTAATCATATAGTTGTCCAAAATGTCTTAGTATGCTGTAGAATTAAGATTTTCATTCACTGGACCTAAGTGGCCTAGGCCAACTCCTGAAAAACAACCCCATCCCTCCTCCACCAAACATTACATTTGGCACAATGCAGTCAGGCAGGTAACGTTCTCCTGGCATTTGCCAAACACAGACTCGTCCATCAGGCTGCCAGATAGAGAAACATGATGCGTCACTCCACAGAACACATTTCCAGAGTCCAGTGGCGTCCTGCTTTACACCACTCCATCTGACGCTTGGCATTGTGCTTGGTGATGAAAGGCTTACATGCAGCTGCTCATCCATGAAAACCTATGCCGTGAAGCTCCCATCAAACCGTTTTTGTGCTGATAATGCCAGAGAAAGGTTTGGAACTCTGCAGTTATTAAGTCAGCAGAGCGCTGGTTACTTTTATGCACTATACGCCTCAGCACTTGGTGACCCCGCTCTTTAACTTTGCGTGGTCTGCCTCTTCGTGGCTGATTTTACTGTGGTTACTAAAAGCTCCCGCTTTGCAATAACCCCACTCACAATTGATTGTGAAATATCCAGGAGGGAAGAAATTTCAACGACTGAATGAACTCACTTGTTACAGCGGTGGCATAATTTTACAGTACTACGCTGTAATTCAGTGAGTTTTTTTAGAATAACGCATTCTTTCAGAAATGTTTATAAAGGTAGACTGCATGTTTTTATATATATTTCTTCATTCACCTGTGGCAATCGGACTGAATGAAACTCCTGATTTCAATGATTAAGTGGTGTGGTCCAATACTATTGCCCATATATATATATTTCATCAAATGCTAAAGACACAATTGCAATATGGAAACCTGATACATCGGTTAAATTGAGAAAACTCTGCAAAATCTCCAATTAACAAGCCCAAACTAAAGAAAGATATTCAGGCAGCATAAAACTGCAATGTATAGGGGAGGTAGCGTGTAGGCCATCTATTCAATGTCCATCCCTTTGGTTATTTCCAAGTAATCCCAATTAATGCAAGAGAATTAAAGAGTAATTACTGAATATGTTCTAGAAGAACACTGATGTTCTGGAAACAGAAGAGAGGTTGACAAAAGCAGTTACTTAGTGATGTCTTGCTCTATTTGGTTAAAACGCAGAGAAATTTGGAGTAAAGCTTGCCATTTATTGACTAACGTCATAGATTGTATACTGTTGTGTCACTGTCCAAATAATTCTGGACCTAAGTTTGGGCATTTTAGCTGTTTATCAAAACCTATTGAATATACAGTTATATAATCAATATGGGCTTAAAGTGCAGACTCTCAGCTTTATTTTGTGGGTATGCACATCCTAATTTGAGGAAGGGGTCAGGAATTACAGCTCTTTAATATGTAGCTTCCTCTTTTTCAAGGGACCAAAAGTAGTTGGAGAATTATCTCAAAAGCTATTTAATGGGCTGCATGGGCAATTCCCTCGTTAATCCATCATCAATTAATAAGGTAAAAGGTCTAGAGTTAATTCCAGGTGTGGCATTTGCATTTGGAAGCTATTGCTGTGAACCCACAACATGAGGTCAAAGGAGCTCTGAATGCAAGTGAAACAGACCATCGTTAGGCTGAAAAAAAAATGAAGAAATGCATCAGAGAGAGAGCACAAATGTTGGGAGTGGCCAAATCAAGTTTGGTACATTCTTGAAAAAAAAAAGAGTTCACTGGTGATCTCGTGAACTCCAAAAGTCCTGGACGTCCACGGAAGACAACAGTGGTGGATGATCGCAGAATCCTTTCCATGGTGAAGAAAAAACCCTTCACAACATCTACCTAAGTGAAGAACACTCTACTGGAAGTAGATGTATCAGTATATAAGTCTACTATAAAGAGAAGACTTTGTGAGTGCAAATACAGAGAGTTCACCACAAGGTGCAAACCATTAATCAGCCTCAAAAATAGAAAGGCCACATTAGACTTTGCCAAACTACATCTAAAGAAGCCAGCCTAGTTCCGGAACAACATTCTTTGGACAGATGAAACTAAGATCAACCTGTACCAGAATAATTGGAGGAAGAAAGTATGGAGAAGGCTTGGCAGGACTCAAAAGCACACCACATCCTCTGTAAAACATGGTGGAGGTAGTGTGATGGTATGGGCATGCATGGCTGCCAAAGGCACTGGGTCACTAGTGTTTATTAATAATGTGACTGGAGAGAGAAGCAGCCGGATGAATTCTGAAGTGTTCAGGGATATACTTTCTGCTCAGATTCAACAAAATGCAGCAAGGTTGATTGGACGTCTATTCACAGTACAGATGGACAACGACCCAAAACATACTGCGAAAGCAACCCAGGAGTTTTTTAAGGCAAAGAAGTGGAATATTCTGCAATGGCCAAGTCAATCAACAGATCTCAACCCGATCGAGCATGCATTTCACTTGCTTAACCCCTTCCCTCTTTGGCCACTTTTGACCTTCCTGACAGAGCCTCATTTTTCAAATCTGCCATGTTTCACTTTATGTGGTAATAACTTCGGAATGCTTTTACCTATCCAAGCGATTCTAAGATTGTTTTCTCGTGACACATTGGACTTTATGTTACTGGCAAAATTTGCTCGATATGTTCAGCATTTATTTGTGAAAACACCAAAATTTTGTGAAAAATTTCAAAAATTTGCATTTTTCTCAATTTAAATGTATCTGCTTGTAAGACAGGCAGTTATAACACACAAAATTTTTGCTAACTGACATCCCCCATATGTCTACTTTAGATTGGCATAGTTTTTTGAACATCCTTTTATTTGTCTAGGATGTTACAAGGCTTTGAACTTCAGCAACAATTTCTCACATCTTCACGAAAATGTCAAAAGGCTAGTTTTACAGGGGCCAGTTCAGTTGTGAAGTGACTTTGAGGGCCTTATATATTAGAAACCCCAAAAAAGTCACCCCATTTTAAAAATGTCACCCCTCAAAGTATTCAAAACATGATTTAGAAAATTTCTTATTCCTTTAGACGTTTCACAGGAATTACATCAAAGTAGAGGTGAAATTTACAAATTTCATATTTTGCAGAAATAAAATTTTAATCAAATTTTTTTTTTATAACACAGAAAGTTTTACCAGAGAAATGCAACTCAATATTTATTGCCCAGGTTCTGCAGTTTTAGGAAATATCCCATATGTGGCCGTAGCGTGCTACTGGATTGAAGCACCGGCCTCAGAAGCAAAGGAGTACCTAGAGGATTTTGGGGCCTTATTTTTATTAGAATATATTTTAGGCACCATGTCAGGTTTGAAGGGCTCTTGCGGTGCCAAAACAGTGGAAATCCCCCAAAAGGGACCCCATTTGGGAAACTACACACCTCAAGGAAATTATCTAGGGGTATACTGAGCATTTTGACTACACAGGTTTTTTACAGAAATTATTTTAATTAGGCCGTGAAAATGAAAATCTAAATTTTTTCAAAGAAAATGTATGTTTAGCGATTTTGTTTTTCTAATTTCCACAAGGACTAAAGGAGAAAAAGCACCGCAAAATTTGTTAAGCAATTTCGTCCGAGTAAAACAATACCCCACATGTGGTCATAAACGGCTGTTTGGACACACGGCAGGGCTTAGAAGGGAAAGAGCGCTATTTGGCTTTTGGAGCTCAAATTCAGCAGGAATGGTTTGCAGAGGCCATGTCAAATTTGCAAAGCCCTTGAGGGGACAAAACAGCGGAAACCCCCCACAACTGACCCCATTTTGGAAACTACACCCATTGAGGAAATTATCTAGGGGTATAGTGAGCGTTTTGACCCCACAGGTTTTTTGCAGAAATCATTGGAAGCAGGCCCTGAAAATAAAAATGTACATTTTTTCAAAGAAAATGTAGGTGTAGCTAATTTTTTCTCATTTCCACAAGGACTGAAGGAGAAAAAGCAAAATTTGTAAAGCAATTTCTCCCGAGTAAAACAATACCCCACATGTGGTAATAAACGGCTGTTTGGACACACGGCAGGGAAAGAGCGCCATTTGGCTTTTGGAGATCACATTTAGCAGGAATGATTTGCGGAGGCCATATCGCATTTGCAAAGCCCGAGGGGACAAAACAATGAAAATGCCCAAAAAGTGACTCCATTTAGGAAATTACACCCCTTGAGAAATTCATCTAGGGGTGTAGTAAGCATTTTGACCCCTCAGATGTTTCATAGAATTTATTAGTTGTAATTGAGATCCTCTATCGCTTTTCGCAATCTTGTTGCATGCCAAACCAACCCTAGCTCTCCTTTATCTTTTATACACTGCAGTGACCAAAACTGTACCTCATATTAAGATGTGACCTCACAAGTGATTTATATAGTGGCAATATTGTACTTGAATCACATTTTTATTTATTTTTTAATTTACTTTAAAGGGGTATTCCTATCTGAAACAATTATGGCATATCCTGGTAGATGCGGCTCCCAGCTCACCAGACTGGAAGGGGGTTGGGTGGGACCTGGGACCTGCATCTATTATATTTATGGCAAATGCCTCGGATATTCCATAAATGTTTCATTTTGGAATACCCCTTTGATATGGTCTTTGTAACTGCTGATTGGCATTGAGTGATGCTTTTTAGTTTGCTCTTTGCTATATACCTTTTCCTACTATTGTTTTTTTTTCTAAGTTACATCAATTTATAATTTAAAAATTGAACGAAAATTTGTAACTACAATGTAAAAAAATTCCCTTCGATTTTCTTGAACCTTTTTGTGTGATTAGAAGATAACCACATATACAGCTCTGACAAGGTCTTCGATCCATGCAATAATTGCTCTTCCAGGTTTCATTATTGTCTATAATTTTAATTCCATATGGTATCAGGCCAAATGCCCCAATAATTTGGCAATATTGCACCTTAAGCCTGCTATCTAACCAACACTAATTTTATCAATCATGATGGAAAAAAACTAAATTTTTAATGAGATCTGCTTTAAAATATAATCTTTGAAATTTGGTTATACATGATTACATTAATACAGTTAGTAACTAATTCTAATTAATACAATTAGTAACTGGAATTTTAAAAAAATTTGCAGAGATGTTTTTTTTGCAATGTTTGTTTTCTCTAAGAAAATAACCAATCTTCTTGTGTTGGCGCATAGCAATAAAAGGGAAAATGATATAGCAATACATTCAGTAAAGTAGGAATAAGAAGCTCACTGTGGACTATAGGCCTAGTAAATGATGTACACATTCAATGCACCGCAGACCACTCTGGGGATCACACAATGAATACAGCAGGCCAATTGGCTTCTATGCTGGGAAGAGTTATGAAATGCATTGGATTATATTTTATAATGACTTATAGTACTTATTGCAGTGGAGCTTATTGATACTTACTTTGAAATATTTAGCAGCGCTAAGTACTATTATATTTAGCAGGTGGTTTTACAGTTATCAACAAATGTGTACTTTTCTGCTGATATACTCTAAATTATGCTCCCCTTACTGCCCATTGGGGACTCTTCCAGCAAATAAACAAATATCAGTACCTTTCCGTGGCTATTTTTCATTGCAAAGAAGCAGTTTTTATAGCAAAATTAAGGTATCTAGTTTCATATTGCGCTTGTACTTACCATTTGCTAATGATGTATTAAAAATATTGCCTGTACATGGAAACGCATAAAAAGAAGCAAAGGTACCTCTTTTTGTAGCAGTGTTTTGTAATTAAGACAACACAATTGCAGCATACCAGCTGCAAGTAGAGCAAGTAATATAAAGCAACATAACAATAGTAAAAATTGGCTGAGATAAAGTAAGAACCATATTTAATATAAAATATATTGGGGCAGTTTTGATAATCAAAATGCGCCAGAATCTAGACTTAAATTGCACATGCCGTGCGCCACATTTATAAAGTGTTTTAGACACTTTTTGCAAATCACTTTTTGGCTTAAGATGCACCAACTTTTTGGCACAAAAAAGTGGTCTAAAGTGATCCAAGAGGTGGTATAAAGTTACATAGTTACATAGTTACATAGTTACATAGTTAGTACGGCTGAAAAAAGACACATGTCCATCAAGTTCAACCAAGGGAAGGGAAAAGGGAAGGAAAAATTTCTACACATAGGAGCTAATATTTTTTTGTTCTAGGAAATTATCTAACCCTTTTTTAAAGCCATCTACTGTCCCTGCTGTGACCAGCTCCTGCGGTAGGCTATTCCATAAATTCACAGTTCTCACTGTAAAGAAGCCTTGTCGCCTCTGCAGCTTGAACCTTTTTTTCTCCAGACGGAGGGAGTGCCCCCTTGTTTTTTGAGGGGGTTTTACAAGGAACAGGATTTCACCATATTTTTTGTATGTGCCATTAATATATTTATATAAGTTAATCATGTGTCTAAAAAAGCGTCAAATTTATCATCCAGCATGAGCCACTGTGATAAATTTGGTACATCTAATCTAATTCTGTTTTAAGTTTAAGACCATCGAGAACTACAGGGTGGGCCATTTATATGGATACACCTAAATAAAATGGGAATGGTTGGTGATATTAACTTCCTGTTTGTGGCACATTAGTATATGAGGGGGGGAAACTTTTCAAGCTGGGTTTTGACCATTTTTAAGTCGCCCATTTTTTTTTTTTTTATAACATATTTTTATTAAATTTTTCCAAAAAAAAACAAAACACAGATCATACAGTAATGCATTGCCATAATAATAAACATTACAAAAAATGTATAAATGAACATGAGATAGTAAATGCTTCCTAGCAAACTAGGTTTAATCTTGGATGGTATTCCCCAGAGGCTATCAACCCTCCTTCATCTCCTCTGTCCTTCCCATCCTTTAACCCCACATGTCGGGTAGTCCTGTAAACATAGTTACATAAACTCGCATAACTGCCTAACTAACACATCAAAACAATACATAAAACAAATAAGAAATGAGAGCATACATAACAATTGGAGCTTCGTGAAGCAGTTCACCGACTCAGGCAGCTAGTCCGCAAGAAGAAAGAAATCCAAGAGGAGATATACGCTTTACTCCCGTGGTATTTTCAGTGCCCCTAAAGTGCCCTTGAGATCCTCAATCAAGTACCATGACGTTCCCGTGAATGGGCCTATAATGTCTCTTCGTTCTGTACTGGTGAAATATTTTGTGAGGAAAAGCTTCCATTTCTCAAAGAATTTTTTGCTCTGCGTGTCTTTATTCTGTAATATACCAATGCGGTCTAGATAAAACAGTTTCCTAAACCCCTGGACCACCATATTCTGAGTCGGTACTTCAGCTACCAGCCAGTTTTGGAGTATGCATCTCTTTGCCACTATCAGTGTGGCATGGGCCATGGGGGATAAATGTGGCGTTTCTGTCTCTTCTAATTCTCCATCATGTTGTATATGGAATAAGACCTCCATTGGCCCTACATTCCCATGGAACCTGCCCACCTGCTGCAGTAAGGATGTTATCTCCCCCCAGAATGGCTGAATATGTGCACACGCCCAAAGGCCATGATACATGTCCGTCTTTGAGATATTATATCTAGGGCATGACGTTTTCCTATCTGGTTGTGAGGCGGAGGGGGCCAGGGTAAATGCATATATTGCTTGGTGTATAATCTTCAAATGAGTTTCCCTCCAGTTTTCGTTGTGTACGTGCGCCCTGAAATCCACCAGCCCTTTTTCAATATGCCTTTCAATGCCTGGTAAATTAAACAGTTTTTCCCATCTCCCAAAGGCCTGCCCCGGGGACATCTTCAGTAGTAATGGTCTGAGTGTACTATATAATTGGGAAATGGAGTGTCTGTGATTGTCCGTGAACCATGAATCAAACAGGTTGGGGGGGACCTCATCCGCTACATCCGCAAGTTTAGTTTTACAGTGATTAACTATTTGCATGTACTGTAAGTGCTGATGCCGAGCAAAAACGTATTTATTCTGGAGCTCTTGCAAGGTTAACCACCTCTTATCCTGTGCGTGAAACATATCCCCCAGTGTCGCTACCCCTTTCTCCCTCCATTCTGACATTAGTTTGTTAGATCTTCCTGCTGCAAACTCTGGGTGCTGCCATAATTTTGTAAATGATGAGTTGAGTATATTGATATCTGAGTGCTTGACCAGAAGTGGAATAGTCTGGAGCGGGTAGAGTAATTTCGCAAATCCTGACATTTTGACCAAACAGCTCCTTCCCATCAGTGATAGAGGTAGACTTTGCCATCTCAGAAGATCTGCTTGGATATCCTGTATAAGGGGGGATAATTTAGATCATATAGGGAGTTGGGTGCTCGACCCACTTTAATACCCAGATAAGTAATGTTTGACTTGGCCATCTCAACATCCAGGGTGGCTAGGGACCGCCTATATGCTGGGTCCTGTGTTCCCAACTCTAATAACTGGCATTTTAACGTGTTAACTTTGTACCCTGAATAGCTCCCAAAGTCGTTCAATGCCTGTAAGATACGCGGAACATCTTTAAGGGGGTTTGCGAGAAATAACAAGATGTCATCTGCAAACAACGTTTCCTTGGCCTCCATCTCCCCCACCCTTATGCCCGTATATAGATTGGATGACGCCAGATTGAACAATAGTGGCGATAGCGGACACCCCTGTCTTGTACCTTTACATAGACGGAATGGTTTAGATAGAAAGCCCGGTGTGGAGATTCTAGCCTTAGGGTCTTTGTACATGTGGTGTAATAAGATCCTGAATGCCCCCGTTATTTCCATCCTATCCAGGACAGCATCCAACCATTTCCATCGGACATTGTCAAAAGCTTTCTCCGCGTCAAGTAAAAGTAAAGCCGAATGTTCCTCCGGAAATGGGTTATGCTGTACTCTATCTAGCACTGCCAGAACCGTCCTAATGTTAGTGACCGCCGACCTACCTTTAATAAAACCTACTTGTTCTGGGGCTATGAGGAACGGCATTATATTCGCTAACCTATCAGCTATGATTTTGGAAAGGAGTTTAGCGTCCACGTTTATGAGCGATATGGGCCTGTATGACCCTGGTAGTAGGGGATCCTTTCCAGGTTTTAGCAATAATTTCACATAAGATGTGTCTGCTGATGGTGGTAGTCCCTCCTCTCCCAGGATGGAGTTAATACTAGTTGGATCGCATGTTTCTCGCCCATTATGATCCCTCAATTTCGCTATGTGTTGCACTGAGCGTTTTCCTCGAGCCATATTGGCCAAAAGTTTACCCGCCTTATTTCCAAACTTATGTAAAGTAGCTTCAAAGTCTCGAGTATGCATTGTTTCTTTCTGAGCTGCCCACTCGTCAAAAGAGTGTTTTGCCTGAATCCAGGCCTGTCTAGCCTCCAGTGTAGGGTGTGCCAAATATGCTGTATAGGTTGCCCTCAGTGTAGCACTAGAGGCATTCAATTTTTGCGTTATTTCCCGTTTTTTGCTGACGGTATATGCCATTATCCTCTCCCTCAGCACTGCCTTGGCCGTATCCCAGAACAGTGAGGGGTCATCTCTGTGTCCTGAATTCGTCGAAGTGTATTCTAACCACCACCCTCTTAGCTGTCTCACAAAGGTGTCATCAGTTGCTAAATGAGCCGGGAATCTCCATATGAAGTCTGATCCTCTGGGATATATTTCCTGGAAATCTACCCGTACCGGGGCGTGATCTGAGATCACTAGGTCCCCTATCTCGGCGACCCCCAGCCTCGGTTGTAATGTTGGGGATATTAAAAGGTAGTCTATCCTGGACCAGGACTGTTGAGCGTGGGAGTAATGCGTAAATTCCCGGGCATCCGGGTTACCCGTTCTCCAGGGATCTATTAAGTGTGTTCTTTCCATCAGGGGTCCTAACACTCGGTCCTGTTTTCTGGGGGCCCTTGTAGGAATGGATTCCGTGCTTTGTGAACTGTGTGTGCGTCTATCCTCCTTGTGATCAGAAACTGAATTAAAGTCACCTCCCACTATTTTGTGCTGGACATTATCTGACAGAAGGGCCCTCTCCAAACCATTGAAAAACGAAATATTATCACTGTTAGGTCCATACGCATTATAAATGCTTAATACCCCGCATGGTGTGCTTAGAGTAATATGGAGCAGTCGCCCTTCCTTATCTGCATCAGTGTGGATTACCTCATGTACCAGGTTTCTATTTATTAAAATAAGTACCCCCGCTTTACGGCCACAAGCTGAAGAGCCGTATACTTGGCCCACCCACAATTTTTTCATGCGGTGGAAGTCGCTCTCCTCCAAATGTGTCTCCTGAAGAAGAGCGATGTCTGTATGGAGTTTTTTTAAGTGACGGAGTACCATCATTCTCTTGTTAGGGGACCTGAGCCCCTTTACATTCCACGAGGTCAGCTGCATAAATTGGGCGTTCCGAAAAGGTTCACTATTGACTGATCATATATATCTATTTCTAGGCAAGAGTGCTTTGCTGCCTTGGTAGCCGCCCGGCGGCGTCTGCTCCAGATTGCTCCCAACATTACAATAACAACATTTACATTTGGTGCCAGAGAATTGGCACAACCTTTAACAACAAAATACCCATCCAGGGATGTCACCAGCATTTCCTGTGAGACAAACTTTAAATTGGCATACATAACTTCACTTTTTTCTGGTCTGTGACCCCTCCCTCCCTCCCCTTCCCGCCATCTTTTCGTGACATACTGGATCTTCATATTTTAAATTTTAAAGTATTAAAATAAGTTGGACTTCCTATACATCACGGGTACAATTAATTGCTTATGCCTATTATAGCAGGAATTTTGTCGGAATAATATCCCACCAGAACCAATTGCCACATGAATATATAAGGCACATTCAAATGCGCTCATGGAGCCCCTATGAGATACTTATCAGTCCGGGATGGTTGCAAGCCGGTTTTCTGAGCCTTGTCGGTGTGGCGTCTTCGACGATTCTGCCCGTTGTTGCTTGGGTGAGGAAGTGGAATTGCGGGCGATATCTGACCATGTACAGTCCCTCGGTGGAGAAACTGGTGCACGGGGTCCTTCCCCTCCTGTACCTTGACTCGCCGTCTCCTCTCCCGATTTTCTAGGGCCCCGAAGTCCAGGGATCTTGTCTACATATAATGCCGCCTCCTCAGGATTGTGGAATACCTTGGTGGCGCCATCCGTCTGCATGATCCTCAAGGTGGATACTGTAGCTGGAATTTGATTTTGCGTTTATAAAGGGAGGTGCAGACCCCTCCAAATGCTCTCCGACGCCTTGTGACTTCTGCCGAATAATCTGCAAACAGGATGATTTTTGCACCCCTTAAATGCAAAGGGGTATTACGGGTCCGGAAAGTGCGCAGAAGTTCCTCTTTATCATTGTAATCCAAGTACCGCATGATCACCTGGCGCGGTCTGCTTTGCGGCTCTCCTTTGGCGTTGGCGCTCGGACCAGGGGGGCCCACTCGGTGCGCCCTTTCCACTCTGCAAGATCTGGTCAGGCCTAGCGCTTCTGGTAGCTCCGTCTCGCAGATGCCCTGGAGAAGCTGCGGTCTAATATGCTCAGGCAGTCCCACTATCCTTAAATTATTCCTTCTGGAGCGATTCTCAAGATCTTCTAAGCGGTCTCTGAGTTTTGTGTTATCTCGCATTAGGTCTCTAATGCAGGTATGTGCCCCTGCGGATTCATCTTCCATGAGACCAACCCGCTGTTCCAATTCATCTAGTCGATTGCCATGAGATGTCACCTCATTTTGGAGTTTTTGGAGCGTTGTTGTGACTGTGGCTATTAGGGAGTCTCTGATGTCGGGGGCCAGTTGGGTAGCCACCTCAATTGCCAGCTTCCGATAATCAATCTGCGAGTCAGTCATTACCGACGGCGATAACATTTCCCTTTGTATTTCTGGGCTCTGAGACCGGCTCTGTGAAAGTGGTGGCTGCAGCGGCGCCGCCATCTTGGATGGCGCCTCACCTCGTGTGCTGTGTTCGGCCGGGCAGGAGATCTCTCTGCTGCCGCTCCG
This sequence comes from Rhinoderma darwinii, assembly GCF_050947455.1. Taxonomy (NCBI): domain Eukaryota; kingdom Metazoa; phylum Chordata; class Amphibia; order Anura; family Rhinodermatidae; genus Rhinoderma; species Rhinoderma darwinii. The sequence continues at coordinate 278,989,918 of NC_134691.1, read as the reverse complement.
GAGGAGATATCTCTCCATAAACCGCCCGGTTCTTGTCCCCCAACTCTCCTCCTAATGCCGGGGTGGTTATATCCTGCGGGTGTGTGGCGTCGATGGGTTAGGGGATCAGGGCTTCAGGAGCTCATGCAGCTCCGTCCTCACATCCCAGCGCCGGAACCGGAAGTCAAGTCGCCCATTTTGTATCCAACTTTAGTTTTTTCAATGGGAAGAGGGTCATGTGACACATCAAACTTATCGAGAATTTCACAAGAAAAACAATGGTGTGCTTGGTTTTAACGTTACTTTATTCTTTCACGAGTTATTTACAAGTTTCTGACCACTTATAAAATGTGTTCAAAGTGCTGCCCATTGTGTTGGATTGTCAATGCAACCCTCTTCTCCCACTCTTCACACACTGATAGCAACACCGCAGAAGAAATGCCTCCCGATCTGACCCCCTTAGACTTTTATCTTTGGGGTCATCTGAAGGCAATTGTCTATGCTGTGAAGATACGAGATGTGCAGCAACTGAAACTATGGATACTGGAAGCCTGTGCTAGCATTTCTTCTGCGGTGTTGCTATCAGTGTGTGAAGAGTGGGAGAAGAGGGTTGCATTGACAATCCAACACAATGGGCAGCACTTTGAACACATTTTATAAGTGGGCAGAAACTTGTAAATAACTCATGAAAGAATAAAGTAATGTTAAAACCAAGCACACCATTGTTTTTCTTGTGAAATTCTCGATAAGTTTGATGTGTCACATGACCCTTTTCCCATTGAAAAAACTAAAGTTGGATACAAAATGGGCGACTTAAAAATGGTCAAAACCCAGCTTGAAAAGTTTCCCCCCTCCCATATACTAATGTGCCACAAACAGGAAGTTAATATCACCAACCATTCCCATTTTATTTAGGTGTATCCATATAAATGGCCCACCCTGTATATGAACAGATTGATATATTTGGCGCATTTCCCATCAACGTACACCAGTTTTAGACTGGCGTTTGACATGCCAGTCCTAATATATTTCCCCCATTATAAGTAAATCTGTCCCATTATGTTTTTGTTGGATGTGATTTATGTTGCACAAAAGACCAGATTTACTTAATATACTTAAAACTTACTTAAAATATTCACTAGCAAATGCTTAAAGGGGTATGGCTGATAACTTTTATTACCTGTTGCTTTATACAACTGTATGGGAGTTACATATAGAGAGGTAATGTGCTTGCTTGACTGCCACTCCATACAACTCTTCCTCACCATGGTTGTTCTAGTGTGGAGGCTGGGGACTGGAGGACTCATGTTCCAGCGATATGTGGTGGTCCCAACAGTCTGACCCCCACTAATCTAACATTTATCACCTATTCAGTGTATAGGGGATAAATGTTATTTTCTGGAAAAGCCCCATTATAACTAGGCAGATTTGCCACTTAAAGGCTATGTACAACTTTAGGCACCATGCACACGGCCGTGTTTGCGGGCATGGCCGGCCGCCAACTGCATACAAAGTATGGGAGAACGGCGCAAAAAATGCAAAAGAACGGACATGTTCCATAATTTTCGGAACGTTTCTACGGCATTGACACCCATCCGTAGCGATACAGAAAGGTGTCCGCAGCCAATAGAACTGAATGGGTCCGTAATTGCGGATCCTGCGTCTCTTGACACACAGCATCCAGCTAATATTGATTATATCTAAGTTTATAACTTAGATGTGATCAATATTAGCTAGATCCTGTGTATTAGAGACACTAAGAATCTGCTCTCAGCCCAGTCGTCAGTTAAGCTGTACTGATGGTATTGGCTGAGAAAGGGGGATACAGCGTCTTACTTTTTACGATACATCTTCTATGTATCCTCCATACATAGCAGCTGTATCGCTCTCTCTCAGACTAATGTGTCAGTTCAGCTGAACTGTCGGTTCGGTTGAGAGCGGATCTGCGTGTCTGACATACAGGATCCAGCTAATATCGATCATATCTAAGTTCATAACTTAGATGAACGATACAGCTTCTATGTATACAGGACACATAGAAGCTGTATCGTAAGTAATTAAAAAAAAAAAAAGTTAATTTGAAAGTTGATTAAAAACACATAACACATTGATTTAATAGTAAAAAAAAATTCCTTCCAAAGGTGTACATGGAAGTCTTAAGCCTTTCTAATGCTGTTGGATACGTAATTCATGTCCACTTTTTACAATCTTGTTTAGAAAGGTCTTGCTCTGCTGGGTTGCTGCTGGGACCTCAGTGATATGAGCGTATGAGTTAAACTAGCAAGGTAGCAGGCATACCCACCAACTAAGGGGGCTATCTCCACCCAGAAGTAAGGTGATGACTATGGTGAATGGAAGGGGATGTGAATTCCAAGTTTTCTTATGGAGCCGCAAATGACTTGTTCCACACTTGTTATGTGCATTATCCCTCGACTGCAGCATCAGTATTTGCATTATTCCTGTACTGTGACATCACTGTGTGCATTATATCTATACTGTTACATCATCGTGCAGGATGACATTTTTGTGAGCATTACTCCTGTCCTATGAGTTCATTGTGTTCATTACTTTGTGCATTATTCTTTTGCTGTGACATCACTTTGAGTTTGTTGAAGTAATCAAATTAATTAGCCTTTTTCTGTGACATTAACATGTCTTATCACCGTGCTGTGACGTCACTGTGTGCATAATCGTTGTACTGTGACATCAATTTGTGCATTAAGAAGTAATACATGCTTCAGAATGGAGACTAATCCTAAATTATTTGTTCTGAACACACTGCTTCAGGTGGTCATGATGGATTTGGACCACATTCGAAGTTTTGCTGGTTTCTATGGAGATAAATGCTCTTTGTAGTAAAACTCTGCTTTGGCTAATAGTAGGAACCCCCCAATCTTCTCTCTATTCACTCAAAATAACCTAATCAGGTTTTTAAAATTGGTTTTATGAATCAGACATAATTGGAAATTCTTTTAAGTGTGAGATGTAAAGCTGACATGCAACGCAATGAAAGTATGAACACCTACTGTTTTCTATGTCATTCCCTGCACTGTGGCAGAAATATAAATGCTCGGTCTTAAATATCCCACTTTTTGTAATTGGGAAAAAATGAGACCTGTATAGACCAAGTGATTCTGTGGAAGGCAGGTTTATGGCAAAGACGCTGTGATAGTTTCAGCAATACGGACTTCTGCAGGCTCAGTTTAAGCTCGGTAAATAGGAGGCCAAGCTGAGCTGTGTAAAGTTGCTAAGTACGTAAGCCGATAAGACATCCAGTGCTCTACCTGTACTTGTTCGGGTTTTCAGAACAAATGAATGACCTTACTGATCCGATATCACAGGATAAGATGTAAGTGGAATATGGATTGTGTACAAAGCAGAACTAAAAGCCCCATATCGCTCTCTCTGAAAACAAGGCATCCCCTTTAGAGGACAGTAAATAGTAGCTCAATGTAATCATCTCAGGCTGTAACCTTTGGTCTTCAGCATTACCCAGTTAATAACTACCAGTTTAGAATGAAACAAATGTAATCCACAAGTATATTGTTATTCATTTTAAGCTTTCCGTGTTCCCACTTTACGCGAGTGCTCTTTAGATTTTTCCATTGTATTCTTGAGCTTTCAATAGACAAAGGTCACCCATGAGTTAATCCGACCAAGCTGGGACTTGGGAATATGGCAAGCAAAATGCTAATAATGCCCTTCGCATGGACAGTCTACAACTTTCACTGCACATAAGGGTAGAATTCAAACAATAAATAACAAAGGTTAACGAGACTTTTCTTCTTTTTTTTTTTTTTTTTACGCTTTTGCTTAATACATTCATTTCAATATGATAACAAAAGTCCAAGGACATACAAACTATCAACTGATATAAAAATGTGTTGTTTTGGTGTCTGACCCAAAATAGTGAGAAAGAATAAAAGAGAATAGCAGCAATAAATAAACAAAACACAATAATTTACAGGGAAAATGTTGCTTGATTTTCAATTAACTATGGTTTTTTTTTTTTATCAGGCAAACTGTTTTTGGCTATGTTCACACAGAGTTTTTTTGCAGGCGGAATTTCTGCCTCAAAATTCCGTTTGGAAGTTTGAGGCAGATTTTCCTCTCCCTGCACACCGATTATCGCGGCGTTTTTTGCCCGCGGCCATTGAGCGCCGCGGGCATAAAACGTTGCGAAATACGCTTTCTCTGCCTCCCATTGAAGTCAATGGGAGGTCAGAGGCGTAAATGCCCGAAGATAGGGCATGTCGCTTCTTTTTCCCGCAAGACGGTTTTACCGATCGCGGGAAAAAGACGCCTCCGCCTCCCATTAAAATCAATGGGAGGCATTTTCGGGCCGTTTTTGACGAGTTTTTTGGCGTGGTTTCCGCGTCAAAAAACTCGTCAAAAAACTCTGTGTGAACCCAGCCTTTAGTTGTTTTTTTTTAGCACTAATGTGTTGTATAGTAATGTGCAGGACCAGATTATAGAGAAGGCAATTGTCCAGGGGCCTCCACTTCTCAATTCCCTCAAGCTCTATCCAGAAACTTCCATCAGTAAGACATTCGAGGAACCTCTTTCACTTAGTTGAGAGTTTTGATGCCCCATCTGCCTGAACTGCTTACTAGAAGAAATTCAGTGGCCGAGCATTCATGTTTGTTGCCTTAGCGAGAGGGGATAAATGGCTGCTAGATAGCCCCGGCTCCCCAACCGAAAAACATCACAGGATAGTTGGGCTGCCATTTTTCTGCATGCATATTATTATTTTGTCGACATTGGTAAGATCTGCTGAAGTTTTCTTGTGTGTATGGCCATCTTTACTTAGCCACACATGCTATGACAGTTATTGATGTGGTAGCCCCAAGCACATTTTTTCCAGGGACCTCCACCAACTCTGGTAATATACTGTTGTGTTTTATTACTAATTCACCTGTAGAGATGCTTTTTTTTTTTTTTAGAATACTGTATTCTATATATAAATCTGTAACTGCCATGCCTTAAAGCATCTTTATGCCCAAAAAACACGTGCTCAAGAATGTTTCCGTTTTTTGCACATCATTTTACCTGTTAGAGCAGCAGTTTGTATTCCAGAGCAGTTATTCCTACTATAACATTAGGGCTGGTAGTTGCATCCATATTGTGTATTTTTTTAATTATGGAGCCTAGTCTTATGGTCTCCTAGCTACCCTCCTGCACGTGCACACCTCCATACTGGGGCATAACAAGTAATCCTAGAACCGCAATCCTAGAAATCCAAGCAAAACTAGGATTGTGGTCACACTTCACCACAATGATTTTCATCAGCATGTGAGTTCAGGACAATAAGGCCTTGTTCACACGGAGAAGATTTGTTGCCAATTTTGCATATATTTTTTAAGCCAAAACCAGAAACTGAACCTGAACAGTAGAAATATGTAAAGGAAGGTCTTATAGGTCTGCTTTCCTGGATCCAATTCTGGTTTTGGCTTAAAAATGCATGCAAAATCTGCACTGTGCGAACAAGACCTAAAGCTTATAATTATTTTGGTCTCCACTCTGTCCTCTGTGCCTTTTCCTTCTTCCCTTGGTGTCTCAAAGATCTCCATTCAATTTTTCTATGTCCCCTTTTAGACGTGGAGCCCCTTTACACCGGCCAATTGTCGGGCAAACGAGCGTTCATAAAATGCTCGTTCCCGATAATTGCCCAGCCGTTCATCGGCTGATTGTATAGTTTAGGCAGCATAAAGTATTATCATTGTCGGCAGCACATCTTTCTGTGTAAACAGGTGAACGTGCTGCCCACATGATAGAAATGTATGGGGAAAAGCGATCAGAGCAACGAGCGCTCGTCCCCCTAGTAGCTCCTTGTGAAAGTAGCAAACGAGCGCCAATCAACAAGCTGTCTCGTTGATCGGTGCTCGTTTACATGGCCCTCATCTTGCCGTATGATAGAACCCTTTCTACATTGCAGATCTGGGAGCACAATAATTGTTCTCCACAAATAGAATTGATGTTATTTGTCCAGGCTCGGTGCTTGAAGTGGAATAGTCTTAAGATTAATTAAGTATTTAACCTTTTCATATCACCATATCATAGGTAATAAGATAACTCAATATAGGCTTCTAAATATACTCCTAGTAAATAACTAGTTAAACTCTTGATGAACCTTTGTTCGTCTGGCTGTCAAGAGCTATCATATAGTCTCCTACAGACAGCAAGTACTCTAGTATCAGTTTCGGAACGCCACATCATAATCTGTTCTATATTTTTTTGTACCCAGATGAAGTGTCCTACTCCAACCAGCAAGGAAAATGATTCCATGCCTTTAATTTTTCATCTGGTTTCGAAGAGTCAGATTATCCAACATTTTCCATTCAATGGCGTTTAATTAGCTTAGTAGGCCGATCTTTGGTGTGGCCAACGCACATTTATTCTTTTCTGCCTTTCTCACTACAGGGCTTCTTCAGGCGGAGTATTCAGAAGAACATGGTTTACACGTGTCACAGGGAAAAGAACTGTGTTATCAATAAAGTGACACGGAATCGCTGCCAGTACTGCAGACTACAGAGGTGCTTTGAAGTGGGAATGTCCAAAGAATGTAAGTTTAGTGTAAATAATTTTTTGCTTTTATCATTAGAAAAAGGAAAATGCACCATATGTATTATATCCTCATGGTTCTGACTTGTTTTCATCATGTTGCCTAAAGAGTACCAGGCGTGTGCCAGCATCTGCATTAAGTCCAAACTTAAAACCCTTTTTATGATTTTTGTGCAATGCATCTGGCACCTTTTATTATTCTAAATGCCAGCCAGGTGAATACATAGAGGAGACTGTGCTCCACAGTAAATTCTGAGAGATGCTCAATACCTTTTGCTGGTTCAAGCCGCAAGGCCTAGCCCCCTATCCTAACCCTAGAGAGCCCGAAGCTTGTAACTCTCTCATGCCTTGTAGGACTACATGGTCGTGTGACTCCCAAACTTTGTTACCTTCACAAATTTGTTTCTAAAATGTCTCCTATGGAGAGTGGGAATCCTGCAAAATTTCATCCTGCCTAAGTAGACTCAACCTGAGCTAGACAGTTCTCTGTGTCTCTGAACCTAAGAACATTTATATGCTCGCTGTGACAGTAGGAGGTGTTCTGTTTTTGACCAGTACTAGATTTTTTTATACCACATTTTCTTTATATTTTGGAGGGCATGTACACTTCGCTCGTGCTTCGGACTTCAAAATTAAATATTATATATTATACATAAACACCAAAATAGCAGATGTATTTAAGACAGTAACACAGCCTAATCCCAAAAGCCAATAATACTCTATTATTACTTGCTATTATTCATCAGTTACTTAAAGGCTATGTACGCCTTTGAAAATGTTTTTTTTTTCCCAATAAAAATGTATCCGTGTGCTTGGTGCAACTTTGTAGTTACATTTTATTAAAAATTATTCTTACTTTTTGAGATACAGCTGCTTTGTATTCTGTATACGGATCAGCTGTATCTTGCGCTGAGACCTGAATCCGTCAGGTCAGCGGCACTGACGGGTTCAGTGAAAGCAGGTCCTGCGTGTCTGACACGCAGTATCCACCTGTTATCGATCACATCTAAGTCATGAACTTAGATGTGGTCGATGCGCAGAACTTGCTGTCACTGTACCCATCAGTGCTGCTGACCTGACGGATTCGGTCCAAGATACAGCTGCTCTGTATATTCAATTTAATGGATATTTTATGTATATTTTAATGTATATTTTATTTTATAAAATGTAAGTATAAATTTGCACCAATCACACTGCCATTTTTATTTTAAAAAAACAAAACGTTTTCAAAGGTGTACATAGCCTTTAATGAATGTGTGTGCATATCTCCATTTAGTTCAAATCCTCGATCTCTTAAATAGGCTCTGTCACCACATTATAAGTGCCCTATCGTCTACATAATGTGATCGGCGCTGTAATGTAGATCACAGCAGTGTTTTTTTTATTTAGAAAAACGATCAATTTTGACGGAGTTATGACCTATTTTATATTTATGCTAATGACTTTCTTAATGCCCAACTGGGCGTGTTTTTACTTTTTGACCAAGTGGGCGTTGTGGAGAGAAGTGTATGACGCTGACCAATCATCGTCATACACTTATCTCCATTCATTTACTCAGCACATAGGGATCTTGCTAGATCATGATGTGCAGTCACATACTCACACATTAACGTTACTGAAGTGTCTTGAGAGTGCCAGGACGCGATGTCTATTCACAATCCCGACACTTCGGTAACGTTTGCGGTGGGACTTAATGACAGCAAGCATGATCCCGCGAGATCACGCTTGCTGTCATTAAGTCCCACACAAACGTTACCGAAGTGTTGGGATTGTGAATAAAAGTAGAGAAATACCACAGCACAGAACCGCCAAAGCAGTGCACGCCTCTTCAGAACCCGGTCCAAGGTCCACAATGCTTGAAAAAGATCCTGAGGGATTGAAACGTTGCATGGGTGATTAAAGGTTTTCTTCGTTTTGGAAGTGCTGCCTCCTTGTCCGTTTTTCTGTCCGGGATTGTGAATAGACATTGCGTCCTGGCTGGAAGCGATGTCTATTCACTCTCAAGACACTTCAGTAACGTTAATGTGCAAGATCGCTATGTGCTGAGTAAATGAATGGAGAGAAGTGTATGACACTGATTGTTCACTGATTGGTCAGCGTCATACACTTCCCTTTACAACGCCCACTTGGTCAAAATGTAAAAACACGCCCAGTTGGGCATTAAGAAATTAATTGGCATAAACCTAAAATAGGTCATAACTCCATCAAAATTTATAATTTTTCTAAATAAAAAACACTGCTGTAATCTACATTACAGTGCCGATCACTGAAGAGAGGGGACATATAATGTGGTGACAGAGCCTCTTTAAGTCCCTTTTTATAAATGGTGCAATCCCCTAGTGAACACTACCCATTAAAAGCCCAAATAATCGGTCAGATTCCAACGCTAACGAGTGATCGTGCACAATAATAGATGAAGAGACTGAACGACTAGCAATAAACGGTTCGTGAACGTTGCAATAATTTTTGGTCGTTTTGACATTGTGGTACGTAAACATGAATTGTTTGATTGACAGCTAGAATGCAACATTGTTAGGCGACACAACGATGAATGTTTAACGATTATCGAAACAATAATCTGGAATTGCTATTAGATTGCTGATAGCAATCGTATCAAAGGTTGCTAATACGAATATCTGCCCGTGTAAATGGACCTTAAGAGACCTAAAGAGTTTGGGCTTTCTTCCAGAAGTAATAAATGAGAGACCTATTCCTCGGCTAGACTAAACTTATTTACATTTTCCTCATAAGAGATTAAAATGTAAAATTGCAATGTCTGCATTGCAAGGGATCATTTGTGCAGAAGAACTTTTTGTGATAGAGCTCTCCTGATTAAATATTCCTTACAGGCCTGGCTTTTTCAATTCCGATAATGTATATCTACACCAGTAGAGCAATCACGGAATTTTAATTATTTTGCCAGCTAAAGGACAAGGTTGGGAACTGAAGAAAAAGGGCTATTTCTATTCAAAGGATTACAGTGAATAAGAAATCCCCTTGGTAACTCATTCAATTAACATGTTGCACCATTTTACTTAAACAACTGCTGTGCTTAATTCATTTTAATGTGTTTTAGCCCTCAGTCACTTTGAGCTCTCTAAAGACAGAGGTGGGAAAAGACTTGTTGGGTGCGTTTTGTGGATGTGAATTTAGTCTACAAAGCTGTGATTAAAAGTTTGTTCTTTTAGTCTTACAGATAACACTTTGATTGCATTCTTGGGGGTTAATTGAAACTTGTATGTCAACATAGGGTTTTACCATACAACCCTCCCGACATGACCTACTTCAATGTATTGTGCTTATAAGCTTCTCTGCAGTCAGAATTATTTATTTTAATAATTCAGATGACTGCATATTGGTCAAGGGCTCATGCACATGGCAGAACCCAGTGTACGGAATTTGTATAGCAGTGCATGGAGGCAGTAGGGCTCCGTAGTACGAACCCAAACGGCTCCCAAGTGCTGATGTACATGCTCTGTGGGGTGCCATATTCACTTGAATCACCGAAGGACTTTCTTGGTAGAAAGTTTAGAATACTGTCAGATCATGCCCCCTGGCATGGATACGGCAAAAGAAGGAGAAAAACACAAGGGTGACTAGGTGGTTCCTGTCGCTACAAAATGTTTGTTTTGTTCTGGAACATAGACCGGTTAAGCTACAGGCTAATGCCGTTTTCTCTGGAGAAAAGGAGGGGGATAAGTAAGCTTGCAGCATGAAAAGTACTGGAGGGGGTGGATATCTCACTCAGTTTGTTTAAATGGGTGAGATATGGAATGGCAGAAATAATTGGTATTAAGACCTGTCATTCCCTTCCCCACTCCAATGCCGGCGTTACCCCTAGCCCATCTAGCTCAGATGAAGCTACTAGGCTCGAAACTTAGCCATAAAAACTCTGTAGTTAGTATAGAGAGGGTTAGAGCCTGGGAATCCACACAAGGATAGTGGGGAAAGCCTGATCCAAGGAACACTGAACTAATGGTTTATAATAGGTGAGGAAACCTGATGTTTAGTTAGTGGCCAGGTGAATGTTTTTTTGTTTATATGCTGAAAGTCTTGGCTGGATAAGCACTTGTTTATTTTTGGGCTTCAATAAAGCCAACCGTGGATTTTAAACTTGAATGGTATCTACCTTTTAATTGCCAACTGCAACTAATCATAAGCACAGATCCTGACAGTTGGTATATGTTCTTCTCCACTGTATAAGGTGTACGGCCTGATGTGCTTCCCTATACATTATGCCACAGCAGAAAAACATTTACTGCGCTATACGTTTTCTTTTTTACAATGTTGGACTGTGGTTGAACTTTGCTGTAATAAATAGAAAAACAAAGTGGGAACAGAGCCTTAAAGGGGTTATCCAGGCTGTATAAATTTTTTTATTTCTATCCCTTCTGCTCCAGCGCCGCAGGTCTCCGGTTCCCACCCAGTTTCTGTTTGCATTGGCTGGAGTGTTAAAGGCAGGTGACCACTTCAGCCAATTACTGGCAAGTGACCGTTGCAGTCAGTAATTCTAGAGCAGTGCTAGTACAGAACCTCACTGTTCCAGCCATTGTAAACAGAGACCAGCAAGGGACCGTGAACCAGCGGCGCTGGAGCACCAGGGGATTAGAAGGTGAAATTTGTTATTTTTTTTTAGTAAACAACTCCACTTGCAGATAGAGTTAAAATCGTTATAAAGAATGGATGACCCCTTTGAAATTTGCGTAGCAGCATTATTTAGACAATGTGTAGCACTGCTATTTCTGTATGGAGCAGTTATTTGGTCACTGTATTTTGGTATTATTTAAGCACTGTATGTTGGTATTATTTGGTTACTCTATGTTGGTATTATTTGGTTACTCTATGTTGGTATTATTTGGTCACTGTATATTGGTATTATTTGGTCACTGTATATTGGTATTATTTGGTCACTGTATGTTGGTATTATTTAAGCACTGTATGTTGGTATTATTTAAGCACTGTATGTTGGTATTATTTAAGCACTGTATATTGGTATTATTTGGTCACTGTACGTTGGTATTATTTAAGCACTGTATGTTGGTATTATTTAAGCACTGTATGTTGGTATTATTTGGTCACTGTAAGTTGGTATTATTTATGCACTGTATGTTGGTATTATTTATGCACTGTATGTTGGTATTACTTGAGCACTGTATGTTGGTATTATTTGAGCACTGTATGTTGGTATTATTTGGTCACTGTACGTTGGTATTATTTAAGCACTGTATGTTGGTATTATTTAAGCACTGTATGTTGGTATTATTTGGTCACTGTATGTTGGTATTATTTATGCACTGTATGTTGGTATTATTTATGCACTGTATGTTGGTATTATTTAAGCACTGTATGTTGGTATTATTTGGTCACTGTATGTTGGTATTATTTATGCACTGTATGTTGGTATTATTTGAGCACTGTATATTAGTATAATTTGGTCACTCTATGTTGGTATTATTTGAGCACTGTATGTTGGTATTATTTGGTCACTGTGTGTTGGTATTATTTGAGCACTGTATGTTGGTATTATTTGGTCACTGTGTGTTGGTATTATTTGAGCACTGTATGTTGGTATTATTTGGTCACTGTGTGTTGGTACTATTTGAGCACTCTATGTTGGTATTATTTGAGCACTGTATGTTGGTATTATTTGGTCACTGTATGTTGGTATTATTTGGTCACTGTGTGTTGGTATTATTTGAGCACTCTATGTTGGTATTATTTGAGCACTGTATGTTGGTATTATTTGGTCACTGTGTGTTGGTATTATTTGAGCACTGTATGTTGGTATTATTTGGTCACTGTGTGTTGGTATTATTTGAGCACTGTATGTTGGTATTATTTGGTCACTGTGTGTTGGTATTATTTTACCACTGTATGGTTCTATTTAATTAGAAATTGTGCAGCACAGCTACTTAGACACTGTAGGGTGTATTATTTTTGCAGGTGGTGGTGGAACTGTATACTATTTTTATTTAGTCAGATGTATAAAAGTGCTATGTTACTATTTTGGCATTATACTTAGGACACCATTTAGTAGTAGTGGGTGCCTACAGAAGGTGCCCCACCAAGCACCATCCAACATAAGGCTGGCCCTGATTACACATCTCCCTGTTTGATTTTTTAAATATCTCCAAGGTTATTTTTTCACCAAATATTATAATATCGACACAAGTGGGTGGCACCAAATATATTTACTTATATAAAGATTTACATGCCGCATGATTGTTCTTCGCTTTAGTGACATTTGACGACTTTATAATGCACACAGATCTATTTAGATTTGGGTACACTGTCCAAAATAAGAAAAAGATAGAACAACAAGAATTCGTTTTTAGTTTTTCTCTTTATGATTGGGATGTCAGGGACTGGTGTAGTTAGGAATTTTTTAGGAGTTCTTTACAAGCCATTGAGTGGCTAAAAAAATAACTAAAGAACATTCTTTCCTCGTCATTCATGCATTTGTATGAAAATGCATTTATGGTTTTTTATGATTAAGTTACTCTTTTGTTATGTTCGATTTGACATATTTTCATATTAATAGTTAAAAACAGGCAGGGAAGCAAAGTTTAGGAAAATGGAGTAGACTTCCTGGACAAATGCCCAAGGCAGTGTGGTAACATTTTCTGAAGATAGAAAATTCCATTGAAGGGCAATTTAAAAATTTACAATGGACAATAAATACAACAGCATCATGGGCGATGTGGTTCATTGTTACTTCCGAAGCATGAAGCCCCGGCAATGTGCGTTCACTTAACCGTCATAGTGTGGTTTCACTTTCTTTCATGCAAAACCACTCTCCCTTGCTGGCTTTGAAAGTCTTTCAGGGGAAAGTAAGATTGAATGATATTATTCATAATTTGCTCTATGTTCTGTAAAGATGGTTATGTAATAACCGTAATTGCATCAAGCCACCTAATGAGCATTTCTTCCACTACCATGTATGACAGATTAATAGCCCATGAATTCATTTTCTGCTTGTTGTGCCTCACAAAAGTATTTCAATGAGCAATTAATAAAGCGGTAAAAAAATAATACTGTTGTTTTCTTTATTAATATGATGTTATCTCCGCACAGAGAAGCATCTTACAGGCGCCTTTTATCTTGTTCCTTCAATGAATTCCTTTCTAATTTGCACATTGTAAGGTCATTCATTAACCTCATTCAGGCTCTTGTCCTTTTTCTTTCTTCTAGGAACTATATTCTATATAAATTGGCTGACTAGAATACTGTCTCTCCTTAGGGAGAATCAGCCGGGGGGTAGGGATACTTCAATCTTTCTGGGAAAATATGCAAATTGCTCCAAAAGAAAGACTATTGCCTCAAAGAGCGCAGGCCTCTTAATAAATTCGGTGCATTTTGTACTGTCTTAACAACAGAAATTTCAATCTACACCTACTATAAGCAGGCATAGATTTGTGCTTTAATTTGTGCCAATTTCTATTGCAAAAAATAAATTGGCCTATCAGATGATGGGGGTGTGCCAGACCCCTCTCAGTTAACCACACCAACTTCTGAAAAGTGGTGAGGGGTAAGACAAGTCACAAATTTTAGCGCAAACATGGCTTGCAGAAAAATGTGCAATTTTGCGTAAAAGTGTTTATTAATTCCCCACAATGTCTCTTTTGAGAAGTAGTATTAGGACATGACTTGGGACAACCATCTTTCAACAGACCTGTTATGAAGTTCATCTACACAAAGCGGGGCACTTGGACGTTCTGTTTATTTACGTCTACATCTGTGCAGCAGCCTTTATGCTGCTAGATGGAGTACGAATACAAACTTCAACATTTTTATTCCACAACCCAGCGATGTACCAAACTCCACAGGTACTCTAACGTTTGCGCATATATGCCTCTCCTCCTCCCCCCACATTCTGTTTCAACAATATATTAAATATTAATCTCCCAACAGCTCCCCTCTATTTTGTAGAGCCTGGGAGAATGAACTGGGCAGACAGTCCGCAACCGCACAATGGGCTAATCGCTTCTCCTTATCGGCTACTCGCTTCTCCTTATCTCATAAAGCAGTTGTTGCCAGCAAGACCCAAAAGATTAGCTTAAAAATCCTGTCACAATGGTACTGTGTTTCGTTGGCGCTCTACAGGTGGTGTTCATCTGTCCCAGATGTCTGTTGACACTGTGACATTCCGAGTCCCGTACAGGGTGGAGTTGTTCCATCCTTCTACAGTTCTGATCTGCTATACCTGTTACCTCACAAGTCATCCAATCCCTGAATCCCCTGAAGCAACACTAGTTTTCATGTTCTCCATGGCCCAATACACATACAAAAAAAATTATTCACACGGTACCTCCTATAGGCAGCCAGGTTGGTCATTCCTTGCCGTTGGACCCCCAACCCTAGAGGATTGGTACAGGAAAATAACCCTTTCCCAACAGACCCAGAAACTCTTCACTATTACTCCTGAGGAGTCCACCCGGTATGCAAATACCTGCTACCAATGGATCTCTTTCCAATCATCCCCACCTATTGTTCCTTTGTGGGTTGATCAAGCCCTTTACCTTCCTACACAATCTGTACTTTTTTTCCTGGAGTGTCCTCTACTGACTTCACCTATAGAAGCACCTACGGTGTCTCCTTGATTCTCTGGGCTTACCTACATTCCAACTGTCCTTCTCCGCGCCTCTTCCACTGTCCCCCTTCCATACTTCCCCCATGTTGGTCTCGTTTTCCACAGGTGGTACCTCCTGATGTATATACCTACACAAAGCCTATAGATGATGTTCACCATCCTACCAAGTCAGCAGTGCTGACCCTGATGACCTCCAGCATTTGCTTCTACCTACATCTTGCAGTTAACGCATTTGACTCTTGTTATATCACTACCCCAGATAAATATTGGGGCCTGCCCCAAAATTATTTGTTTATTGCACTTTATCTTTTGGGGCAATTACCTTCTTTCCCTCTGATTCTTTTTTTTTATATACGTGCTACTGTTATACATATGTAACGCTTTTCTTTTTTCTGTTTATGCTCATTTGGAAAACCAATAAATCTTTGAATTAGAAAAAAATAAGTCAGCAGCTTCCACTAATGCACAGAGCCAGCACTCTGGTGAAAGCCAGTCATGAAGTCTTGGTGTAGAGGAGAAGGATTTGGGTTCCTAGAGCACTGGGATGACTTTTCATTGGGGTACAAACTGTATTCTGCAGATGATTTGCACCTAAATGGAAGGGGGTCCGCTGTGCTGGGGGAGAGAATTCTAGCTGGGGTGGCGGAGTATTTAAACTAGGGCTGAGGAGGGAGGTCAATGTAGAAAAAAAGGGGTAGCCAAGTTAGAGAGGGGTCAGACTATATTGGTGGGGGGAGAAACAGAATGTGGGGAGAGGACTAGACAACAAGATAAGGAGATCCTTTCGTTACAAAACATCAGTGTAAATAAAAAGGCCCGATTAATGTCAAATCACATTTCTGATAATAAAAGTGAAAAACTGACAGGCAAGTTAAAGTGTATGTTCACAAATGCCAGAAGTCTAGCAAGCAAAATGGGGGAGCTGGAGGCCTTGATACTGGAAGAAAATATAGATATAGTTGGTGTTGCTGAAACATGGCTGGACTCTTCACATGACTGGGCTGTAAATCTACAGGGTTTTACACTTTTTCGGAAAGACAGGACAAATAGGAAAGGTGGTGGTGTATGTCTGTATGTGAGAAATGATATGAAGGCGAGTGTGAAAGAGACAATAGTGGGTGAAGACTGTGAGGAGGTTGAAACCTTGTGGGTGGAACTAGAAAGGGAGGTAAACACTGAAAAAATTACTTTTGGTGTAATCTATAGACCCCCCAATATAACTGAGGAGATGGATGTTCAGCTATATAAACAGATGGAGCGGGCTGCACAGGCGGGTACTGTAGTGATAATGGGAGATTTTAATTTCCGGGATATTAATTGGTGTCATGCTTCAGCTTCAACTGCAAAGGGGAGACATTTCCTCAACCTGTTGCAGGAAAATTTTATGGGCCAGTTTGTGGAAGACCCGACTAGAGGTGAAGCTCTGTTGGATCTGGTCATTTCTAATAATGCAGATCTTGTTGGGAATGTCAATGTTCGTGAAAACCTCAGTAACAGTGATCATAATATAGTTACATTTTACCTATACTGTAAAAAACAAACGCAGGCTGGGAGGGCAAAAACATTTAATTTTAAGAAAGCCAATTTTCCCAGGATGAGGGCGGCAATTCAGGATATAGACTGGGAAGAACTAATGTCAAATAATGGAACAAATGATAAATGGGAGATTTTCAAATCTACTTTGAGTTATTATAGTGCAAAATTTATTCCTATAGGTAACAAGTATAAACGACTCAAATTAAACCCCACATGGCTTACACCTTCTGTGAAAGGGGCAATACATGACAAAAAAAGGGCATTTAAAAAATACAAATCTGAGGGTACAGCTGTAGCCTTTGTAAAATATAAAGAGCTTAATAAAATCTGTAAAAATGTAATAAAATTAGCAAAAATACAAAATGAAAGGCAGGTGGCCAAGGATAGTAAAACAAATCCCAAAAAATTCTTCAAGTATATAAATGCTAAAAAGCCAAGGTCTGAACATGTAGGACCCCTAGATAATGGTAATGGGGAGTTGATCACAGGGGATCAAGAGAAGGCAGAGTTACTAAATGGGTTCTTTAGCTCTGTATATACAACTGAAGAAAGAGCAGCTGATGTAGCCGGTGCCAGTGCTGTTAATATATCAGTTGATATACTGAATTGGATGAATGTAGAGATGGTCCAAGCTAAATTAAATAAAATAAATGTGCACAAGGCCCCGGGACCAGATGGGTTACACCCTAGAATTCTTAAAGAGCTTAGTTCAGTTATTTCTGTCCCCCTTTTCATAATATTCAGAGAATCTCTAGTGACTGGTATAGTGCCAAGGGACTGGCGCAGCGCAAATGTGGTGCCTATTTTCAAAAAGGGCTCTAGGTCTTCCCCAGGTAATTATAGACCAGTAAGCTTAACATCCATCGTGGGGAAAATGTTTGAGGGGCTATTGAGGGACTATATACAGGATTATGTGACAATAAATAGCATTATAAGTGACAGCCAGCATGGTTTTACTAAGGACAGAAGTTGTCAAACTAACCTAATCTGTTTTTATGAAGAGATGAGCAGAAGTCTAGACAGAGGGGCCGCTGTGGATTTAGTGTTTTTGGACTTTGCAAAGGCATTTGACACTGTCCCCCATAGACGCCTAATGGGTAAATTAAGGACTATAGGTTTAGAAAATATAGTTTGTAATTGGATTGAGAATTGGCTCAAGGACCGTATCCAGAGAGTTGTGGTCAATGATTCCTTCTCTGAATGGTCACCGGTTATAAGTGGTGTACCCCAGGGTTCAGTGCTGGGACCACTATTATTCAACTTATTTATTAATGATATAGATGATGGGATTAATAGCACTATTTCTATTTTTGCAGATGACACCAAGCTATGTAATATAGTTCAGACTATGGAAGATGTTCATGAATTGCAAGCAGATTTAAACAAACTAAGTGTTTGGGCGTCCACTTGGCAGATTAAGTTTAATGTAGATAAATGTAAAGTTATGCATCTGGGTACCAACAACCTGCATGCATCATATGTCCTAGGGGGAGCTACACTGGCGGATTCACTTGTTGAGAAGGATCTGGGTGTACTTGTAAATCATAAACTCAATAACAGCATGCAGTGTCAATCAGCTGCTTCAAAGGCCAGCAGGATATTGTCGTGTATTAAGAGGCATGGACTCACGGGACAGGGATGTAATATTACCACTTTACAAAGCATTAGTGAGGCCTCATCTAGAATATGCAGTTCAGTTCTGGGCTCCAGTTCATAGAAAGGATGCCCTGGAGTTGGAAAAAATACAAAAAAGAGCAACGAAGCTAATTAGGGGCATGGAGAATTTAAGTTATGAGGAAAGATTGAAAGAATTAAACCTATTTAGCCTTGAAAAAAGACGACTAAGGGGGGACATGATTAACTTATATAAATATATTAATGGCACATACAAAAAATATGGTGAAATCCTGTTCCTTGTAAAACCCCCTCAAAAAACAAGGGGGCACTCCCTCCGTCTGGAGAAAAAAAGGTTCAAGCTGCAGAGGCGACAAGGCTTCTTTACAGTGAGAACTGTGAATCTATGGAATAGCCTACCGCAGGAGCTGGTCACAGCAGGGACAGTAGATGGCTTTAAAAAAGGGTTAGATAATTGCCTAGAACAAAAAAATATTAGCTCCTATGTGTAGAAATTTTTCCTTCCCTTTTCCCTTCCCTTGGTTGAACTTGATGGACATGTGTTTTTTTCAGCCGTACTAACTATGTAACTATGTAACTATGTAACTATGTAACCAGAATCAAATGTTGTGAATCTCATACAATTAAAGTGGAAATAGTCCCCTTCACCTTCGTTTTGATTCAGCTTTCTTACCTAAATTGAAGCAATTGGCACTTTGGCTCAACCCGGATCAATTGTTGCTTGACTTTACTAGTAGTATTTTAGAAGTAATGTCTGCAACTACAATTTAGCCTCTGTAAAAGACCACCTTTGAGAAGGCCACTCCTGTTCTACACCACATTTTTCAGTGAAGAAGTTTCAATTCCATTATATCCTGTTCTTTGAGAGTACCACCTCTCTAAAATACAATTTTTATGGAAATGTTTGGTGGTCGTCACAAAGTGGTTTCAATGTGTAATAATGAAAATAATACCTGTTTGGTTTTCCTTGCTGATGTAAAGTGACCACATGGACATTGAAGATACTTTCTGTGGCTATCCTACTATTGTCAATGATGGTGAATATGGTCTCGAATAATGTTATCCCTCAAGGGTGCATATGTTTGTGACCGTAAGCGCCATTGGACCAGAGGCCAATGTGCAAAGTAAAACATAATGGCAATGAATAAATACAAACAATAATAAACCTGTTTACGGATTCTTGTGTCTGCCCAATTCTACCACTATAAGCTATTAGATTCATATTCTAATGAGTGTTCACTTAAAAATAAAAAACGGGCTTCCATTTCCACCTTTCTTCTCCCAAGCTCCTGTCTATTGTTTACAATCCATGTGTCATAAGATCTACTTGATATAGATAGTTTTATTTGTGGATGGAAGACACTTTTACTTTTTTGTTTATTCTTCCACTCATGTACAAAGCAAATTCTACGGCTGACATTGAAAACGTACACATAGGAACCCTGGAGGCATTGCCTAGGGGTGATAAGCATTTAATTAAGTGCAGAATTTCGCTCTCCATGTCCTGAATACATAACAAGCTTACTTTGTATATATATATATATATATATCAGATAATACAATAACTACTATAAGGAATATAGCTTTTGCGTGTTCAGGAGATATCCATAAATCTGTCTGTGAATTACAACCGAATGAGATTTTTTCTTTTTGCATTCAACCGATTCAACATGCTTTTACGGGGAGTTTTAGGTCTGGCTAGGTTTCTGATTGACAGTTAGAACGGAGCTAGAAAAATAAGCAAACCAAATAGAATGACCCATTTTCTTTTGTACAGTCACTGCAAGAAAGTAAATGGTAATATAGCCCCACATTTAATTAACTGTGTATTATGTCTTCATTTTTAAGAGGTGCTTGTTAAGTGCCAGGAAACTTGAAAGGCCGGTGCGGAGAACACTAATTACTTTAGAATTATGTGTTTTATCTCGCTTGTTCTATTCAAGTTATGATTTACAGCCTAGATGTTTGATTACAAGGGAAGAACGTGTGGCAGCTAACTGCGGAATAGTTCATGGAAATTGCTCTTGTTTCTCATAGAATGAACCCAAGATTTGAGGTAGCAGCAAGTAAATGAAGAAACAAATTCAATGGCCCCCTCCCTTATTAAGAATGTTTTGTCACTTTTACTACCTGGAATCGTTTTGATCATGATCTTATGGTCATGATTCATTCTTGTTCTCTGTCCTAAATACCAGGGTTCTAAAACCCTTCATTATCTTAACCTTTCATAGAGGTGTCTAAAAGTGGAATATTAGCACCTAAAGCTGGTAGTCCATTTTTATCATGTATATACTCTTCGTTGTCACTAGTCAGTTGGCTTGCGTACTATTCAAGACATTGAAGTGTTATAATACAAATGCACACTACCCTGGTCACACGTTAAACAAATTTGTCTTATACTGGTCAAGGTTAACCTATAGTTTTCATAAGGTCTTCGTAGATATAATAACTTTCCAATAATCCAGCACCTGTTTGGACCAGGTGTGTGATGAATAAGCACAATGACTTAAAATGGTTTGAAAATGCTATATTTTAATGGCTAGCTATAGGTCTAGTTTGCTTTTAAATGGATGTCCGGGCATTTTATATTAATGGCCTATCCTTGGGATAGGCCATCAATATCAGATCGGTGGGGGTCCAACTCCCGGCACCCCACCGATCAGCTGATTTAAGGCGCTACGGCCTTTTCCAAGTTTATAGGTACATGGCCGTACCTTTCCATAGCGGCTGTGCCTGGGATTGCAGTTGCAGTCCTATTCAAGTGAATGGAACTGGGCTGCAATCCCAGGCACAGCAGCTATGGAAGTGTATTGTGCTCTGCTTGGTAAATACTGAAGAGACCTCAGCGATTAACGCCACGGCCCCTTCAGTCAGCTCATCTGCTGTGGTGTCGGAAGTCGGACCCCCACCGATCTGATATTGATGACCTATCGTAAGGATAGTCCATCAATATAAAATGCACGGATAACTCATTTAATTGGGGACCATGTTTAGCCAGTTTACTGTGTAAAGTTGCTGAAAACCCCCATCAAGCTACGAATTGAATTCATGCATCCTGTGACAGTTTTGATAACTCTCCCCAATGTATTTTTATGGACCGCATTTGTCAAGCCAATTTTGAAGTCACATGAGAAGATGTCGATGTGTAGCCCTAGGCCTTTTCAAGCTCAAAACATAAGACAGATAATTAGCTAAATATTTTCCAGAGATCACTAGTGAATCATTTTTGTCCTTACACAATTATCTTATATAATTCATAGATTTCTGGGAAATTTACTTTCATTTGTAGACTACAGTAGAAAAGTCAAGTACAGTTTGGTCTTTTATATCGGACCACATTTTTCTTGTGTTCATCGATTGTCGTGGATATTAGTTGAATAGGTTTTGTATATAGTTTACAGTAAGGATGTGCATGGAGGTCTTTGGGCTTATGGACAGACATATCGTCATATTGATGTAAAGGATCTGCCAGACACAGCTTCTGTGTCGACGCCCGTGGTTAATCAGTCTGCATCTGCTCCTAGGTCTGATAGAGTGACTCGATCTGCTACCACTCAGGCTGGTAGGCTGAGGAGTGGGAGAACCTATCACAGCCTGGCCAGACGGAGCTAGCTCCCACCCTCGGTCTATTTATACCCTCGTTTCCTGCTCTTCCTTTGCCTGTGATTCTGTCTGGTTTCCTGGCTCTGCTGTTCCTGCTAGTTCTATTGACCTCTGCTTCAAATTGACCCTGGCTTTACTGACTACTCTCCTGCTCTGCATTTGGTACCTTGTACACCCCTGGTTTGACTCGGCTCGTTCACTACTCTTGTTGCTTACGGTGTTGCCGTGGGCAACTGCCCCATTTCCCTTAGCTTCTGTGTACCCTTGTCGGTTTGTCTGTCGTGCACTTATGGAGCGTAGGGACTGTCGCCCAGTTGTACGCCGTCGCCTAGGACGGGCCGTGCAAGTAGGCAGGGACTGAGTGGCGGGTAGATTAGGGCTCACCTGTCTGTCTCCCTACCCCGACATTACAATTGAATTATAGAGCTTGTCTGGTTTAGAAAACTCATTTTCCATACATACCCTAGTAAGGTATTCAGGGGGAGACTCAAAAGGGATGCATCACCTTAATTAATTATTTTTATATATATTTTTTTTACAATTGTTGGGTGCAGATTTTTGTTTTTTTCAACAAAAATTTTTCACTGATAAATTTCCTTATATCCCAATGTTGGCCAGTAGAGGGAGAAAATCTGA
Source organism: Rhinoderma darwinii (assembly GCF_050947455.1). Classification (NCBI taxonomy): domain Eukaryota; kingdom Metazoa; phylum Chordata; class Amphibia; order Anura; family Rhinodermatidae; genus Rhinoderma; species Rhinoderma darwinii. The sequence continues at coordinate 278,967,378 of NC_134691.1, read as the reverse complement.
TGTGATTGTGTGTTAGTTGGAAAGACAGGAAGATTTTGACAAGGATATAATTGTACAATAAAATGTGAAATTTTGCTGGCCATACTGTGCAATATATATGTTTACAAAAATAGCATACTCCCACATATACACTTTTATTTCCCTATTGCCCTTTTACTTGCTGGTGGCCTGTTGTGTGTTGTGTGCACCGCCATTTCCAACCTCTTGGACCCATCTGTAAAGAGAGCTCCAGACACCACCGTCGCCGTTTTTCTCCTCCTGTGAACATAGCTACCGGGCAACTTCTGGAATACACCGTCCTCAGGCTGCTGAGACCACCACTGACCTCATCATGCTCTAAAAATAATCCACTGAACCACCGCTGCGGTTCATCGGAAAACATTGCCAGAAGTCATCATCACTGCATCCACAACAGCGGCTTCTGGCCTTCAACATTATGGGGCCGCTTTCCTCCTACTAACATACTACACAGATGCTAATACACATGGCAGCACACAGTGGACCGAATATTTATGAATATAAATAAAAGTATTACAATAATATAATTTATTGCACTATTCAAAAGAATATTATTTTTTTACAAAAAGAATAGTAAAAAAAGTGGCGCATTCCGTTTAAGCGGGCAATACAACTCCTCGTTGGCAAAGCGGTTGGCGGTAACAGACATGCAAAGATTTTCTTACCAAAAAGATGGAAATCGGCAACTGTAAAATCTTTTAGAAAGTGGCTCGGAGAATGTGCCAAGTGGTTCTTTAAACCATCTTGTCTTATTCTCAGAGCCACTTGGACCCTGGGTCCAGTTAGGTGACCACTATTTTCTATTTCAAATACTAAGCTGCTGTATGGATATGTGCTGTGATATGGTGGAAATTAGGACTAGATTACCTTTGTTTTTCAATTTATTTCAATGTTTGCGTTTGTTTTTCAATTTGATATGAAAACTACGGGGCGTGCTCTTTACATATCGACAAGAAATAGCAAAGGGAGGAAACCTCCAGCTCACCGGCTTGTTGCGTCTCCTGACTTGCTGCTCGGATCCCCGCTACGGCTGGCGGTATGCAATAGAAGAAACAGTAGAAATGATCCAGCGCTAAGTCCAATGGTAATTAAAAAGGAATCGAAGTTCCCATCTTTATTGGAGTAGTATGAATAAAATAGAAGGGAGACGCAGTCCCAAGAGAAAAAAAAAATACGAGCGGGCAACTGTGTGCTAGCCTACGCGTTTCGAGCAGCTCCTGTGCTCTTAGTCATGGCAAAGAAATGTGAGGACACCTGCCGCCATGTCTGCTTAATAAACGTAGCTGATTAGTACGCAAAATAGAACAGGTGAATAATTAACCCTGGGATGCAATCTTCTCCACCGGAGAAATACACCCTACATAAAGAAATGTTTGCAATAGTGTGGTTTAAGAGGTAAAGACTAAATGTGTACGTTCAGGCACACTAATTGAATTGTAATAATTTGCATGCAGGATCGCAGATTCGGTAATATATACAGCAGACAAGGCTATCAAGTCCTCACAGTCCTCACACCGTATATCACAGATATTATATATTCGATATACAAGATTTAAAAACAACACATTTAACAATTCAGCCAGATTCTGGATATAACTTCGTCGAATAATTATACCAGCTGGTGAAATGAAAAAAAAAAAACACATACTAAATCAAAATATATGTTTAAAACATGAACGGGAATGTAAATCCCGGTACAATAAAAATTAAAAATTAATTAAATTGATTTACACGTGAATGACCTGGGTGAGCCTTATCCGTGTGAAAATACATAGTGTAAGTACTTATAGGTTCATATACAGATTACGGAAAATTGTGTGAAATTGCATACAGGTTCGATTGGAAATGGTTAGCCAAACTGAATAAGAATGAAGTCTGAATAGAGGTATAATGTGCACATGCGTTATATGATGGAAAAAATAATAACTCTCAAAGGTTGCTATACTGGTTCATTGTAGGGAAAAGAAGTTAATACCCGTGCTTGCAGTTTATTGAATGTGAACATTCATTTCTGGAATTGAAAAATTCCTAGAGGTATATATATCAAAGGATTACTCTTTGAGTTAGACATCTAAACGGTATTATTTAGATGTCTAAATATATACTAATGTCATTATATACTAATGTATGATGCATCTGTTCCCTTAGATATACACAATCATCGACTGCAAAGCGTCGTCAGAAACCTATATTGTAACCCCATATGGGACGAGATGTGTCCAAGAAATATACCACAAGAGCATCTATATACACGAACCACCGGACCGATAGGAAGAAAAAATGATTTCTATGTTCTAGTGTACTGAAAAAATATATATATACATCCGTAGATATCAGTTGTATTTAATAAAATTAACTACACAACATTGCTGTCATTAAACAGAATTCGTGCTGTAAACTGTCTGATATTCCATAATCTTGAATTTCAACTCATAAGGTGAATATTTTCCCAAAAGAATGATACTTAGACAGCCCAGTTTAATCGGTGTACATGTCTAGTTGAATACAACCGACATCAATATAATATGGCTGGGAATAGCTCGTAAACCTGATGGTGCTGTCCACGAGATATGGTGCTGAATGTACTGCAGATGCAGTGTTCGTTATAAGAAAAACCTCTCAATAAAATATTGATAGCAAAGGATATTGAGTTGGCTGTACAAGATATGCCACCGTTTCATAACCATAGACTTTATTAGGAAATGTAATATTACCAATAAGTACTCGTCCTATTATTGTGTGACATCTCTAGAAAACTACCGTGTTGGAACTGGCTTTCGATAATTCTAGTATGTACATAAATTCTTAAACTGACATAGTTTGATTGTAATATCGCTGTCCATAATGGATAGTCTTTCATATGATCTAAACTGTCACAACAATCGGTTCCCTAGATTGGAAAAACTGAATATCTAGACTAACTCAACTACTGGTCCCCTAAATTGGCAAAGCTACATATCAACATAATGTACTCTGTTATGCTATCAAAACTGCCAGAGAGATATTTGGAGTGGGAACAGCACGTAGTCAATGTTGCTGTCCACCATGTGTGGTACTGAAAATAATGATAAATCCAGAGAGATCGCATCCAAATAGAAAAAATTGAATAGCTGACGATGGTAATCACTCAGAGTATTAAGGGGAAAAAATTAGCTAGTTTACTACGATTTAATTATTCAGTAATGAAACATAAGTTCCTTCCTCACATTTAGACCCAATGGGAATCGTGTTTCCAAATAGAAGATCCAAAAGGCCTCCCTGGTTAGCAGGCGTTGTCTGATGTTACCCCCTCTGGTACTACCTCTGACTTTTTCCACTGCATAGCAACAAAATGAATTTGTACAGCGGTTGTGTTGTGAGATGAAATGTCTAGAGGCACTTGAAATATTCAAAAAATTAGGGTTCCTGATATAGCTAAGATGTTCCAGAACCCGGAGTTTAAATTTCCTTATGGTACATCCCACATATTTCAAATTACAAATAGTACATTCTATAACATAAACTACATTGTTACTATTACAGTTAATGTACGATTTGATGGGGAAATTGATATTATTTGAGGAATTCGAAAACTCTTTAGTGATCTTTGAAAAATTGCAGACCTTACATGGGTGTGTTCCGCATTTAAAATACCCTTTGTGGGTTAACCATGAGGGTTTGGGGAGACTAGTTGTCAATAGCGAGGGGGCTAACATGTTCCCAAGGGTAGGAGGTCTCCGTGATACAACACGACAACCCTTGCTTAGTACTTCTTCCAATTTAACATCCTCATATAACAAAGGAATATACTTAAATACCATATTTCTGATAAGGTTAAATTGGTTGCTATATTGTAATATTAAAGTTGGTATGCTGGTATCAGTCGTGCTAGAGCATGTGGTGTCTGTGTTGCGTTCAATGGATAGGAGACTATCTCTATCTTTGTTTTTGACAATAGTTTTGGCCCTTTCTAATGTCCAATTCCTGTACCCACGGGCTGCGAGCCTACGACATATTCTGGATTCCTCTTTAGTATATCCTGACTGTGTACTACAGTTTCTCTTAGCTCTCGTTAGTTCTCCTACGGGTATTGCTGAAATGGTGTGCTTAGGATGACAACTAGTGGCATGCAACAGCGTGTTACCTGATATAGGTTTATGATAAATCTCCGTGCATACCCTCGAACCTACCTCAGAAATGAATTTAATGTCCAAGAAGTTAATGGTTGTGTCATTGGTAACATATGTAAATCTGAGATTGAGATCATTGTCATTAATGAAGGCCATGAATTCCGGTATGGCAGACACATCGCCCTCCCATATGAATAGGAGGTCGTCGATGTATCTGCCATACCAGTGGACATGACCCGCATATGGATTGGACGGGGAAAAAAGAGTGAATTCCTCCCACCAAGACATGACCAAATTGGCCAGAGATGGAGAAAATTTGGCCCCCATGGATACCCCCCTCTTCTGAAGATAAAAGGTGCCTGCGAAATTAAAATAGTTATGTGTCATCAAAAAGTTGGTTACTATGACTATAAATTTTTGCAAGCTTGGGTCATAACCACTATATTTGAGGAGATGGTGGGTGAGGGCCTTGATGGCAATTGAGTGTGGAATGCTCGTGTAAAGAGAGACCACATCACAACTGAGCCATGTGTGGTCCATGTTCCAGATTATGTTTTGAAAAATGGAAAGTACATCCTTCGTGTCCCTCAGATGACCCGGCACCCTCAGAACTAATGGCTGTAAGTGGCAATCGAGCCACTCTGAAATCCTCTCCGTCAGAGACCCTATCCCAGATACTATAGGCCGCATCGGAGGTGGAATAATGCCCTTGTGTGTTTTGGGCAATGCGTGCATTATAGGTATCACTGGGAATTCCACATATAGATAATCATACTGTTTCTTATCTAATACGCCCTGGCCCAAGCCCTCATCCAATATATCTCTCAATGCATTGGAAAAATCTTTAGTAGGGTTATGACACAACTTCACATAGGTGTTAACATCATCTAATAGTAAGAGAATCTGGTCCATATACATAACTCTGTCCATAACGGTAATGGAACCTCCCTTATCCGCCATGCGGATCACGATGTTCTCATCTTCTTTGAGAGATTTGATGGCTTGTTTTTCTGCGATGGATAAATTATGTGAAGTTTTGTCAAGTCCCGTATGATTTTTAATTTTTTGTAGTTCTCTCTCCATGATTGATTGAAATGTGTCCATGGATTCCGTTCGGGACTGAACAGGATAAAACCTGGGATTTTTGGTGATAAATTGAGGCCTCGGACTAATATCTGTTCTCTGATTCTGTTCTTCTGCTAGATCTTCAAGACAAGTTAATGCCAGCTGTTCCTGGAACATGAGTTTTCTATAATTATTGCTCTGGACAGTGGGTTCCGCTGTTTGTCCATCCGTAGTTGCTTCCATGGTTAGGAAGTGCCTTTTCACCGTAAGGTTGCGGATAAATTTATTAATATCAAGTAAGGTGGAAAAGACATCAAAATTTAAGTTAGGCACAAAATTGAGACCTCGTGATAGCACCCTAAGTTGAATTGGGGTGAGAGGTGCCGAAGATAAGTTGATCACATCTAAGTTCGATTCCTTTTTAATTACCATTGGACTTAGCGCTGGATCATTTCTACTGTTTCTTCTCTTTACATATCGTTGGTCATGCAAAACAAAGATTTCTATGTAGTCTCAATGACTGTTCACGACAAATTACCAAAGAATCCAACACCTCAGATCAAGTCCCAGACAGATTTTAGGGGTTGGTTAATGTCGAAAATGATCTTTTGATCCATAAAAAAAGAGATGATGGATAACAATTCTCTAAATCTTTTATTTTGGCTGCTCAAAATCAAATCACTAGTGTAGGGTGACCTTGGAATACCCTGCATGTATATGCATTATATAGACAGCCTATTGATTTAAATGAGAATTATGTAATTCTACATTTCACCTGTGGTGGTGCTGCTGGAAAATGGAACACTTGTTGCTGGATTCCCCTACAGATTACAGCTGATAGCTGGGGTCGCAGGAGAGGAACACCCTGAGATAAGCTGAGATAAGAAAAAACTGCACACTCTGTTAGAAACCAAGCTACAGAAGTTGGTGTTTGTAACAAAAGTTGCAAAAATAAATGTGTTAATTTTTTTATTTCTGTATTCTTTTAAAGGGGTAGTTTACTTTAAACAATCCCTACTTATTAGAAGGGTCCCTTGACAATATTCTGATTCCCTCCTGGAACCCCCGAGCGATCAGCTGCAATCTGTGGGGAAACCTGTCAGTAAGTGTTAAATATTCCTGCAGCACCACCACAGGGGAAATTGAGCATCACACAGTGCCCATTCAAACCATACAGGAGAGGTCTTTCAGAGCAAGAGATGCTCTTTGTAACTGTTCTACACTCTTGCCAAGAGATGAGGATCCTGAATAGAGGTTTTCTCTCTCTTAACTCAAAATTCCTTTATTATGGAATAAATGAAAATAGTTTTCTAAACCAGACAACCCCTTTTAACCTTCATCATATCTAAAGACCGCAGTTTATTTTTTTGCAGTTATTTTCTGTCTTTTTTTTTTCTTTTGAATGGATCCCGAAGGTATGAAATAGAAAAAGGACAGCTTCTTATCTAGCCGGCCTCGCAAAACACACAACCTCTTTACTCCATTTCAGACGTCATCTGACATCCAAGTTACAGCCTTTGTTTCCATTTCTGAGCCAAGAAAACTGGGTCAGTTAATCCAAGTAGAAAACGTTATTTTAGTGAGTTAACTGTATGAAGAACTGTTGAAAAAAAGCCCTCTGCAAGTACTTCACTGCAACCTTCAGAAACCGTCTCCGTTCTCACCCTGATTTACAGTCACATGAAAAAAATTAATTTTGCCTCAATAACTATTTCTCAAAAACAAGTAGCTGTAATTTCCCTTCTGCTCATCGCCTCTAAATCATATTTGACTTTTGTTGTTAAAGGTTTTTTTGATGCGAAACTCAAGGTGCTGGCAAAACTGCCAAGTGCTGAAAAGTCATATAAATAATATATATGAGACTAAGGTCAAAGAAGGAGTTAAGACAGTTTGACTTCAACTGACAAAAAGGCACCATTTAAGCCAACCTCCTAATTACTCCGATGGCTTGCCATTTAATACTGTGATCTTGTTTCTACTAAATCAAAGTAGAGCCAAGTAAAAGGAAAAGTCAACCTGTCATATGATTGTAGGCGAGACAAAGAAAAACACCTGGTAGCAGTTTATAGATGAGGCACCTTTGACTTTCTATTAGCTTTTACCCGTGCACAAAGCTGAGTACGAAGTTAATGGTATATGAAGAACATCAGTCTACTCAATGGCCGATATAAGGTTTGCAAAAAAAGTTATTAAACAAAATTCTGTTTTTCGTCAAGACTATACCAGGATATCTGTTTGCGTGTCGAAAATGTGCTCTAAAAAAATACTGTATAAAATAAAGAATAAATCACCAGTAAATATAAGTACTTCAGTTGTCGTGTTCTGTTCTATTTGTAGAAATTTTATTCAGCCATTTATTAGTTGGATTTATTTCTGAGAAAGATGGGTAACAGCCAAAATGGCTTCCTTAACAGCTCCCACAGATGGATGTAGTACTGTATAATAAGGCAGATATCTCTTTTGGGAGACAGGGAAAAATGGGTAATATCTCCTGTGAGAATCGTAAGTGGTAATGTTGGTGGCCACCCAAATTTATCCAGAGACAGAAATAACTTGGAAACCGTTGTAAAGATATTTTTTTTAACAACTTAAAAGGGTTGTCTGGTTTAGAAAACCTTTCTTGAACTATTCTATTATGGTATTCTGAGTTATAGCGGAGACCCCCATCAATTAGCCACAGTGGAAAGTGGCTAAAAAGAGCATTCTTTTTCTTCTTTTCCTTCCTTTTTTATATTTTATTTTAAAAAAAAATTTAGTTACCCCTTATTTCCATCTATTTTTATATTTCCCCCCCTTTTTTTCCTTCCTTAACCAGAGGGGGCATTTTCCTCTTAAGCAAATGGAGCTGTATTATATTACATGATATGACTATTAGCAAATATAATTGTTTTCAATGTTTTTGTACATGACTGGTCACCTTATCAGACATGCTCTGAGGAAGTCACCTAACAGTGACAAAATGCTTCAGCGCGTCTAATGTCATCACAACATGTTTACTGCGGTCAACACCGCACTGTCTAGTGCTTATGCAGCATGGCTAAATGCTGGTGGTAACATTCTGGGCTCACACATAGGCTATATGCCTGAAAACCCTTGCGAAGTGGTGAAAATATTTTTTTTTTCACATTATGATCATTGCCCGAGTTTGCCACCCATCACCAATGAGCTGATCGGATTGACTTATGTGACTAATCTTCAACTTGACCCAAATGGTGTTTCCATCTCTAATAATAACCTGGATTACAATATCCGAATAAAGCTTTTGGACATTACCATCTTCCATTGGGCTGACCTACAATGGTAGATAAAGTGCATTCGGAAAGTCTTCAGACCCTTTTACTGTTTTCACATTTTGGGTCACCTTGGGACACTTTGTCATTATGGGGTATTGAGTGCAGAATGATGGGGGGAAACTTTATTTTAGCACAAAGCTTCAACATAACAAAATGTGAAAAAATTGAAAGGGTCTGAAGACTTTCCGAATGTATTGTATGCCTTTACTGTTATCATCTTTCATCTCCACCTTATAGTTATTGGACTGGTGTAGTACCTCATTGAAGGAAAAGTCAGCTATTATATTACTACTGTGCACTACACTTGAACAGGGATTGCCATTAATTATTAGAACCAAGACTATGTAATTATTGAGAATACCTTTACTGAAAGGGGTTGTCTGGTTTCAGAAAATTTATGTTATTTTTTTTCCCGTATAATTAAAGTTATACAATTTTTCCAATATACTTTTGTGTATCAATTCCTCACGGTTTTCATGATCTCTGCTTGTTGTTATTCAGTAGGAACATTCATTGTTTACTTCCAGCGAATAAAATTCAGTCCAAAAATAACATTAATCCCTTTCCGCTCCTGGACGTACTATGAGGTCATGATGAGCGCATCGTTCGCACTCCATGATCTAATAGTACGTCTTGCAGTAAACACAGCGCCGTTCTCACCGGGCTCGTTCATGAGCTGTGGCAACTGCTGTTTTGTACAGCCGTTCTAACAGCTCCTTCAGCAGGGACTGATCACTGTGGTCCCACCTATTAACCCCTTAGAAGCCACGTTCAATAGCGATCGCTGCTTCTTTCCAGCGTTATTTCTACATAAAGTGACACAAGACAGATTTGAAAAATGGGCTCTGACCCTTATGGCCCAAACTAGGCAGTGTGATTAAGGAATTAAAGGGGTTTTTGGCTTATTTAAAAAAAATGGGCAATGCGTAAGGGGGATGCAATGAATTAAAGAAAGCAAGATTACTCACCCAACAGATCCCGCAGTGTTTCAGCACCTGGTTCCCCTGCCGGTGTTTGTTGACATGGCTGCAGCGATGAAGTGCCTGTATACTCATAAGATTGTTGCAGCCAATTATTGGCATTTTTGGCCCTGTGCCGTACACCCACTGAAGCCTGTGATTGGTTGCAGCGATCACTAGAACACCAGGCGCTGGATCACCAGGGGATCTATAGGGTTAGTAATGGTTTCTGTTTTTGTTTTATTGCATTTTCCCCCCATGACCACTTTTTTTTTAATAAGTTGGAAAACCCCTTTGATTTGCTAAAAACAGAAAACCCCTTAAACGTCTCACTAGAGTACTTTTTTTAGAGTAATTTTTTGTGCATTGTACTCTACTCTATTCCCAGTAGCAAAGCAAATGAATTTCAATAGTGGCAGATGATTCGTAGGCCTTATCATGATTTGTAGCCATTGATGAATTGCATTAATAATTCAATATATTTATGAATTACTATTTATCTGGCCAGATCATTATGAATTATTGAATTCTTTGGGCTTGTGATGTTTGTATTTATGTGTCTATGTGCAGGATCACCAGATGTTAATTCATGTTCATTTTTAATTTAAGATGGATGAGTATGTTTCCCTGCTTTCCCCCTCTTTAGTCATACAGTATGAAGGATGGCTATATAAAAATATTACGAGAATGATCTTCTTAATGGCTGACACTAAAAATGTCTGCTTATAAGGTGGTCGCTCATGTTGCAGTTTTTTCAGCTGTTCATAGCTTTCAGTGGTGTGTGTGTATGGTTCTGTTGGCTAATCATAGTGATTTGGGGGTTTAGTCTTATGATCAATACGATGGATAGGTTAAGAGCCTATATGGAACCTACGAGGGATCCACCGGTCTTACCTAATGTCCCAGATGTGTGCTTTAGTAGTTGTCTGGAAGTAGTCTTCGGGTTTCTGAAGCACGTCCTGCACATCCAAGGACAACACCTCTACACTCCTATACAGGTTCACAATGGTTTGCTAAAATATGATTTTGGAGTAACTTCACTGTCAGATATACCAGTTGGGAACTGGTGTTTGTACCTGCCCTTGGTTTCAACTGTGTTTTTATTGAAAATTTTTCAACAATATACATATAACTTAGAGCAGCATGAAGGGCCATGCAATTCACATAGTAAGACAGTAACTTTCAATAGACAGACAAAACATCTGGGAAAAAACACAGGGGTTTAAGGGGGTGAGGAGGGGGGGGATAGTCGGAGCTCCACCTACCACCTAATCTTGAGTTCCCTGTATCCAATACTTGTCCCACGGGTCCCACACCACTTTGAACCTGTCCAGTTCATTGTCAATAGAGGCCGTCATATGCTCCATTGTACGTATTTCCCTAATTCTAGTTACTAAGTCGATGTGGGAGGGAGGGGTTGTCTGTCTCCATTTCCATGCTATCAACGTCTTAGCGGCTGTAAGAAAGTGTCGAAAGAGTCGAGCTGGTGATTTCCCCAAAGACCTAGGGGGAACATTTAGGAGGTAATGAAGAGGGTCTAAGGGAATATCCTGCTGCAACACCGCCAATGCCAAGTTCTTAACTTCCAACCAATACTGTTGTACCAGTGAACAGCTCCAGAAAATATGGAACAGATCACCTCTCTGACCTCTACATCGCCAGCAATCCGACGGAATACCCGGATTGAAGCTATGCAGAAAGGCAGGGGTATGGTACCAAAACATAAGGATTTTATATTGGTTTTCCTTATATGCAGTGCAGATGGAGGTTTTAGCTGCTTGCGACCAAATAATCTGCCACAATGAGAGCGGGATGGATTTATTCAGTAAGGCCTCCCACTTCAACATGTATCTATGCCCAGGCGGAGGGGAACCCTCCGGGGATAGCAATAATGCATAAATGGCTGAGATAAGCCCCCTAGTGGTGGTAGCATACCGACATAACCTTTCGAAGCTTGTAGGTGCAGTAACCCGCGTGGATCTAAAAGTTTGCTGCATGTAATGTCTAACCTGAAGATAGTGAAAGAACGCAGCGGAGGGAATATTATGATGTTTTTGAAAGTATGAAAACGGGTGAAGCTCTTGCGTGTGGGGATCAACCATATCAGCCAGGTGAAATACCTAAATTCCCGTCCACAATCGGACTATTCGGGAGGTAGTGCCCCCCGGGATAGTGGGAGTGTAGAGTACCGAAGTCAAGGGCGGGCAACCCGATGCCAAATGGAAGCGGTTTTTACAGGTTTCCCACACCTCCCTTTGAAATCTCATGGGACCCAATAAAGATGCAGTCGGCATTACTAGTGGGTCACCCCATAACAGGGAGTTTGGGTGGACCGGGGCCATCCATAGCTTCTCTATTTCGGTCCATTTATTGTACGCCCTTAAAGACACCCAGCTGGGTATGCGACGGAGGTGTGCCGCCCAGTAGTACTTCACCACATCAGGGACCGATAGCCCACCCGCAGATCGACCCGATAATAAAACTGATTTCGGAATTCGATGTCTGCCGGAGTGCCATATGAACCTGAGGATAGAAGACTGCATAGCCCGCAATTTGTACCTGCCCTTGTATGAGTAAGTATGGACGTTTTCAGTGATTTCAGATATACCAGTTGTTCAAATGCAAACACACTACTTTTTGGGTCTTTAGGTTCATATAAATATAATATTAAAAACATAAATCTCTTGAGCGTCATCCAAAGAATGGTTGTCCAGTTGCTGTCAATACAATCTTGCCTCAAAAGTAGACACAGGAAGAATCAGTAAGGCCTCATGCACACAACGTAAAAGTCGTCCGTAACTGCGTTACGCAATCACGAACCCATCTATTGTCCACGGACATCTTCCCGTTTATTTACGGGAAGGTGTCCAGGCCATAGAAGTGTACCGCAAAAGATAGGACATGCCCTATCTTCTGCATTTTACAGGCCGTGCTCCCATACTTTGTATGGGAGCAATGGCCGAGAATGCGGGTGGGTGTCCGCGGACAGCCGTGCCCACAATCCCAGCCCGTGGTTACGTGCACGGTCGTGTGCATGGGGCCTTACTCATTTACTTCATAAACTTCTGACAGTTATTGGCCATAGAGCTCCAAGAACATGATCAACTAGATTGGTTGTCCACTCCTAGATCACCTTATGAACTACAACACTAGCTTGGGTTGATGCCCCTTATCCAAGTTACCCTTGTGTTGTTCCATTCTCTGGATCCGATGCTTTTTTGATGATCTATTGTACCTCTGAGGAAAGTGACGTCTAAGAAATAAAATGAGCCATGGCTGGTGAGCTGCAGTCGCAGATTTTGCAATGACTGACTGTCCCTGGGGACAAAATCACTCAGTCTTGTAGAATGGGGTGACATTTAAGAAAGAAACGCAGAGGAAAATGTCATGCTTAAAAAATTAGTTTCAAACATGCTGGCTTCTGATTTATTTTTATTATAGGCAGGGTTGGAATAGTGATGGATTATCAGGCTTGAAAATGTTTGGTGAATTTTTCACATTTTGTTTTAATCAGAATAATCTAATTTTCTATAGTATTGAGTACGTGGAAGCCAAGGCTAGTGAGGCCAGATGGATGGTTTTTACGTATAAATCTGAGCAATATCTGATGAAGCCAGCAAGAACGTAACAGATTTACCCTGCACGCTATTTTATTAAAACTATTTGCAATCGTGCAAAAGGGAGCAGAAATATGGCAGTTTATGCAAAAGAATATATACATTTCTCTGGTCTATCCTAGTAAACTAAATGAAGATAATTAAGTTGTGACTGCTTAACTATACCCAATGGAGTCAACACAAAAGCATGCCTTAACTATATAATGCCAGCTTGTATACAGAATTCTAACTAGATAGATAGATAGATAGATAGATAGATAGATAGATAGATAGATAGATAGATAGATAGATAGATAGATAGATAGATATGAGATATATATTAGATAGATAGATATGAGAGAGATAGATAGATAGATAGATAGATAGATAGATAGATAGATAGATAGATAGATAGATAGATAGATAGATAGATAGATAGATAGATATGAGATATATATTAGATAGATAGATATGAGAGAGATAGATAGATAGATAGATAGATAGATAGATAGATAGATAGATATGAGATAGATAGATATGAGATAGATAGATATGAGATAGATAGATATGAGATAGATAGATATGAGATAGATAGATATGAGATAGATAGATAGATAGATAGATAGATAGATAGATAGATAGATAGATAGATAGATAGATAGATAGATAGATAGATAGATAGATATGAGATATATATTAGATAGATAGATAGATAGATAGATAGATAGATATGAGATATATATTAGATAGATAGATATGAGATAGATAGATAGATATGAGATAGATAGATAGATATGAGATATATATTAGATTAGATAGATAGATAGATAGATAGATAGATTAGATAGATAGATAGATAGATAGATAGATATGAGATATACAGGGTGGGACATTTATATGGATACACCTAAATAAAATGGGAATGGTTGGTGATATTAACTTCCTGTTTGTGGCACATTAGTATATGGGAGGGGGGAAACTTTTCAAACTGGGTGTTGACCATGGCGGCCATTTTGAAGTCGGCCATTTTGTATCCAACTTTAGTTTTTTCAATGGGAAGAGGGTCATGTGACACATCAAACTCATCGAGAATTTCACAAGAAAAACAATGGTGTGCTTGGTTTTAACGTTACTTTATTCTTTCATGAGTTATTTACAAGTTTCTGACCACTTATAAAATGTGTTCAAAGTGCTGCCCATTGTGTTGGATTGTCAATACAACCCTCTTCTCCCACTCTTCACACACTGATAGCAACACCGCAGAAGAAATGCTAGCACAGACTTCCAGTATCCGTAGTTTCAGTTGCTGCACATCTCGTATCTTCACAGCATAGACAATTGCCTTCAGATGACCCCAAAGATAAAAGTCTAAGGGGGTCAGATCGGGAGACCTAGGGGGCCATTCAACTGTATATTAGATAGATAGATAGATAGATAGATAGATAGATATGAGATAGATAGATAGATAGATATGAGATAGATAGATAGATAGATAGATATGAGATAGATAGATAGATAGATATGAGATAGATAGATAGATAGATAGATATGAGATAGATAGATAGATAGATAGATAGATAGATAGATAGATAGATAGATAGATATTAGATAGAAAGATAGATAGATATTAGATAGATAGATATTAGATATATATTAGATAGATAGATAGATATGAGATAGATAGATAGATAGATAGATAGATAGATAGATAGATAGATAGATAGATAGATAGATAGATAGATAGATAGATAGATAGATATTAGATAGATAGATATTAGATAGATAGATATTAGATAGATATTAGATAGATAGATATTAGATAGATAGATATTAGATAGATATTAGATAGATAGATAGATATTAGATATATATTAGATAGATAGATAGATATGAGATATATATTAGATTGATAGATATGGGATATATATTTGATAGATAGATATGAGATCAATATGAGATAGATAGATAGATAGATAGATAGATAGATAGATAGATAGATAGATAGATAGATAGATAGATAGAAGGATAGATATTAGATAGATAGATAGATAGATATGAGATAGATAGATAGATAGATAGATAGATAGATAGATAGATAGATAGATAGATAGATAGATAGATAGATAGATAGATATGAGATAGATAGATAGAAGGATAGATGATAGATAGATATGAGATAGATAGATGAAGGATAGATAGATAGATAGATAGATAGATAGATAGATAGATGAAGGATGGATAGATAGATAATAAATAGATTAAGATAGATAATAGATAGAGAGATAGCACATTTAGATGTTAACATAGCTACCTGCTTTTCGTAAATAGAGTGAACATTGTCCTTGAATCATAGCACATGGTGCGTGGTACATGACTGCTACAATCAAATGTGTGTATAAAATAAATGTATTGTATTATTTAGATGTTGTGACCGAAAATGGGTCAACAACCTAAATAGTATTAACAGCACTTTCAGTATAACGTCAGTTCGGAATGGGGTCTCTCCTGTAGGTAGGTGATGATCACGCTTTATTTTTGTTGAGTGTCCCTTAATACATGTGAAAATGTGTGTTTCAGGATGGAAAAGGGGAATTTCTGTTTTCATGTAAGGCTTCTAAGAATTGAAAAATCATGTAGCACTGAAACTGCTGCAAAAGAACTGTAGAGTGATTCCCCTGTGAATCATTTCCTTGTATCTGGGAATCCTTGGCAGAAATTCATAAGACTGCTCTAAATGATATGTTTGCGCTCCACAAGCAGCCATGGAGATAAGTAGGTTCATGAAAGCTGTCATTCTGCTAATAGGGTTATTCTCCCAAAAGCGAATCGCGTTGCAGTGTTTTAATATTGAGGTATTCAAGTTTAGAAGGACAGTAGATTAGAAATAAAAAGTCTGATAAAATGTCACACAATTAATTCTGTATCAGTCCTTCATAACAAATCAAAGTCAATTTGATGACATTACCTGACCAAAAAAGAATTTCTGCATGAAAAGACTCGTCTAGACATTAACAATCCCTTAAAGAAGCTCTGTCACCAGATTTTGCAACCCCTATCTGCTATTGCAGCAGATAGGCACTGCAATGTAGATTACAGTAACGTTTTTATTTTTAAAAAACGAGCATTTTTGGCCAAGTTATGACCATTTTTGTAGTTATGCAAATGAGGCTTGCAAAAGTCCAAGTGGGTGTGTTTAAAAGTAAAAGTCCAAGTGGGCGTGTATTATGTGCGTACATCGGGGCGTTTTTAATACTTTTACTAGCTGGGCGCTTTGAAGAGAAGTATCATCCACTTCTCTTCAGAACGCCCAGCTTCTGGCAGTGCAGATCTGTGACGTCACTCACAGGTCCCGCATCGTGTCGGCCACATCGGCACCAGAGGCTTCAGTTGATTCTGCAGCAGCATCGGCGTTAGCAGGTAAGTCGATGTAGCTACTTACCTGCAAACGCTGATGCTGCTGCAGAATCAACTGTAGCCTCTGGTGCCGATGTGGCCGACACGATGCAGGACCTGTGAGTGACGTCACAGATCTGCACTGCCAGAAGTTGGGCGTTGTGAAGAGAAGTGGATGATACTTCTCTTCAGAGCGCCCAGCTAGTAAAAGTATTAAAAACGCCCCGATGTACGCACATAATACACGCCCAGTTGGACTTTTACTTTTCAACACGCCCAGTTGTACTTTTGCAAGCCTCATTTGCATAACTACAAAAATGGTCATAACTTGGCCAAAAATGCTCGTTTTTTAAAAATAAAAACGTTACTGTAATCTACATTGCAGCGCCTATCTGCTGCAATAGCAGATAGGGGTTGCAAAATCTGGTGACAGAGCCTCTTTAATCACATCTCTAGATTTTAACTGGACATTCCTAGTTTGGGGCTCTCATGATTTCTTGATAATTCCCCTGAAGTCCTGTTCTTGTGGCATTCCACACTGATTTATGGAAAATTCATAGATGTGACCAGAGTAGATGGACCATCATCATTGGTATTCATAGAAGGGACGAGGTCCCATAGCAAAGATCCAACTGGGCCCTCTATTATGGTGCCAGGTTTTTCCATCCAGGACAGAAGGTTCTGGTGTTTGTTTTCTTTTCCGTATCCTTTTCATAACCTTTTTGCCAATTTCTCACCCCCTTGTTTCCTAATAATGCTGTTCCTTTGGAGAGGGAGTCCTGCCCAGGTTCTTGCCATCCAGTATCAAAGGGAATGGGAATAACTACTGCTGGATGGCACCGTACACTGCATAGCGGCCGTACTGCAGCTCTGCTCCTGTTCATTGTATAGGATCAGAGCTGCAGTACTGCAGCTCGGCCGCTATACTGTGGCCGGAGCCATGTGCTTCCGGCACAGACATCTGGTAGCCGGAGGCAGCCGGAACAGCTGATTGGTGCCGGGTCCGGGTGTAGGAACCCCACTGATCATATACTGATGACCTATCCTGTGGATAGGTTATGAGTATGAAAAACCGCCCCTTGCCCGGACAACACCTTTAATACACATATGGCATCCAAACGTAGCTTCATTATATCGTACACTCTTCAGCTCTAATGGTTAGATAGCTGTTTTCACATACTTGGAATCACTTTGAGATAGTGTTTAAGCCTAGTAGCCAGTATCTAAAGTGTCTTCATCTCTCCTCCAGCAGTCAGAAATGACAGAAACAAGAAGAAGAAAGAACCCTCGAAACAGGAGTGCACAGAGAACTATGAGATGACAGCCGAGCTCGATGACCTGACAGAGAAAATCAGAAAAGCGCATCAAGAAACCTTCCCCTCCCTGTGTCAGTTGGGAAAATATACTACGGTAAGTCTTACCTGCTAATGATTTGGAAGCGCTGTACTCCAGACACCGATCTCGCATGTAGGATTACATTTTCTTTTCATCTTCTGCTAGTCATGATTTATGAATGAGACGCTAATACTCCCGCTACATGTTCTCCAGGAAGAAGATGAAGAAGATTTGGTCCAGAGAATCCTCTCCTTTATACTCTGCATATTCTCTACACAAATTTGTGCTCATTATTTGCTCCATCTTGTTCATTCAATCTCTGCTACTATTAACGCTCAGAGACCAGGGCGTTGTTAGCTGCTGTGCAGGGAGGTTGATCTTGGATAAGGGATCACTGATCTTTTGCACCGAAATGCAAGACAAAGCGCCTTACATAACCTAAGGGCAACATCCAGGGCTATATTCATAAGTACACTAGGCATGCGCCCAGGGAGCAGAGTTAAGAGGGTTGCAGAGGGTATGTGACTACATTATTTATTTTATGGCTTCGGGATTACTTACCTATTTTCCAATTTATAAATCTGTTTTCAAATCTATTACAGATAAAGAGGAGTAATTTTCTAAATACTTTACTGACTTTGTAGTGCTTTTTAGCTACACCCTGTAACCCACTTTATCCACCTAAACATTCATATTTTAAAGCTGATATCTCAATGTTTGCTTACTGTGGTGATTTGCATTCTGAGATGTCTTTTTTTTTTTTTTTTACCGTGTAGTAATATGATGTAGGAAAAAACAAACTATTCGAGAATGCAGTAGAACATAGAGTATTTGCATCATAGAAGCTGAAGTAAGCTGCTAGAGTTGTCTGTCAACATACTTGTGGACTGATTTCAAAACCCTCCTTCCCGCACACCTAATGTCAAGTACATAATAAAAGTTCATTACATCCTCCCCATACACCAGAACATGTTGTATAATATTATGTACACCCCTGCCCCTGACTCACCCTGTCAGTTCTGTAATACATAATACATTTTACTCACTGACGGATGATGTTTAAATAATATTGTATATGTCCGCTTGCACAGGTTCAGCCAGTCCTGTGCTCAGCTCCTCCGCACAGGCCTTGTCTTCAGGTCAGTGGACTGTGCAGCTGCAGACCATTCAGCACTTTCCCTTCACAAACAAGCAAGTGCTGATGGGTAACTAGGGAAAGAGATATTTCTTTGAAAACAGAGCATTGAGTCCCCCTCACCCAGGGGCGCCATAGCAGTTGAGTGGTCTGCCACTATTGGAAATCTCTCTGCGATTAGCAGTGCTGAGAGAGCCGGCTAAGAAGTTGATAGCCCAAGAGATGAAATATAGTTTAGGATTTTCCACACTTCATCATTAAGGCTGTGTTCACATCTGCATTGGAGGCTCCTTGTCCTACCCCCAGGGGACCCCACTGATCAGCAAGAAAAGCACTGTGGCTTTCCAGTGAGCCCCTTCCATTACCAGTCACATACTGTATGCTGGATTCTTGAAGCTGCAATCAGAGTGGCACAGCCTAGACTGGGGTGCAGAGTTTAAGAAATCCCCTGGTTTTCACCCTTTTCCCTGCAAAGAGGTATGGACTCTTCTTCAAGAGACTCCCCAGGTTGCGGCCCCCAGAATAGTCTCAATTAAGTGGTGGTAGCACTTCTGGAGCAGTGGCATGGTCAGGAAAGGAGCTGGGATTTATCATTAGGAGAGCAGACAGGGTTCGGAGACCCAAGGGAAGAGACAGGAGCGTAGTGATGAGATAGCTGGTGGTCAAAGACCAGAAGAAAAAACAGGTGTAGTGTCCTAAGGGCAAGGCAGAAACTTATTCAGAAACAAGGCCTAGCTCAGAATCAATAGTTAATAACAATACAAATGCACAGGAACAGAGCCAGGAAGGATACACCTCAGTTACGAGTCACTGCATGGCAGGACAATTCTCCTTTAAATAGTCAACCAGACCTGACGTCATCTTTTAGGCGCTGGTTGTCTTGGCATAAGAGAGGAGCCGGAAAAGGGGGAGAAGCCCTGCAACCAGACACAGCCATCAGGAGCAACAGCTGCTTGCCCAAATGCGGCACTGGAACCAGGAGAGGCGAGTAACATCTTCCAGTGGGCGCCATCAATGTTTATCGAGGCAGAGCAGCACATTTGTATAGGGGCTGTGCCTTGTACATCAACTTTCATGTGGATGGGAAGCTGTGTCTGGATAAATGTTGATAGCTTCGATCACACATTGATGGCTAATCTTAAGAACCTTTTAAAAGGGGCCAAACTTCTTTAAAGGAGATTCCCATCTTAGACGTTTATGGCATATCCAAAGCTCTGGGACCCACACCTATATCGAGTAGGGGGTTCTCTGGACCGCAATTCACGTGGTGCAGCGGCTGCAAAATCCAGTGGGGAGAGAGTCATGCACGTCTCTTTCCATTCTGTTCAATGGCAGTTCCGAAAACAGCCGAGCAAGCGCTTGCTTGGCTGTTTCCGTAACTCCCATTTAACAGAATGGAGAGAGCGATGCGCACGTGCTACCCTCTCTCTACTAGTCCTTGCCTGGATTCTGCCATCAGCAGCCTCCACACCAGGCGAAACAAGGGTTTGGGAGACCCTGTTCTCGATATAGGTGTGGGACCCAGGGCTGGGGCCAGCATCTATCATACATTTATGGCATATCCTGTGGATATTCCATAAATGTATATAATGGGAAAACCCCTTTAACTAACTAAATCTTGCAATAATAGTAAAAACCTCAGGACATAATCGAATATTCAAGTATCATAATTTTTACTTAATATGTGGAGATTTAAAAATAGAAAGGATTTTAATGTTTTTCTAAACTAATCTCGCAGTGACCTTGATAAAAACAAACAATATGACAGGTTAATTCCCAATAAGCAAAGATCTGTATCATCCAGAGAATGGGCACTTTCTCCTTGAATGTGTGTGTGTCAAAGCTGTGATTGTGTTTGGCACTAACACACAAGCGCACGTAGAATGACCTCCATCAGGAAACACAACACCATGCCAACTCAAGCACTGAGCAATAGATGTTGAAGATAGAGTTTGCCATTCTCATTTTGCAAGCTATAATACTCTGTGGATTGTGCTCGGATACGTAAGCATGAGGTGTAATCAAGAATTTAAAAGCCTAAATTATTCAAGTCAAATGCTAGTGAAATGCCAGCACCGTGCTTGAGTTCCACTTCTTGCAATACGGAACATTATTTTGCAAGGGTAATAATTTATTTAAATAGGGAAAAAAGTGTCCTTTGAAGGCATACAGACAGTCTACAGATTTTAAATGAAGACACGGATGAGCTTGTGTAATGTAGACAATGACCGATCTCCTAGACTTTCATTTATCATTGATAGCAGAGATTATTATATTTTCAAAGGAAGTACATATATTCCTGTGATTGTTAATTCTTAGGAAGCCATGAAAATTCAAAGATGTGACCGTAAAAGAAACTGCTGAGACCGGAGAAACTTGCACTACGTGCCTTCCCAATTGTCTCTGCTTATTCTTCCTTTTAGCCAAAACAATCAGGGTGGACACGCTGTTAAATAACAGGAATTAATGTTGGGGCCAAACTTGTTCTTTTTTTTTTTCATTGGAATCTAGTTGTGTGTTACATTGAAGGTCTGATAAACCTGAAGTGGAAGGAACAACCAAGTAAATGCACAGTCTCCAAACTCGCAGTATAAACTTTGATTTTATAGATACACAATATAATTGATTTGTTTAGTTCTTAATTTTTATCTACATTTGCATTGGGTTTAAGCTCTTGTTTTCATTGCCCAAAACTGGTAAGAAATGATTAAAGAAAAATATAGAAAGGAGTTGTCTAGTTGAGAAATTCCATTTCAGTCTGTGGTTCCCCCATAGTAAAGCTGACTTATGGGGTCTAGCAATGGGGACCTTATCTACATTTGTACATTTGTGTAGCATTTGAACAACTATTGTTTTAATTCAAATAACTGGTTAAAAGTGAATAGTGGGGGAAGAACGCCCGATGGCACAAAATATAGTTCATGTTGGAAAATTATTTTTCAATTAGTGGTTTCCCCATTACTCAAGCTGATCACATGGGGTCATACTATGGGGACCCTTACTTTCCTCTCAAGCATAGGTTCTATGCCTGTGATCTTACAACTCTCAAGGATACTTGGATCAGACCACCCAGGGGAACATAGTTTACCTTCGTAACAACATTGTGGGCAAATTACCTTTAATCATTCAGACACTCAATGAGGGTCTCAATGGAATGGATATAGAGAATGACTTCCCATCTACACAGCAGACAGTGTAGGATTCGGACAGTCAGAATTCGGGCCACATGACCTCATCTGCATTAACTTTTCCCTGGTGGATTGACAAACCATAGCTCCAGATAAAACATTTTCGCTGCTGGGGAATTTCAATCTTCTAGATGTTCTGTAATTTTTGTTGTGTAGGTCATTTGAAAAGGTAGAGCCAACATGAAGTCGATCCAACGACCTTAATGGGAAGAACAGTACAGAGTAGTGATGTGATTCAGAGGGATTATGGTGTGATAAAATGAGATTCATACACGCAGTCCACACATTTACTCTGAATGAACGTTGTTTGGATTCCACTATAGCCAAAATCAGTGGCACCTCGTCCTGTCATTTTATGACATCTCCCATTAGAAGCACTCAT
Source organism: Rhinoderma darwinii (assembly GCF_050947455.1). Taxonomy (NCBI): domain Eukaryota; kingdom Metazoa; phylum Chordata; class Amphibia; order Anura; family Rhinodermatidae; genus Rhinoderma; species Rhinoderma darwinii. The sequence continues at coordinate 278,944,905 of NC_134691.1, read as the reverse complement.
TGCATATGCTGTACTGACCTACAAAGTGTATATTTTGTATGAAACAAGATACCTAGGATTTCTGCTTGTGAACTGGAAATCTCCATCGTGGATTTACAGAAGTGCAGCGTATAGCCTAAATTAAAGCAAATATATAACAGTTTATACTTTCTAATGTTTATGCTAGGCTTCTTTCATGCCTGGCTACATATCCCTAACTAAATTAAATATAAAAGTTAGATGAGCTTTTTCTGAAGCCCGGTTGACTTAATGCTTGACAAGGTACATACATTTATTGTACGTATATTAACCCAAAAGTAGGCTAGGGCTCCACTGCGAGTCTTGGTTGCGCGATGGTCGTGGTAACAATCACGTGACCATAGTGTCTCCCTACTATAGAGAAGTCACATGACAATTGTGAAAATTCAAGACGTGGTCAGATCTGGCAGTTTCTAAAGATGAAAAGGGTTGAAGAGGTTGTATGACATCAATAAAAGGGTCTGCTTTTTTCCCAGAAACAACAGCACTCTTATTCATAGTTTGTATCTAATAGTGCAGCTAAGTCTCATTCACTTTAGTGGGGTTGTACCAAATTTTTTGTATAGATCATAAAATAAATTAAGAATGTTTGCCATTTGAAAAAAAAAACAATCCAGTTAAAAGTTATGACCTTTACTTATATAGTACTATAGTGTATAGCAATGTGCACATCCACCAAATAAACTAAGTGCTGGTGGACACAGCTAGTTGTCTACATAATGATCCTCTGTTCACTGCAGTGCAGCCAATAGAAAAAGCTTTCTGCCCTGCTTGTCAGGGAAGGATCAAGTAGCATGACTTTAGAACTGAGGAGACTCCTTTCTCTCAGCTGTTTAGGACTGTAAAGATCTGCATTCTGAAAGCAGATATGAACCCTGCACATTATGTTTTATTTCATTATATTTCCATTGGTTTCTAAGGTAATGCATACGGTGGATGTCACACAGTTTACTACTCTGGATCCCATGTTACCTATCTGCAGAGAAAGTAAGAAGGGACTATGTTATTAGCTGTCAGAGGGGAAAGGAGACTGTTTTTGTTCAGAGCCACTCCCCCAGCAGCACAGATTAGCAGCAGCAACAAGGGGGACACAGCGAAGCAACAAAAGCATAAAAAAAAGTATTGTGTGCTAAAAACACTGAAAATTACTTTAAAACAGCTATTAACAGCCTTTCTGGACTTTTGGTATGAAAATGATTCATGGGATAACCCCTTACAGGAATATTGCCTATTCTTCAAAGTGTAATAACCATTTTAGGGAAAATAAGAAGTATTTAATTTGCATTCCCTGGCTAGTAATACTGTAAAATAAATAAAAATCTCTAAGGGATAAATGATTTTGCCTAGATGTAGGCATTGGTGAAATATTCAAAATACTTTCCATTTAAGCAACTTCTGAGTGACATACGACACTTCTTGCTCAGCAATATGAGAATAATCATCTTTGAGATTATGTGTTAGATTACAACAACAGATTATCTGGAATATAGATGTTTCCTTTCCTCTGTCTGGCTTCTAGGTATTGTTATTACATTTGCATTTCGTGTGGGTTACTGTGCATTATCTGTAGTAGAATATGTGTCAAACTCAATGGCATGATAAAGTCATCTCATATAATACTGATGAATATTTTGTTCACACTTGCTGGTTTCATGCAATGTCTTTTTTCCAGATGGATAAACTATTGCCAAATGATTTCCTGCTGTAGGCTCTGCATTGTGTGTATCTCTTTACCATGCACTATTTCTATGGGCTGGATAAACTGGCTATTAAATTTAATTACAGACCGAATGACTGCACATCTTGATTTTTCTTTCCCTTCCCTGATCTCATTTCCTCTTGATGGGCTGCATTTTGCCCAGGTCTTTCAGGATTAAATAAAATAAATCTGAAATATGTACAGGCGCTCTCTACATGGAGGAATGTCTTAAAGGGCACAGAGGCAGCTGTTAACCTGCTACCCTCAGACTCCAGAAAAGGCGTTCCAGCATCCAGAGCTTTGCATTGATAAATCTTGTGACAGAGGAGTCCTTAACCTGTACACTCTCATCACAAAGCTTTGATTTTTATCAGCTGCCATGGCCCGGGTACTATATGATGGAAACGACAGGTTTATTCTAGCAAGAAAGGAAAAAGTAATTGTTAGTGAAGCTTTTTCAATACATCCGTCTGGCACTGATCTTGACACACCAGGACCTCTAACAACTACGCAAAGGCAAGTTTATACCTAGTGCCATCATAATCATAATAGAACTAATATCTAAGGCACTTCGTCACATAGAAGGATGCTTTCAACGCTGACCAAGTCAACCGTCCCGCTTCTGCTCGCTGGTATTTAAAATTGCATTCTTGCGTTACTTAATAGGGCGTATTAAATAACATAAAACAAGAGGAAGCGGCATCGCATGGACATTTGTTGTCGCTCGTAGATCTTTCCCCAGGGTAGATTTTCTAATTGCTTTCGGTGAATGACAGTGAATTCTGTTATTGGCTTTTTTACTACAATTTGAACTTACTTTTCCACTTTCTTATATATGATAAGAGATTATTAAAAAAAAGAATTCCCGGGTTTATGTAGATTTGGTTCAAATGACTGTAAATATGTATTGCTCTAATATACTAAAAGTCGGTCCATGAACACTGATCTCATATACCATGAAGATAAGCGAGATATTGTTTATTTTTCATTGGCCAGAGTCGTATAAAGGCGTCACTCAGGGGACAGAGTCAGTCTGCTGCACTAGCCCTGTATCTAAATACCCTGGCCAAGGCAGAGTGGCTCCCTAGCACCCAGCTCATGACAGGTCAAACCCACCCTTTGCCCTCCAGGTACACCTCCCTCATTGCCTTCCAGTAGAGTAAATTGGTCAGTATTCTCTGTATGGACAGAATATGAGGAATACATTTATAGGGAACTAGGAATGTATCCCATCTAGTCGAGTCCACAATTTACCTGCAGAATGTACATGTCCGCAAACAATACTCCCTCTGTACATGTTGTCATATAAATCAGTCTTTGTAAACTGATCTTTATTAGTATATTGAAACACTTCTTATTTTAACGTATTCACATAAGGGTGTAATTCACACGTTCAGGTTTTGTTTAGGTTTTTTTATGCAATATTTTAAGCCAAAACCAGGTGTGGATTATAAAGGGAGGGAACGAATAAAAGGCAGGTACTACTTCTACTCTTATTTAAAGCCACTCCCGGTTTTGGCTTAAAAAACGTAAAAAGATTAATAGATTCTGCACAAAACCTGCACGTATGAATACACTCTATTTCTACCAAACCCCTTTGAGGCCAGTATCACACACACAATTGTGATGCAGTTTTGTAGCAGTTTTTGGCTTTTTTTTATTTATTTTTTAGGCACAGCCAGAAGTGGATCCAAAAGGCAGGAATAATATAAAGGAAGGATTGACGCATTTTCTTTTTTTTTTTTTTAGCGCAATTCTGTGCTTGGCTCAAAAAAATGTAGCCAAACTCTGCCATTAAAACTGCATCAAAACGGTATGCGTGATCCAGGCCTTAAGGGTTGGCCCAATTTCAGAATATTGGCAGTTGCTTATCTGACAAAAATATCATTCAATATATTTTGCTGCTCCATTCCACCAGAAACCACCAAGCTATTTTTCTGCAGGTACAATGCACACAAATGAATATATGTATCCAAGTAGTACAAGTATGCTGTAAAGTATTTAAAGAGGCCTAGGCTTTTTATTGCTGTTATATTAAATTGTGATTCTGGAATTGGCATTTTCTTCTTCTAGTGAATGAGGCATTCAAAAACCAAATCATAAATCTTGTGTCTTTAATCTACCACTAACAATGGTTTATTACTTTTGTATTCTTATTTTTACTACTTTTATATCTGTGCATCTCTATTCACTGGAAGGCTGTGCCTTTCACATTTAACCATTCTGCACACCAATCACTCTTGCTGTCATAACTGACTGACTTCATAACTGCTGTGACTGACCCAACTTCAGCTGCCCCAATCCTCACCCTGTCTGTCTTTGTTCCCTTTCAAACTTTTTATGAGGTGGGCTGTATATACGTGGTACATGATCGCTAGCTGGATCCTATTAAGCCAAAAATGACTTTACTAAAAAAAAAGCCTGTGGAGCTTTGTACCAAACAAAAGGCTCAGAGGGTCACCAGTTGGACACCTCTGCTCTTCACTGGATGCCATCAACTCTAGATTTTGCTTGTATGTAACGTGTCATTCATTATAGATATGTAATCATAGTTGTACTAAAGTAGACATAGTCTGTCTATCTATCCTCTATAAATGTATCTATCCGTCTATCTATTGATCTACATATGTTTTCTCTTTTGCTAAAAAAAAAATTATGAAAAAACAAACAAATCTGAATTTACACTATTGTTGCTTTATTAAGCTTGGATAACGTAACGCACACGCCGTAATATGTACATCATTGTTCTACAGGAAACTTTAAAGATTAGGTATAAAAAGTTGGGCAAAAAGAACAGCGTAGTCCCAGTACATAGAGCTACTTATCCAAGGTCCCCTTATAGCTTATTGGGAGTCTGATGTCATGGTAGTATTTACCTTGTACGAATCACATAATAAACACACTGCATAAAATGAGATCAAGACCTTATGCCCCTGGCTGTAGTACGACTCTGTACAACCTCTGAATTGTATGGAGGGGTAATAGGGCACCCATTATCTTCTACGGTATCCTACTGCACCTCCCTATGCGTTTTGGGTTTCATACGATGTCTCATAATATAATGCAGAGACACATATAAGAATAAGAGCTCTGTCAACAGCAGCTTGTTGATGGTTTCCTGGAAGCAACAGATTGTTTTGTAGACTACATAGAGTAACTGTAGTACTTAAATATTTACAACATATGACGTTCTATTTACATTTGAATTTCATGTCAGCATATTATTAATAGTATGTTTTAATCAATGTTTAGGCTATTTGGAGTAAGTGACATCCATATAACTTATACATATTGAAAAGATAATGCTAGAAGAGTTTCTGAGCAGTTGAACTAACGCAGTGTTCTCTTTGTGTCCATCAGAATTCCAGTGCTGATCACCGTGTACGGCTAGACCTTGGTCTATGGGATAAATTTAGCGAACTTGCAACTAAGTGCATTATTAAAATAGTGGAATTTGCAAAGCGGTTACCTGGATTTACAAGTCTGACCATTGCAGATCAGATCACTCTACTAAAAGCCGCCTGTCTGGATATTTTGGTGCGTATCAATGTTTATTTTATTTTTAATTCACTTCACTTTTGGACTTTTTATTAGTCATGGAAGAATTTCCTTTTCTTGACTACCTCCATACAAAATAGTTGTTCTGCTGTATTCACTTATGATTGAAGAGTGGATTTTTCCTCAATTTCATTCCATAATTCTCAAAGTCCATCTCCAGCCAAAAACTGTAAATTCACTTATGAATGGAAATCTGCCCTCACAACCCCGCTTAATTCTGCCTTCCTTTCAGGGACCACACCAACACCCTACCTAATCTCGGAAATGGGCAGAGTGTGTAGCCGGAAGGTCCAGTCTCTGGCCAGTCAGTTCTTGGTGTTTTTGGCTGGTGATCAACTTTAGGAAAAAGGTACATGCAGCAATGAAATGCAGATTAATGGATAGCAACTGGTAGAGCCGTTGTCTACCCTTTAAAATGGCCATATATTCACTGATACATCCAGACTGTGACGCTTTTACTATATTGTTCTTGTTGTATTGTTTGCATGTCATTATTGCATATCTGATTGTAAAGAGCTTCAGAATATGTAAGTGCTACAAAATAACTAAAGGAAAATAATAAAAATCTACACTATGATTAACACCCAAACTGGCTATGTAATAAAACATCACGTCTAGGGAAAACTTAAAGGGGTATTCCAGCTTACAGCATCTTTCACCCATCCATTGGACAGGTGAAAAATGGTAGATAGGTGAAGTTCCGACTGCTGGAACCCCCAAGTCGGCGGCTAGGAGGAGCTTGAATGGAGCGGAGGCCGGACATGCACGGTGCGGCTCCATTCAAAGACTATAGGGCTGGCGGAAAATCTACGTGCTCGGCTGTTTTAGTTAGCTCCATAGACTTTGAATAGAGCGGTACCGCACATGCCCGACCTCTGCCCCTCTTAAACTCCTCCTAGCCAGTGTCTTGCAGCTGGAGATAACGGGGGACCGGGGCACCGATCTAGCAGTTTTCACCTATCTAGAGTAATAGGTGAAAAATGTTGGAAGCTGGAATACCCCTTTAAGATATATTACCTAATATTAAAGATTCTGGAACCCTGAGGTATCGTATAAGCCAGATAGATTATAGCCACTCTTATTAATTATACTATGAAATGAACAAAAACATAAATACAAGATCAAAAAATCTCTTTTGTAAGTAAGTCGGCTGACCTCCTCTTCATCCCCAGTCAGGAGCACTAGTGAATAGTCTCTCATGTATGACATTGATGGATGGCATAAACAGAGGAACACAGTAAAGCTATCCTCTGTTCTGCATAGACTGCCCTGAGGTTTTCTCTCTCTGTGATTTCATTCATACTGTACTTTCTTATCACAGTTGCTTGTGTGTGTGGTCCCATTCCGCATGACATAACCATATATCATTGATTACATGCCTGACATTATTACACTATTACGATAAGTCAACACCGCCTCCCTCTTAATCCAGTACACATACTGTGATTTATTACTGGAGACTTTTCCCTTTGAATGATAGTAACTCTCTGTATTAGTAGCGGTCACACGTGGACATGAATTCAGCTTACACCAGAATATACTAAGGCATCCAACTTTATTTACCAACCCCAATGTCCAATATTGTTAGCTCATATTTTGTCCAAAATAGTTGCCCGCCTAGAACCTATATACAATTTTTTTGGGAAAGTGTTAGCCTGCCCTATATCGCAGCTATGCACATTTGCATGGCTTATAATAAAAATACACTTTTCTGATTATCTCTGATGATCCATTACCAATGTCATCATGAACTTGTCTCATTCAGGTGGTGCAACTTTTTTTCTAGTTCATATTTTGTTATCGGATGCTAACCTAGAACCAATTTACAAGTTTTGGTATGTATGCTCATGCCTCTTTATTGCTAAAGCTATTCACTTTTGTGTAACTCTAGATACTCTGGTGAAAACTGGATGTTCCCCTTTGTGTTTATGTATTAATGAGTCCATCAGACGTCCTAATGAATACTGATTAGCCCCATTCACATCATGTTATTGGCCTACGTTTACTGTATACGCCAGGTTAATGTATACATTAAGGGTAGGCAGTAACAGATACATAACCGTGACCCATAGATGATTATGGGATACATTAAACTTATATATCATGAACTCTTATGACCCTCTTCATGGTGTTTACGTTAAATGGATACCATTATAGCCTATGGGTGATGGAAGCGAGTGTTAGACATCTGTCATAGGCATCCTTCACCCATAGACTATTATGGTATCTGTTTAATGTATACATCATAAAAGGCTATTTAAAAAGTCCATGACGTATATATGTTAAAAGGATGTCTGTGATGAATGTCATACAGTGGCATACGTTACCCATAGGCTCCCATGTCAAATACTGTGCGATATACTTTTTTTTGCGGGATCTCGTTGTATGGAATAGCTTTGTCTTTTACAATATTCCATACCTAAAAGGTATACCAGCCGACAGAAGCCAAAAGGGCACTCTTTTGGGCCTTAGTGAGGCTAATGGAGCCCTATGAACACATTTAGTATGTAAGCAGAGAGCTTTGCTAGCGTACACGCCAAACATACATCACAAACGTGATGTGAACAGGGCCTTACTATGCATCACTGAATGCGTCCTACCCTCTTGGGGAGACCAGGGCAATCCTCCTACATGATATGAAAGTTCTGGTAGCACATATTGCTGATTTGCACTTTGCAGGTGAAGATTGTCAATGGTGTCCAGTGCTGGAAGAAGTCTGATTTTTCCATGTCATAATTGCTATAATTCAGCTCTTGTGAATTTGATTAGAAGACGGATCATACGCTAGTATATACTATATTCTAAAGGTGCATAGTGCATTGAAAGTTGTGTAATCTTAGTCTGCCCCCCCCCCCCCCCCCCCGCTGCAGTCAGGGACATCTATCAGCAAGCGCATTACTGCTTACTGATGGTATCCACCAGAATACTGGAATTTTCTTGTGCAAAAAAAAACTGACAACTAAAACTTTAACATAAAATTGTGGATTTTCTGCTTTACGCTCCAAATTTTACTGAAAAGCTCCCCAGAAGTGATGCTCACATTAGTTATTTATTTTGTATTTTAAGTTATGTTTAGTTAACTGCATTTACTTATAACTATCATGAACAAATGTGATACGAGTGTATAGGAAGATAACAGAAAGCGTCAATGATTAAGTACATTGATTAAGAAAAAAAAATAGAGTAATATTCCTAGCAAGCAGAGTTCTTTAAAATGGTGAGTAAGCACAACAGAAATGGCGAGATGAGCCAGAATTTTAGGACAAATGACACAAAAAAAGTGGCATACATGGCATTCGCCAAATTTATTATGTGTTTTAGACGTTTTGCAGCTTCATTGTGTTAAAAAGATGAGTTGTAAGATGTGACAGATTTATTAACGCCATGCACCGTTTTTTGCACAAGATTCTGGTGTTAAGTTCGCCAGCCAAGAGGTGCGAGTAAGAAAGAGAAAAGTGTCTACCATGTCTAGTGAGTTGCGACAAATCATACAGTGTGTGTTTCTTTGATAAATTTTCCGCTGTTTCTGCCTGTCTGGTCTAGTTTATTCCGGTTTAAATTTACGACAGTATTATTTTATTGGTCCCAAAGTATATTAGGAAATTGTATATCGTTTCATTGTGTAATGATTGAGCTGTATTTACATAAAACCAGAGAACCCCTTTTACTGGTCCACACTGCACATCACAATTGTCACAATAAATATGTCTATAGGGCTCTATTAGCCTGACGGAGGCCAAAAGGGCACTGTGCTGGCCTCTTTCAGGTTATAGGGCCCTATGAACACGATTATCGTGTACATCAGGATGGTATACATTGGTATATCTTTTCTTTTTTAAGTATGGAATAGCATAGTGGACAAAGCTGCTCCATACAACATGATTCCGCAAAAGTATAAAGCGCGGTATGCGTTTTTGTTTTTTTAACATGGAAGTCATGGATGGTTTATACTTTTGTATAGCATATGTCATAAACTTTTCAATAGCTTTGCATGATTTATACGCTAAATATATACCATAATAGCCTATGGGTGACGGATGCCTAAGAGTAGCTTCTGTCATCCATAAGCTATATTGGTATCCGTTTAGCATATACATCATGAAAAGGGTGATGAACGTTCATGATATATATGTTTAACGTATCTCATAATCGTATATGGGTGACAGATGACACTGCTAGACATTCATCACAATCTGAGTTTAACTATATGATGGGAGCTTTTCCCAGTGTATACATTAAAGTAGGCCAAAAAAGTGATGTGAATGGGGCCTAATAGAGACAAACAGGATGTGGATATCCAATAGTAGATGACGGAATCACAGAAATATAAAACCGTTCATTAAAACTGCCAGATCCCTATCCCTATCCTATGTCATAGAGAACTATTAAATGTTTTAACAGCGACCTCAAACAAATTGTGTAATCATGAAGGCTTATGATCTGTGTAATATTGGGCGTGCCACGTGGCGTCACATCAGTCATATTTTGGGCATCAGCCGTATTTTCATTATCAAAATAGTATTTTAGTATAAATGTGCTCCATACTTTCTATGCCTATGCTAATTATACTGGCACAGAGTCAGTCATTTCCCTGTTGTAGATGGGAAAATGATATAGTATTTGAAGCTGGCAAATGTTCTTATGATTATACAACTATATTGTGCTAAATCAGATTAGTGTATTATTACTTGCCAGGAACAATGAATGAACTTTCTTGGAACCAAAGCATGGTTATGTTATTAATGTAATGTTAATGAAACAGATGGAAAAATGGACTCGGTAGATGACAGGATCGTAAGTTTTGTTCTGTGATATTCCATGATGTTGTGCACAATTATGCAAACAATTGACTGTAAAATGTTTAAAGATGCAACTTTAAAAGCCGTGAAACATTGTTACATTGGATGTCACTTTCTGCCAGTTATGTGATGTTGGGAAATCCTACAGCAGTGAGTCTGTTTCCTAAACTTATTACCAAGAGGGAACCCCTGAAAAATGTATCCACTCTCAGGGAACCCCTACTCACATTCCTATCGCAAAGAAGCTTAAAGCGGTTTTCCCATAATCTTTAATTATTACCTATCCACAGAATAGGTGATAAATATCTTATCGTGGGGGTCCGATCGACGGGACCCCCACCGATCAAGAGAACGAGCTTACTTTGCCATTCCTGGGAGCCCCATGTGAATGGAGCGGGAGTGCGCATGCTCGGCCACTGCTCTATTCATTTCTAGTTGTTTCTCTGAATCAATATTTTAATGGACACCTGTCATGTGTCTGAGCTGCCTCTGCTGATTTTGAGTATCTCACAAATGAATTGAGAGACAATATGTTATCGCATGTGTTTGGGGGTTATTATGTTTAGACTTTTTTAATGTTAGTATCATCTGCTAGATCCTTAACTGAAAGTCCAGTAACCTAAACAATTGGACAGAAACAAGAACTGAACTGCAGTGCCAGTTGAGATTTTGGGACCAATTGTTCTTTATTAGGACTTGTCAACTTTGCAGCATAGCAGTCTCTTTGAGGCTGTTTCCATCCTGCCATGCCCGACTCTCTCATAGTTTCCTACAATGGCCAACTGAGAAGCTGTCTGCATTGCCTACCAGATGAAGAGTCACCTACCTGCCAAACTTCCAGAGGAGACAGGTGCAGTTGATGGGGCATGCCATCTTCTAGTAGGCATTGCAGGTCAGACACTGTTGCCCGGGCTGGGACTGATGTGGGTGGAAACAGCCCAGAAGGGCTTGCATGCAGCACTGTTTTCAGCATCCTGTCCAAGTCAGTTACATTTCTCTAGTACCCTCTGGTATGCCTGGGCCCACGGAATCCTCTGGTAGGCTCGTGTACTGACACAATATGGGCCCCAAAGATCCAGCAGAAGACATTCCTTTTTGGAGCTGATGTTGGAGTTGTATTGATATGTCCTGTGTGTGCAGTGATAACAAAGTTTACCATACAATAAGTGGATGTGAACATGTTCTGTATTGATCGAGGGTGGACGACCATGATCATTCCATCTGGTTATCCCAAGGAACCCCAGTCAGACACTGATCAACCTTCTCTCATTTTTTCCATGCCTAGAGCTCAATCACACAGTTCTTTTTACATGTGTAGTTTGCAATTGGCGTTAAGCTGCAGTACATAAATTTCATGTGATACTTGAGGAATATCTCGGGAAAAGTGGACATAGACAGGTGAAGATAAAGCATAGCACCAGTTGTCATTATGACAACCCTTCCAGCAAGTATTTAGGTTAAAAGTACTTTTTATTATATCTCCCAGCTGTCAACAGATATTTCATGTACTTGAGGTTATGATAAAACTATAGTACTTGGGTATCTCGTTCCTGTAGGAAAAGTGTGACTTTAAAATGAGAATGGACCTGAGCCATCATCAGTTAGTAGATAATGGTTCCAAGGCTTTGGCCATGGTGTGATTTTTCACAGAACGTCTACATTTAACATTGACTATAGTTCGTAGTTCTGTGCTGAGAAATATGTAGCTGCCATTTAAATGATCACCGGCATAAAAGCATCCCTGTAAATGAAGTATTTCTGCCTCAATAATATTATCTCACTGCTGGAACATAGATAAATGCTGGCAGTGGGAGTCAATGTTAAACACTTTTCAGGGCCGCATACGCTACGAGCAGTGCAAGACAATAGAGGTATTTTTTTATTTTTTTATTAACAATCATTTGTAGATTAATAGAAATTTCAGCTAAAAAGGTGATTATAATAACAGATTTAACTTAGTGAATTGGTTATTGAAAAGTGTGTTCTAAATATGAGATGAGTGTACCCTGGGAATCAGCACAGCATTTTACCCTCGCTCTCTAATGTATACGTATATATGTATATTTGGTGGCGCTTGGCTCTAGTTTCCCAGGGCTAAAATTCAAAAGCCACGGGGCGTAGATTTGAAGCTGTTACATGGCTGAATGCTTTCATATTATTGTGACTGAAATGTATTTTTCTAAGTGGGCCCACACCTTTGAGTGACCCCCTATGATTTATTGACCTCACTGTCATCTTCTTTCAGTCTGCTCTGTCTGACATCCAGTGTTTGATTTCCTCGCAGTGGCTAACAAGATCTCACAGATCTCTGTGCCTCTTCTTTGTTGGGCCTTTCTTGTGAAGGGAGCGCCACACTCGTGATGAAAAATGAAGAGTTTTGTTAGGGCAGAAAGGGAGAGCTTTGCATGGTCAGGCCAGCTGGAATGTGTGACTGATCTGCTGATTCTCTCCTGCGCCACCATTCTTGTGCTTGCCATGGGAATACAGCAAATGGTGCTTACCATCCCACCCCTCAGTGGCCACATGGCTCTAATGAAGAAATGCCAGACTCTTTGCCTTCATATCAAGGAGTAGCTGTGATCATTTTTTCGAGCCAGCATATTTTGTCCCTTGTCATAAGGCTTTTCAGTGGTGACGCCTGGTTAGGTGTTGTACCTCTACCATTACAAAGATGTCCTTAGCCATGCAAGGAAAAGTACTGCAAACAAGTTCTAGGAAACTTTTAGATTTTCATGATTTTCACTTTATGTTAATTCACTCTACAGTGAAATAATGGAGCATACTTAGACGTACTTAGACGTGCACAAAAGCAACACAGTCTTTCTGCATTACTATGAGAGGAGTCTTACTTGATTTTGAGATCCCGGCACCCAGAATTCAGAATGGCCCCACGGAGAACCCTGCCAGGTAGCCATTATGACAGTGTGATGGTCAGTACCGGGTCCCCTTCCACCATAAGCCCCATAGCAGTCGTGTGTCCTGCTTCTATGGTGGTTACGCCACTGCTTGCACCACCCATTATTTAACTCTTAATGTTTACCTTCCTGCTTATACTCAACCAATGTTATTTTATAACTGTGTGTATTAGATGCAGTCCTGCACCCTCAAAATAATTCATAGTTAAAATATTATCACAACATTCTGATGGTTTCATCATACCTCCCAAGTTGTTCCTCTTTTGGAGGGACTGTCCTTATTTTAAGCCCAAATTCTTTTGTACCTCTATACTAAAAATGCCCCCCTCCTCCCTTAATAACTAATCTTCACTAGAAGTGTAGTCTGCCTAAGACGCCTCCCTTTTCTGAGGTAGTACTAATGACATTATGAGTACAAGGATATGAGATGTTGGGAGGTATAGCTTCAATGGCTATAGGTTCCTTTACTCTTATTCAGCTACACTTTGACATAGTAAAAGCAGTCGGTGAATATTGACAAATATGGCTCATAGACTGTTAGAAACACAAGAACCATAAGCATGCTACAGTTTTAGAACTGTAAAGGATCTGCCATGCACAGCTTCTTTATCAACGCCCATAGGTAATCAGTCTGCACCTGCTTCTAGGTCTGTGAGACTGACTCCATCTTCCACCACTCAGGATGGCAGGCTTAGGAGTGGGAGAGCCTATCGCAGCCTGGCCAGACGGAGCTAGCTCCCGCCCTCTGCCTATTTATACCTGCCTTTCCTGTTCCTCCTTGCTTGTGATTCTTCTCTGTTGGTTTCCTGGCCCTGCTGCAGCTTCTTGTACTATTTGTCCCTGCTTCGTATTTACCCTGGCTTGCTGACTACTCTCCTGCTCTGCGTTTGGTACCTCGTGCTCTCCTGGTTTGACTCGGCTTGTTCACTACTCTCCTGCTTTGCGTTTGGCACCTCGTACTCTCCTGGTTTGACTCGGCTCGTTTACTACTCTTGTTGCTCACGGTGTTGCCGTGGGCAACTACCCCGTTTCCCTTAGGTTCTGTGTTCCCTTGTCTGTTTGTCTGTCGTGCACTTATTGAGTGTAGGGACCGTCGCCCAGTTGTACCCCGTCGCCTAGGGCTGGTCGTTGCAAGTAGGCAGGGACTGAGTGGCGGGTAGATTAGGGCTCACTTGTCTGTTTCCCTACCCCCATCATTACAAGAACTTTCCCTTCTTGAGTCTTCTTCTTCGTAAGTTCCTGATAAATCCCACCATGAAGGGACTCTTATCCCACCATCCTGCTCCTCAAATCCTTGTATTTTTTTCAAAAATCCACAGGAGACACGGTATATCAGAAACTGATTTTTACACTGTTGGTGTACATTTTTAGAATTGTAAATTGTATGTTTGAGGTGGATTGGTGGGAATAGATTTAGAATTGTTCTTACTGTAATGTTAACAAGGGAATAATTAATGCTTTAAAATGAGGTTGACCGGCTAAAACTAGAGATATTTCTGTGCTTTTCCATAAATAGATAATAGCTCCCATGTTTTTCAGATTTCCATCTTTTTTTTTTGGTCTATTTTTTGTCTCCTTTTTTTTTTTTTTTTTACCACACATTAAAAATCATTTTATCTGGTGTCCAAGGGAACAATAGTTATCAGATTATCAGGTATTCTAGGTCAATGAACAGTAGAAAACTCACTTAAATAGAGGGGAAAAACCTTTAAGAAGAAAGCCTCGCATTGAGTGTTAATACAAAGTAAGACATATTTTTATTACAAATCATGAAGAAAAAAAAACACACTCCTTCAATTTTATGTCTTTATTTAAGAAGTGGCACTGTGGATGCCCGGCCTTCGCTCCATTAAAACTCCTTATAGCCACTGCCCAGTGGTCTGACCCTCACCTATCTAGAATTTATCACCTGTCCAGTGGATAGGTGAACAATTCTGTAGGCTGGAGTACCCCTTTTAATGATTCTGTAAGTAGAAGGTGTACTTATTTTTTCCAACCTGGTGTTTGAATGTTAAATAGTTAGTATGGTTGAAAAAAAGACATGTGTCCATCAAGTTCAACCAAGGGATGGGAAAAAGGGAAGGGATCGAACAAAAATTTTACGCTTTGACATAGAACTTCGACTTAGGAGCTGATATTTTTTTTCTAGGAAATTATCTAAGCCTTTTTTAAAGCCATCTACTGTCCCTGCTGTGACGGCTCCTGCAATAGACTATTCCATAGATTCACAGTTCTCCCAGTTAAGAAGACTTGTCACCTCTGCAGATTGAACCTTTTTTTTCCACACAGAGGGAGTGCCCCCTTGTTTTGTGAGGGGGTTTTACATGGAACAGGATTTCACCATATTTTTTGTATGTGCCATTAATATATTTATATAAATTAATCATGTCCCCCCTTAGTCATCTCTTTTCAAGGCTAAATAGGTTTTATTCTTTTAATCTTTCCTCATAACTTAGATTCTCCATGCCCCTTAGTTGTTCTTCTTTGTATTTTTACCAACTTCAGGGCATCCTTTCTATGAACTGGATCCCAGAACTGAACTGCATATTCTAGATGTGGCCGCACTAATGCTTTGTAAAGTGCTAATATTATATCCCTGTACCACGAGTCCATGCCTCTTTTAATACACGACAATATCTTGCTGGCCTTAGAAGCAGCTGACTGACATTGCATGCTGTTATTTAGTCTATGATCTACAAGTACACCCAGATCCTGCTCAACAAGTGACTCTCCCAGTATAGCTCCCCCTAGGACATATGATGCATGCAGGTTGTTGGTACCCAGATGCATAACTTTACATTTATCTACACTATACCTCATTTGCCAAGTGGACACCCAAACACTTAGTGTGTCCAAATCAGCATGTAATTTACAAACATCTTCTATAGACAATGAACAATATGAACAATACTACATAGCTTGGTGTCATCTGCAAAATAGAAATAGTGCTTTTAATCCCATCCTCTATATCATTAATAAATATGTTGAATAATAGTGGTCCCAGCACTGAACCCTGGAGTGCACCACTTAGTATCGGTGACAATTCAGAATAGGATTTATTGACCACAACTCTCTGGAAACGGTCCTTGAGGAGCCAATTTTAAATCCAAATACAAACTATACTTTCTAAACCTGTAGTCCTTAATTTACCCATTATTTGTTTTATTTGAGGGACAGTTTCAAATGCCTTTGCAAAGTCCAAAAACACTATATCCACAGTGGCCCCTCTGTCTAGGCTTCTGCTCACCTCTTCATAAAAACAAAATCAGGTTGGTTCGACAACTTCTGTCCCTAGTAAAACCGTGCTGGCTGTCACTTATAATACTATTTTTTGTCACATACTCCTGTATACAGTCCCTCAATAGCCCCCCAAACATTTTTCCCACGATAAATGTTAAGCTAACTGGTCTATAATTACCCGGGGAAGACCTAGAGCCCTTTTTGAAAATAGGCACTACATTTGCCCTGCGCCAGTTCCTTTGCACTATACCAGTCACTAGAGAATCTCTAAATATTATCAAGAGGGGACAGAAATAACTGAACTAAGCTCTTTAAGAACTCTTTGGTGTAACCCATCTGGTCCCGGAGCCTTGTGTACATTTATTTTATTTAACTTGGCTTGTACCATATCTACATTACGAAAATTCAGTATATTAATTGATGTATTAACAACACTGGCATCAGCTGCTCTTTCGTCGGTTGTATACTTTTTGTAAAAAAAAATTACTTCATATTGAAATCCAGGGGTTATATGTTTGTTTGTCATTTAAAGCCCCTGATAAATAAAAATGACTGTAAGGTGTACTGTTTTTTTTCCTACACCTGTATATATATGGCTGGGTCCAGAAGCACCTGGACAGCGACGCAACCCTCACAATTTTTTTTTTCAGAATTTTTACATTGAAATCCTCAAATCTAAAATAATCGGAAATCTGGATATAAAAGAATATGCTTACGCAAACTTCAGGTGACATACTTAGACAAAAAAAAAATGGGCTAATTTATAACACCCCATTTCAGGCAGTGATCTATATACAGTATCACCACTTTACATCATGTACATGGCACAGATACCTTTTTTAGTTCCTGTAGATTTGCATGTAGATAAGATTTGATAAATATGTGCGTATAACCCATGGAACTGTATCACTTAAAGCTTTCCTAAACTCTTAGATCACTTTTCAAAGTAAGCTGTCTTATGTATGTACAAAAAGAATAACACCATTTCTGGCCATGATATTACTTTTTTTTCCTGCAATTTTTAGCAGTTTTCCCATCTGCAGACTTTATCTCTAATTCTCCCTCTCCCCTCTCCATAGACTTCTATGGGCAGCTGAAACCTGATCCCTCAGTGAGCTGAGAGTCCGTCTTGAGGAGACGGAAAAAGCAATAAATTCAAAGTGAGTGAACAGTTAGGAAGGGGGGAGCCTGATAAGTGGAGATAGAGACATTTTTTTTTCTCTACAAAGTGTCATCTCTTATACTATTGAATTATGCAAAGTTTCTTGAAAAGTTAGTAACCATTTAAAGAGGGAATTTGCTACTATTAGGCTTCTTTCACATCTGCGTCAGGGTTCCGTTCTGGCGTTCCATCTGAGCTTTTTGTCAGAACGGAACCCTGACTGAAACAAACGGAAACAGTAGGTTTCCATTTGCATCACCATTGGTTTCAATCGTGACGGATCTGGTGCAAATGGTTTCCATTTGTCTGCGTTTTGCAAAGGTTACATCGTTTTGACGGAACCAATACCGTTGTCGACTACGCTATTGCTTCACCCCTTGCACAACGGAGACAAACGTAAACCATTTGCATTGGATCTGTCACCATTGAAATCAATGGTGATTTCAGTCAGGGTTCCATTCTGACGGAAAGGTCCGACGGAACGCCAGAACAGCACACTGACGCAGATGTGAACGAAGCCTTACACTTATATTTGCTTCCAAATAATGCTCTTTATAATATCTTTTGATATATATAAATATATATGATTGTCAATGCGTGTTTATCGTGTATACGCATCACTCTATCTCATAAATGTGGCGTTTGCAATTCACATTGACTGTAGAACATAACACAAAGACAACAGGAGATGAAGTATCACACTCAGCAGATTCAACTGCCATAACTAGAACGACAAGGTCACTATATAAAGTACTCTATCCAGAAGCCGACAATAAAATAGCCTTATCCTTCAACCCTTGACACATATATTGACTAGTTTACTATGTATTCCACTTTAATATGTTATTCCTTCATAGCCGGTCTTATTCAATATGGTTTGTAATTTTGAAGCTTTCATTTTTTTAACCATATCCTCGGCCTCCTCCTCCTTTTTGCCGGTGCCTTTAATACAAATTCAGGATTATTTCCATGTAAAGCCTATGAACAATGTCGTTCATTGCCTAATTTACCTGTAATTGCTTTCCTGCCACACTTACATTACCGTCTGTTCATTGCTTATAGCTCCGTAATCTTCCCATCACACGCAACTCTTGAGTTTTAATTTGAGATTAAACATTTATGACCTATTTTAGTTAGTAATTAGATAATAATGGAGCAATTGTAATTCTGAACTATTGTGTCACTTACTTTTTTACCGGACTATGTGTGTGTGTCTGGATTTCTGTTCTGTTACAGTACATCACATATAATAGTCTTCACTTTAACATATATACTGTAATTAGCTTATTTCTCGGACTGATGTTTCCCATTTGCTTCATAAAGGAGTATTGCTGTTTAGTGTAATTACATTACGCTCCAGCAGTGTTGAGCAGTTGCCCTTCTAGTGCTATATTACTACAAGTCCCAGCATGCAGTGCATGAACAAGCATTTTTGAACATGTATGTATATTTGATGCTCATAGCTACCAGTGAGATCAATACTTACATTTTCTAACTTACCCAATCAAAGTTACATACAGTCTTCCAGGATACATATATAGATCAACACAGAGGTATCCTAAAATCCCCAGCTCTAAAGTCACATCACACACATTCAGCTTGGAGTGTGTTAAGAATTTAGAGAATTACATATACTCAGGTTGTTTAGTGATACTTATATTAAACTATATAGAACATTAAAACAAAATCTTTTTAAATAGAAGCCGGCTGTGGGTTCAGTTTTTCTAACCACTTATGATCAGCTGTGGTTGCTGGGGCAACTGCATCTGCCTGTACATTTCTCCTGCAGCGGCCACTAGAGGAGAATTGAAGCATTACATGCCGGCCATTCAAATGAAGGGCTGTGTTATAGAAGGGAGGCTGGGTGGGGGTATCCCCTCTATGATTTCTAAAGGCCCTAGTAGGATATCTTGTATTTAGTCCTCTGTTCTCTGCTTGTGTATTCTGGGTAAGCAGCAGATCCAAGTGCATGGAGCCCCTATAGCTTGATACTACATAGGCCCGTTGTGTGCCAGCATATAGGGGCCTCTGTGTGGTACTATATGATAGATATAATTCCCTAAAAACAGTGACTACCTTCGTAATTCAAAGGAGCATGCCACAGCCAGACTCCGTATGAATCCGTCTGAATGCCTCTGTATGAAATCATGAGCCCTTATGGTTACTTTTTAAGAAAATAGGAATTATGACTAATACCCTAGAACCATGTTGGGGGACAAACGTTCTAAAATAGGGTGTGTTCAAACTCGGTGCCTAATGCAGCACTAATCTCCGGCAAAGACAAGTGTTTCTCCTATTTGTAGTGTCTCCCCAGATGTACAGTGCCGCAGAGTCTGATCCTAATAAATATTCCCCCCTTAGCTTGTTGTGGGCTCTGTGCTTGTATGACTGACCTCTGCTTCATATAATCTTTCTTACATAGCAATCTCAGCAAGCTTTTCAATCACCATAACTGATGTGACCTACAGCACTCATAAGCATAAAAGGATTCTTATGGAACCAGACTAGCAGCTAGTGGTGAAGTGTCTGTTCATTTGCATATAATCACCTTGGATGTTACTCGGAATTCTGATGACTGGCAGAACTGTGCAGAGCGTATGAATATATATTTTTTCCAACATCAAATATCTACCTTCCAGATTTTGGGGATGTAAATGAGGGACAAGTATATTGCATATACTGGAATTGCTGTGACTTTTTTTAATTGACACACTGGCCACAAAAGAGACGGTTACAGTATTATCATAAGAGACAGACACAGTTCCCCCATAAGGCTGCCTGTGCACCCCCATAAGAGACGGTCATAGTGCCTTTAAAAGTGGCAGCAATAGTGTCCCCTTTACAGGAAAGCCCCCATAAGAGCCAAACACTTATTAAGCTCTTCTTGTACCTGCACTTCCCCATCTGCCTGTAGCAAAAAGTGTGTGTTTGAATGCAGTGTTTTTCAAGGTGTTATTATACCTTTTTATGTGTAATATCCTCTTTATATTGTACCATAATGTCATAGTAACTTCCTCCTCCTATGCCATTGTTCAGAGCAAAAGAAGTCTACCCGGCAGAAGCATTTTGTGACGGATCGTGTCTTATATGACAAAGTTCCATAATTATAATATTTTTTGGTCAATTACATGAAAATAATAAAATAAATATAACCTATGTAAAAGCTTTTCCAGGAAAATCTAGACTTTTGAGTAGCTCCCACTTGTTATGTACTACATTTTGTCTTTCACCTATAGACGTGATAAATTTGGGCATTTCAAAAAGTATCTGCACCCGAAATGTAATGAAATAGATAGTGACTTATTTTGAAAAATATACACAAATAGTGCAGTTTAATTTAGTATAATTTATAGACATGTGTATATGACTTATATAGGACATTATATTGCTGCCTGTTCATGTACATGTGCAGGCAGTTAGTCCTGGTCTGTCAGTATGCTATTGCAAGCCCCAACAAATGGAATGTAGTGGCGGCAATCGTAGTTGGGGAACCCCCCTCCCTTTGATAGAACTGCGTTTGCTAATGATCATGGTACTAGAGGGGTTAAATGGCCAGGATCGGAGTTACCTCCGTGGCAGAGAGACTGTCCATCACAGAAAATCTTCTACGGTTGGGCTCATGTGCAAAGCTTCTGTGCCTGCATGCCCACTATAGTATTATACCGCTTCCCCAAACATACAAGTACGTGATATTGGGGAGTTGAGAGTTTAAGGTTAAGCTGGCTATAGACATGATGATTATTCTTAATTTTTTGGAAAATAACGATCATTTTACTTATGGTATCATAGGAACACCTATTTATTTATTTATTAATAATATCAAAGTGCAAAACAAAACCTCTACAATATGGGGTAGTCATCCCTTTACATTATGGTACAATGTAAAGAGGATATTGCACATAAAAAAAGTGTAATAACGGGTATACCGTCCGGGAAAAATCACTGCATCCGAATACGCGTTTCACCCTCGCTTCATCTGGAGGTGTTATGGTATTGTACACTTTGGACCAGTTCATACTTTTATCATTAGTGGTAAATGTTATGATCACAGTAATTACTTTACAATCATCTAAGAGAAGTGCATATAGTGAAATGCAAAGGAACAAGATTTACCATGATTTTATATTAGAAAAAAGCTTTCACAATGTTTCGATTAAAATCTGAATGTTTTACGTGGGCATAATATCAATCAATAATGGCAGTTTTCTTTAAAAGAATAGTGTCAAACTGATCACTATATTTATCAAACCCCCAAAACTTTTTTTGACACTTTAAAATAAGCCGTAAGTGTCAGAATAAAGGCGGTGTGACGGTTTCTTAAAGATTTCCACTACTTTCCATCATATTGAGGAATTTGGCACATGCTACTATAAATTCCATACTGGTGTTCCGCTCGTTGATATTCCAGTATTGGCAAAATTCTGTCAGGAAAATTTTTTATGGTAAAGAGGTTTTTTACCCAAAATGTAAAAATGGTCACATATATTATTAAATCAGAAGTTACAGCAATAGCCAAAGTGGTCATTAGGTTTCCTTTATTTACAGAAGTTCAGCGTTTTTCGGCATTGCGTTCACCATTTTTGGAAGAGTGACAGCAGGAAGTGCAGCCATAGTGGTTGTAACTTTTCATTAAGTATCTCGGAGACTGAAGGTTAACTATTATATATCAACATGTTCTATCAATATGTTACCATCATTTTCAAAATTTACCACAACAAAAATGACAATATCTCTGTAAGTAAAAGCAACATATTTATCAAACTTTGGCTACGGATTTAAGTTGATTTATGGGAAATCCTCTTTAATGGCTAGCAAAAGCGGACATACAGTTTATGCCTTGTTTGTAAAAATGTATAGGAGGCTTATATATATTCAGACCCAAAAACCTGTACATAGGTGAGGATAAATGCCCTAATTACTGCTTGGCGTATACCAGCTATGTAATATATGTAATATTGCCCACAGCTAATGTTTCATTTACAATTCTGCTATATTATTCGAAGATGTGGAATGGTCGTGGTGCAAAGGTCATTTTTCCTTTTTAAGTCAGCATCAGCCGGATCGGGTTTTCATAAATGCCCTTTTTATGTATAAAAACAATGCTGTACAGTAAACGGCTTGTGATGGTCTGGCCCCACATTGCTTCTCGTCTATCACATGCCATATGCTATTTTTAATTAGCATGGGAAAATGGCATCTTCTTACAAAAAAGAAAATGTTTTACTTGTCAACAAAAGGATTTTTACAGATATATGGAGCATTTGACTTGCATATGACAAGACGTACAACATAAATGTCTATTTCTGCTATGTAATAATGAGGTCAATTCTCATTCAGTCTGGAGCCGTTCATCTTTCCTATATTGCTGCCTTACAGCCATTGTGGCTGTCTTAAAGCATAACATTTTCTAATTTTATTAGTGCTGAAATGTGTAAAATGCAATTGATTTTCCACTATTCATTATTGCGGAAAGAGAGTTCTACAGTCAATTGTGCCAGGATAATAGTTAATAACTGAACAGTAAGTTCAGGATAATTCATCGCTGTGTGTTTTAGGGAGAAGCCGTCCTAAGATTTTATTCTAAATTTTTGAATCATTTGTATTTAGACACATGTAGGTATATCCAAGACTCGGTGGCTGGGGCTTAGTTAAAGCTCCTATAACACACTAGTGTATATTCTAGTACGGGTGGAGCCAATATAAACTTACCTTTACACCAGTATATGCACTATATAATAAAATGTGTGGTGATGAAACAATTTATGGGATATGGTAAGAAAATAAATAGTAAGGAAACAAAGGGAATGTAAAGGTGTCCTCTGCTTTGGACAATCATTTTAAGTTAGATGGGTCCCCTGATGATAAGCAAATCACAGGGTGTCATGTTAATGATCAGCTGTAATATATTGGGGGAACCCTTCAGTACGCATGCATTTTCCCTGCAGCCTCACCACAGAAAGTAAACTTGTAAGTTAACAATTAAGGCTGCTAGACCACAAAGAGAGATCTAGATCGTAGCCGTAGTCCGGGCGTGATTACGGCTAAGACTGGCCGCGGCAAGTCACGCGCATTTGCGGGCCATGCTTCCATATAAAGCATGGAAGCATAGTCCGTAAAAAGCAAAAAATAGGACATGTCCTATCTTTTGCGGAGCCTTTCTATGGCACGGACACATTCCCATAAATATACGGGAATGTGTCCATGGACAATAGAAATTAATGGGTCTGTAATTATGGATGAATTCTACGGTCTTGTGCATGGGGCCTAACATGTAAAAATTGATACAGAAAGTATACTGAAATATCGTATAACTTTTCATAATACAATGAATAAGAAAAGTATCACATGAGTAACATACCCATACGTGACTTTTAATAGAGAAGTCATACTGTCCCTAAAACACCCAAAGCTCTTGGACCTTAAAGGGTATGTCCATCTTTGGCCTCTATTTTAGTTTTTATATATAAATAATCTACATAACAAGATTATTAATGTTGATCTTGTAATGATCTTGAGTGTTATAGTTTAGAGCTGCATTAACTATTTTGAGGGCTTCAAACCAGAAATCTTCTAGCTTTCTTTGCTGGCCCAATATCCTAACAAAATATGCTAACGAGGGTTAAGTAGGTAATGCAATGTATTTACAAGTTTACCCAACCTTTTACGTAGCATATATATATATATGTACTATAAAGTGCTTTGGTTAATAATGGACAGAACATTTGTACGTAATACAATATCTCTCCCACGATTTTGGGTATATTCAGTGCCAATGTTTTGCAGATATTGTGTTATATAAAATAATTCTGAATGTTGTTTATATCTCTTTCCCCTTTTATATAGGCCAATTTATATTTTAGATTTTTTTTTTTAATTGACACAGTCATTTAAGCAGATTTGTATGTAGAAGGTAAGCTGATGAATTGTGTTGCTAATATTGATGGGTATTCAGGCCTGTGACTGATGTACAGTGAATGTGAAATTGTCATGTTATCTCCAGTTATTTGTTTTTCCAGCTAGAGGAGGCAGATAACCTGTGGGACTGGGAATTCTCTGTTTGTCCTCGATTCTTTTTTTACCGCTATTAATAAATAGAACTGACTAGTGTCATGAAACCCCTATAGTAATGAAGATAGATTAAAAATTCTTAGCTAGATGTCAATTAATTTGTATTATCTGGAAAACTTTAAGTCCTTTTGGTGAAGTGTCTTGATCGTGTCCTTTTCTTTTGTAGTGTTATACTTTTTGTAAAGTTTGAGGTTGCATTACTGTACATACAACATGGTAGTCAGTGCTACATAAATGACACAAATCTTGAACCTCTAATTGCAAAGAACATTAAACCACACCCCATTGGCTAAGCCCACCCACCCAATCCACCAGTAGAAAATGGAAGAGAACACTGATCAAAAGCACACAATCGGAATGGTTCTAGATTAGTTCTAAACTGACAAGACAGTTAAGCTGGCTATACACATAAGGCTCTGTTCACATCGCATTTTTCCTCTATGTTTAGTGTGTACGTCTGGAAATCTCTCAACGTACACGCTAAACGTGTCTATAGGGCTTAATCAGAGTGACGGAGGCCAAAAGTGTATCCTTACGGCCTCCGTCAGGCTGGTATTTGTCAGGATGGAATAGTATAGTAGACTATGCTATTCCATCCTACCGGATCCCACAAAAAACACAGAATGAACTTGGCATAGGCAGGGGCGTAGCTAAAGACTCATGGGTCCTGGTGCAAGAATTCAGCTTTGGCCCCCCTAATCCCTTCCTAACAGTACCAGACCCCTGCGCACGCCTATGCCCAGCCGCCTTGCCCGACAGACCCCATGAATGCCTCCACAGTATAATTCTGCCCATAGCTGACCCCACAGTATAATGCCCCATAGCTACCCCCACACAGTATAATCTCCCCCATAGCTGCCCACACACAGTATAATGCCCCCATTGCTCCCTACACAGTATAATGCCCTCACACAGTATAATGCCCCTCCATAGCTGTCCCCACAGTATAATGCCCCCATAGCTGCCCACACACAGTATAATGCCCCCATTGCTGCCTACACAGTATAATGCCCCATAGATGCCTCCACACAGTATAATGCCCCCCATAGCTGTCCCCACAGTATAATGCCCCCATAGCTGCCACATACAGTATAATGCCCCCATAGCTGCCACATACAGTATAATGCCCCCATACAGTATAATGCCCCCTATAGCTGTCCTATACAGTAGAATGCCCCCTACAGTAGAATGCCCCCCATAGCTGTCCCATACAGTATAATGCCCCTATAGCTGCCCCATACAGTGTAATGCCCCATACAGTATAATGCCCCCATAGCTGCCACATACAGTATAACACCCCCATACAGTATTATGCCCCCATTGCTGTCCCATACAGTATAATGCCCACCATAGCTGTCCCATACAGTATAATGCCCTCCATAGATGTCCCATACTGTATAATGCCCACATAGCTGCCACATACAGTATAATGCCCCCATACAGTATAAAGCCCCCTATAGGTGTCCTATACAGTATAAACCCCCCATACACTATAATGCCCCTATAGCTGTCCCATACCGTATAATGCCCTCCATAGCTGTCCCATACCGTATAATGCTGTGTGGCAACGGGGGCCCTGCAGGCCCCCCAGTCGCAACTGCGGCCCTTGCGACCCCTATAGCTGTGCCACTGGGCATAAAGGCCACTGGGCATAGGTAAGAATCAGCATACATGCACCTGCACATTTATGTCATTTTGTTAGGATGTTCTGGCCATGTTTGTTTTGTTGTACATTTTTGGCCTTGCACTCCTTTCATTCTGCCCCAGGGTGTTATTAATTAGGGTTAGGCTGATTCTTACCTATCTTGAGTGCATACTGTGGCTTTAACCCAGAAGGAAGGTGTCTGTCTAGGTTATGGTCCCACTTAAAAGTGGTCATCTTGACGTGGCGGGTAGGCTCACACAATGTTCGCTAAGAACCTCGCATTTGTTAGAATATTATACATAGCAGTAATGCAATTCAAAATAGTGTATGCATTTGGTGGTTCTGGATTGTAGAGCGCTGTTGCAATGGTGTTTTTAGTACCACTTTTAGGGTATGTTCACACGGCCGATTTTCGGGCCGTAAGCACCCGAAAAATCGGAAGCAGAACGCTTCCAAACCATCTGCCCATTGATTTCACGGCCTTCTGTTCCGACGGAGCGTTTTTTCGCACCGTTTTTTTACGCATAAAAAAACGGCCGCGAAAAAGAAGTTCAGGACACTTCTTGGGACGTTTTTGGAGCTGTTTTCCATAAACTCTATTGAAAAAAGCTCCAAAAACGGCTGTAAAAAAACGCTGCGAAAATCGCGAGTGGCACAAAAAAACGTCTGAAAATCTGGAGCTGTTTTCTCTTGAAAACAACTCCGTATTTTGAGGCTTTTTGACTCTGCGTGTGAACATACCCTTACAGGCATTGAGCTTCACTAAACTACAAATGAATTCAGACGGCCAATGTTTGTCTAAAAATTGCATATCTGCATGCTAGATTTAATGCCCAACATAGCAGTGGTTTTGGGAAAGCCGGGTAAATATAAGAGGTGCCCACATACTGCGTGAAAGTAATGCATACAAGGTAAAAGGGTAGACATTGCTGATAGAGGACAATCAAATTGGACATGAATAGGATTGTTTTTTTTTGTTTTTTTTTTATAAATCTCCCTCACATTTTCGATAAAATGTTATTTTCAGGGTGGCTTATAAATTCCCCATTGTCGTAATGTTTTCCAGGATTTTTGTTCATTTTCTCCACATTTAGACTATAACATCTGTATTTCTTTAAAATGGAGTGGACTCTCCTTGGCATTTCTTATTTTTGCTGTGCTGGTGGCTAAAGATGCTGCATTATTGAGTAGTATGACCTTCTTGTTCGCCCCCTTTGTACACAGTGTTATTGTTTTTATCAGAGCCCCATCAGTCCTGATGAATGAAGACAGGGAAGGACATCCGTGATCTCAGTTGTTGTGCGCCGAGACACAATCAGGTTATTGTAGGTGGAAAGGTGTCAATAAGCCTCAATGCTCAGCGCTCTGCATATATTTATCCGAAAATTTCCATTTCACTTTACATATTTCTAAACAGTCTGCATTCTGAAGGACGTTACTAGTGGCCAACCGGAAATAGTGTTTTTTTAATGTGATCAAAGGTGTCTGGAGAGGGCAATAGCCCTGGTTCGGAATGAAACATAGGACTGTTATCTTATGTCTATGGCCAGTATAACTGCTGATCCCCACATAACCTGTGTGATAGACTTGGCCAAATATATATGTACATTTCTATGGAGGGGAGAGGACGATAGAATAGTTAAAACAACACCCCACAACCACGTATAAATATGAACAATTAACTTCTCCACCCGGGAGCAGACTGTTTCTAATGTCATTAATTCTGTTTTTGTATGTTTTTGAAAAAGTCATTTTAGAATAATATAATAGATATATTCTGCACTATGTCAGTTGTGTTATCCTCACAATGTATATAGTGATCCCTTGGAAATCATCTGTATCTTAATCAAAATGTCTGCTCATGAATATTCATTAAGCAACCATCTGCCTCCTGTGATACGGATACCGAATATGGCCATGTGCAGGAGACCTAGATTCATTCACAACTAATTAAAACTTCCTGAAAATGGCTCAAGGGGACACTAAAAAAGTAACGCCGTTAAACGTACTCATGAGAATATTTTATAAACTCATTGATTATAAATCATAAAATGGTGAAAGATGCTCTTTAAAAGTAAATGAATGGCAAAACAACATGAAATAATTCAAAACATGCAAACACATAGTAAAACAAAGTACTTGCAAAGATTCTCAACTTTTTATGTTGAATTAAACTGAAATGTTACAATCCGTATTCTACTTTAAAGGGAATGTACAGTATCGTCCACAAAAGACAACTGCCACTGGAGCACAAACATAATAGGCTGACGTGTCCTCTTTTGTGCTACTCACTTTGCTGTATAGATTGGAACAGATGAGAAGAGTCATCTCATTATTATTATTAGAGGGTGAGAGATTTACAGACATTTCTATTATACTGCTGAAAGCCTAGCAACACTATATAAACGGATAAGGCTCTATGCATCTCCGCCGTCACTCCCTGCTCTCTGAGGGAGCGGGCTGTACATCACTTTCTGGAGATTGTAGTAATGGATTTAGGTTTCTCTGTCAGTTGAGTTTCATTAATTTCAGCTGCCATAAAGCATACACACCAGGCTGCACTTGCTATATGGACAATACAGGTAGGAAGTGTGTGTCCAATATGGCCGCCCCAGGGAAGTTATTAAAAATGAAGAACTACAACATTAAAATATATATATAAACTCATTATTTCTCTTCTACAGACTTAAATCTAATGAATGAAATTAATTGCAATAGACATTCCTGTTAAGGACAGTTTTTCTTTTTCATAAGTTTTCAAAAATAAGCTTCAGCTTCATTGTGTTTCATGTCATCCACATTCTAACTGTAACTTGAAGAATACATATGGCATATGGATTCTAAAAAGAAGTAAAGTATAAAACAAAGACTTTTTTTGATCCATTCATTATTTTGGCTAAAAAAGGCATCTAAAACTGCCCTGTGTGAACTTGGCCTTACAGTCACTGACAATGATGCTTTAAACCAACTGCATATATCACTTTATCTACAATAGAGGCAGCCCATGGTGAGAGGTGGTCCAGTACTGGACGACTTCAACTGCTGCCCTTCACATAGGCGTAACATTTACTTGCAGCCACCACTAGTGGGAGCTCACTGCATAAAGATTGTACAGCTACAACTGAGTTCAATACTAGCGGCAGGGGCGTAACTAGGAAAGACTGGGCCCCATAGCAAACTTTTGACTGGGGCCCCCCTTCCACTGGGTATTACACAACCCCCCCTTGTAGATAGTGCCTCCCTATAGATTCCACCACACAGCGCCCCCCTATAGATAGCGCCATACACAGCCCCCTGTAGATAACGCCTTACAGCCCCAAATCCCCCCTGTAGATAACGCCATACAGCCCCCCTGTAGATAACGTCTTACAGCCCCAAATCCCCCCTGTAGATAACGCCATACAGCCCCCCTGTAGATAACGCCATACAGATCCCCAGGTAGAGAACACCATACAGCCCCCCTGTAGATATCGTCTTACAGCGCCAAATCCACCCTGTAGATAACGCCATACAGCCCCCCTGTAGATAACGCCATACAGCCCCCCCCTGTAGATAACGCCATACAGACACCCCCTGTAGATAACGCCATACAGAGTCCCCCTGTAGATAACACCATACAGACCCCCCTGTAGATAACGCCATACAGCCCCCCCTGTAGATAACGCCATACAGACACCCCCTGTAGATAACGCCATACAGAGTCCCCCTGTAGATAACGCCATACAGTCCCCCTGTAGATAACACCATACAGAACCCCCCTGTAGATAACACCATACAGACCCCCCTGTAGATAACGCCATACAGACCCCCTGTAGATAACGCCATACAGACCCCCCCTGTAGATAACGGCAGATAGCCCCCCCCCCAAAAAAAAACGGCCTATAGTTTGTCCTACAAAAGACATGTATCCCCTATCCACAGGATAGCGGATACATGTGTGATCGCTGGCAGCGATAAGGAGAACAGGGGACCGAAAATCCCCCGAAGCTCTCCATGACAAACCTCGGACTTCCGGCATCTGCACAGTTCAATAAAAATGAAAGGAGCGCTGGTCACGCATGCACACAAGCGCGACCAGTGCACAAGTCATTTCTATGGAGCTGCAGACAGACCTCGGAAGTCCGTGGTTTGTCATGGAGAACTTTCGGGGGACTTTTGGTCCCCTGTTCTCCTTATCGCTGGGCGTCCCAGCGATCACACATGTATCCCCTATCCTGTGGATAGGGGGATGCATGTCTTTTGTAGGAACAACCCCTTCAGTGGCGTCACGCTGTAGCAGCCATAGCAGCTGCTAGCGGAGCCTCCGGCCATGGGGGGGGGGGGCCCGTGCCGGCGGGCCCCGTAGCAGCCACTACTACGGCTGCTATAGCGGTAGTTACGCCACTGACTAGCGGTATAAATGCAAATGCCGTTCGCTCCCCCTAGTAGTGGCTGCAGGCAACTAAAGATTTATCATGCAACTCTGTGACTGTTTAAAGAATAAATGGAAATTGCCTCTACTTATATTGCAAACAAGTGCAAATTAAGCAAATGTGTTATATTCACCTTATAATTTCTTTCCACTTAGTCTTTCTTACATTTTATTTTCTACTTGGTTCAACCAGTGGTTGTGGAATCGCTATCTTCCAATGAGCAGTGTAATAAGATTGTAGAAATTGATCATTGTTGTTTGTTTTCTTCCTGCGCTATGCTGGCATTTATTCATATTTTATATTTTCTTTGTCCATTCTTAGATTCTTAGAATTTGCACAAGATTTACCCCGGAGCAGGACACAATGACATTCTCAGATGGCCTTACACTCAACCGGACTCAGATGCACAACGCTGGGTTTGGTCCACTCACCGACCTTGTGTTCACATTTGCCAACCAGCTCCTGCCCCTGGACATGGATGACACAGAAACTGGCTTGCTCAGCGCCATCTGCTTAATTTGTGAAGGTGTGTATTGCATTTGGATTATAGAATGAGAAGAGCTGTGTTGTCTCATTTGATACAAATCAATTCATAGGCGATTTCATAAATGGGGCTTAGACACAACCCACTGACAAGCTGTTTATGGTAGAAAAATATTCTACAACCCTTTCAAAGGGTTATTAGCATTTTATAAAGTGATGGTATATTGCTAGGACCTCTGTGACCCCCACCAATCCGGAGAATGAAGGAGCTGCAATGCTGATATAGCACTGCGTCCTCTTTTTAGTTTTCCTTCAGAGCAGCGCTCCCAGCCGTGCAGGGAACTACAGCAGACACTTGAATGTGGCTGTTCTGCAGTTTCCTGCACAATGGGTGACCGGGTCGCCTCTGTGAAGGGGACACAACTACTGTTCTTTTTAACAACTTGGAAACTTCCTCGCTCAGGGAAAGTCTGCTCCCACGCAAACTCACCCAGCTCTACTCTTTTAGATCTGGCAGAGCTTACATAAAACACTGCCTGATCAGAGAGCAATGTGTGGCTGTAGTTACAGCTGCACAGTCCTTTCTATCCCCGCCCTGCACTCATCTCTATGAGAAATGCACAGAGGAAACCGGAAACTGAAGAATCAGTATTGTTCCTGCTCCCTGCATGAACGGCATACCGCTAATTTTATCGGTGGAAGCCACGGCCAGTCAGGCAATTACCCTGCAGTGGCCGCTGCAGGGGAAATGTAATAAACCATGGCAGCTAGTTAGATGATGGCCTCCCTTGTAATAGAAGGATGGCTCGAGGCCGTCAGAACGGGAGCACCCGTTAAAGAAGATCTGACACTAGTTTAGTAATGTCCTATCTCCAGGCTAATCTGATAGGCGCTGTCACACTGATAATGCTAGTGAAAATTGTGTCCCAAAACGTTTGTTGTTTTAAAATTTGAGCATTTTTCCAATTATGTAAATGAGCCTTTTTTAGACAAGTGGGAGGAAACCGCAGCGATTCTCCTGAGGTGGAACTACCTCACAGCCTCTGATGCTGTCCAATCAGCATGAAGCTGCTTACCACAGTGTGAGAGACATTCTAGAGGGAAGGGGGATCACTTCAGATAGCCATATCTCGGGCTGTGGACCACCTAGAAAACAGGGCTTCTGGTGGCATATGAAAGAGGAGATCCTGATCTTTCATATGACACCAGGATCGCAGTTCTAGCTGGGAAACAACCGGAGATATCACCAGTTGAATACACAGTCGCAAATGGAAGCTGTATACTATATGATCAGGCTGTGTTGCTGGGCAGGGAAGAGGGAAAAGCTGTATGCTGATTGGACAGCATCATACAGAAAACATTACACCGCCCAGAGGGAAAAGAAAGAGTCACCTCCTATTTGGCTATTAGAGCCACATTAGCATATTTAGAAAAATGCTCATAACTTTGCAAATAATATTTTTTTTTTTTAAACAAATCACACTGTAGTTATCAGCATCAAAGCGCCTATTAGATTAATTAGGAGATAGGGAATTAATAAACTGGTGACAGATCCTCTTTAAGAGCAGGGACCTCCCTCTCTGCTGTCCACATGCCCTAATAGGGAATTTACACATGGTTATCTTCATGAAACAACCAATTTAACCCCTTCACTGTCCTGAACCACAAGGATGTTACCATAAGCCCATTAAGTACCCTAACTAATTATGGCAAATTATTTGACAGTATACAGAAATATTTATTTGCTACTGCTGTTTTGGATCAGTGAAAGGAACAGTGCCCAAATCTCTAACTGCCCATTCACTTGCTACAAAGGCTTAAGGCCTTTGTACACCAGCGAATTATCGGGCGTTCCCGACAATTGCCCTGTGTAAACATATTATCGTCGTCGGCAGCACATTTCCATATGTAAACAGGTAGACGTGCTGCCGACATGATAGAAATGTATGGGGACGCGCGATCAGAGTAACAATCGCTCGTCCCCATACTAGCGCCTTGTGACGGGAGCAAACGAGCGCCGATCAATGAGCTGTCTCGTTGATCGGCGCTAGTTTACACGGCCCACGTCAGGTGGTGTAAAAGTCCCTTTAGAGGCAACACTGAATGAAACAGGCTAGGCTTGATTCGGGGGCTGGGTTGGCCTGTAGATTTTCTACCGAGCACATGTTAAAAACTGCAACATTTCATCCAAGGACTGTGTTCTGAGTCAAGAATGAGAGGCAATCAGTGCTCGTTCCCTGTGCCACTTGTGCTTGGCTGCACGTAATGTATTAAAGCTCTTACAACAACCTTGAGTACCCTATATATAATATATAGAAAGATAAGTTCCATCAGGGGAGAAAAGTGCATGTTGCAGTGAAGGAGTATCTGTAGTAACAGGCATCCAAGCAATATTTTTGTAAAGAATTAGACCTGAAAGGCACTCAGATGTCAGCAGGCCAAATATAGCTCCCTCCTGATGCAACACAATTCATTGAAGCAGATGGTGAGGTTTACATCTGGAGGCTTACAGTATGCTGCCATCTAGTGGTTTACCTATATGTGACTGGCACAGCAAGAAGCGTAAAAACTATGCATGAAAAATATGTTTTTTGTTTTTTTTTCTCCCTTTCCTTATATAGACCGTCAGGATCTGGAAGAGCCGGCTAAAGTAGATAAGCTGCAGGAGCCATTACTGGAAGCATTGAAAATTTATATCAGAAAGAGAAGACCCAACAAACCACATATGTTTCCAAAGATTTTAATGAAGATCACAGATCTTCGCAGCATTAGTGCAAAAGGTAACATTATATTCATATCATTGCATAGAATAAAAATATAAGTATCATTTTCCATTGACACGTCTTTAAATCGATATGTATAAACATTACGTTGAACCTGATTTTGCAGGAAGTTGCCTTGTACTGCGTCGATCACCGATTGAGTGACAAGAAGTGACCACCATTAGCACACGATTACACAAATGCACACGATAGGTATTATGTGCGGCAAATCCACAGCATAATACCATACCAGCAAAGTAAATGAGATTCCAAGAAATCTCATCTACGCGTTGCAATTTTTTTTTCTAAATTGAACTGTGGTGCGTATTTTAAAAACCGCAGCATGTCGGTTTATCTTACAATTCGCAAGGGGAAACACATCGGACTAGCTTTATAAAAAAAACGCACCAGAATCCGCAACATAAAAACTGACCTATTTCGCCATCAAAATTTAAAAACCGCACCTAAAAACGCAGTATTAGTTGTGGATTTTACCTGCGGAATTACCTGCGGTTTTTCTGCACTAAATTCCGCAACATATGCATGTAGCCTTAAAAAATAAATAAATAAAGCAACTGCTGTGTCTATTATATTGTTCTGCGGAGCAGCTGCTGGAGAATAACATAATACACACACACCTCAGATGCTGCAGGCAATTTTTAAAAGGATGAGGGCGTCTCACATCAATTGTGGACAGGAATCTCCCCCTAAGGCCTCATGCACACGACAGTAGCCATGTGCACGCCCATGATTTTCAGGTCGGCCGTCAGCGGCCTGTCAGCCGCCCGCAAATCGCAGGCCATTATTTTCAATGAGCCTGGACCGCAGAACACGGCCGTAATAAGACTTGCCCGTTCTTTCTGCGTTCTAGGCTCCTGGGCCATGCATGGACCGTGAAAACCACGCTCGTGTGCACACGATTTGAAGAAATCTCATCCACACGCTGCAGAAAAAACGCTCAGAAATTGACCTTCAGTGCATTTTTTTTTAAGCCGCAGCATGCCAATTGTATTTGCGTAATCGCTGCTTATTTGTTTGTGGGTTTTCCCCATTGAATTCAATGGGGAGGTAAAACCCACAACAAATATGCAACATCTGCTATTATTAATGAGCTGAAAAGCAGCGATTCCGCCGCAAAAAAACGCAACTCGGGAAAAAAATCTTATACTTACCCAAATTCTGGGTTTCTTCGTCCAGGCTGGCCTCCTGGGATGACGTTTCATCCCATGTGACCGCTGCAGCCAATCACAGGCTGCAGTAGTCACATAAGCTGCAGTGTCAACCCAGGAGGCTGGACTACAGGACAGAAGAGGTACTCGTCGCCATGACTACGCAAGTATGAAATTATTATTTTTTTTGGGGGGGGTTATGAGCAGTTTTTCGCAGCGGACATTGCGCCCGAAAAACTGCAACACAATTTGGTGCGCTTTTTTTGGCCAGAATTCCTTGTGGTGCACTGGGCAGATACGATTTGTGCTTTTACACAACTTATTTGCCCTGCTGTTCTGCAGCAGTTGGAGTATTATATATATGGAATAATGTATCCACTACAATAAACTATAAGACTATT
This sequence comes from Rhinoderma darwinii, assembly GCF_050947455.1. NCBI lineage: Eukaryota > Metazoa > Chordata > Amphibia > Anura > Rhinodermatidae > Rhinoderma > Rhinoderma darwinii. The sequence goes on along the minus strand of NC_134691.1, from coordinate 278,909,574 downwards.
AAAAGTTACCTCCCAGGTCTGTGACCTGTATAAATGCCCTTGTCCGGCAACCTTGTGCTTTTATATGGTCACTGTACTCCTTGGTGAGCTATATTTTTATAATTTACAGTAGTATATTCTTGAATATATAATAAGCCATTAAATCTTACACAAATATATTTACTATAAACCATATACTGAATAAACTGGTCTTTGGTGGCCAGCACCTGTTAAAGGAAATATATATGACTATGGGAGCAGCGGTCACGGAGCGGAATTCTAATATAGCTGGATTTCCAAATCAGTGATCACTTATTCCATGTGATCGTTTCCCTTGCAGCTAATCAATCAGGTGATTTTACACTACCAAATGGGTAATGGATTAGGTATTTACCAGTATAAGAGGTTACTGCTTGCATCAGTGTAAGAAATTACGTTTTATTCTGAACCAGGAAGTGTCCACCATCTAGCGCCCCAGCCCCTCCCCTATGCAGTTGACTGACGGCTCTGCTTGTCTTTATCGCCATACAAGTCTAGCGGTCAATCAACTGCATAGGGGAAGGGTTGGTGGACACTTGCACAGAATGAAACGTAATTTATTCCATTGATGTAAGCAGTAACCTCTTTAGCACTGGTACGTTTCTAATCCATTATGCGATAGCTACCTAGCGGTGTCAATGTTTGGTACAGCAAAATCTGACAGACTGCCTTAGTTAATACGAGTGAGCTCCATGTTAGGGAATAGTTTCTCTTTATAGTGATCCTTTATGAATCATTCAGACATTTTGACGTGATTTGTAGATTTGCGAATAACACTACACACTGTAAAGGATCAATGATCCTGTTGCCTGCGACATTTTAGAAGTCCACCAAGTTGCATTAATTTCTGCCAAAAAGCTTATAGCGTAAATAATGTCTCTACTCCAAAGCTGCATTTTCATTTCTTATTTGCGTCCTATACATTTAGGTGCAGAACGTGTTATCACATTAAAGCTGGAAATACCCGGATCAATGCCGCCCCTCATTCAGGAAATGCTGGAGAACTCAGAAGGCCACGAGGCATCCAGTCCAAGTGAGAATGCACCAGTGCACAGTCGCAGCATCTCAACCAATCCAGATGAGGAACGGGTCAGCAAATGTGCGCAGGTGCAATAAGGCCTGACTCTCCATCAGACATTCCCAACACAATATGCACAGGGATGACAAGCAAGGAGCATCTTTAACAACCCCCATTGCTGAATTTGCAGAACCTAAAACGGGTTCCGTTCCCTCAGCAAGAAAAGACCAAGCTGGTTTCCATTTATATAAACCTATATACTTGCTGTTTACATTCTTAACTTTGCTGGACACTTACAAATAGAAGAAACCCACACTAAAGCAGCCACTTTACAGAACAAGAAATAAAGCTACGTCTATTTTCTCTTCCGATCATCAAAGTGCATGATCATTGAAGACTTTGTACATAACCTATTTACTGTTCTTTCTGCTGGATGTTCGGTGCTTTCCTTTGGTCTTGCATACATGAAATGATCAAGACAAGGTAAAAAAAATAAAAAAAAAATGTAAAAAACAAACAAAAAAGGACTGTTGTACGCGTCTATGTAAAGAACATAGACCGTCACATAGGTCAGAACATGCCCTCAACTGCATTGCGTTTATTTCCCTCCTCTCCTCTATCGGAGGAAGCTGTGGAAGAACTTTCACTACATTATCTGAAGCCAGTTTTGTATCTGAGTAACTGCCTGTTCCGTTAGAAGACATTTTATTGTAGAGTTGTCAATGTCACTTTAAGAAGGTGGATCAAACAGATGTGATTGTTTCGGTGGATGATATTTACAGCTGCAGTAATTGTAGCCTCAAAGGCACTTTCCAGTGTTACAATGTTTTTGTCGTTTTCCTTTTTTCATGTTTACCTGTTCACAAGCCATTAGAGAAATGTTTGTGTGTGGTTCACTACTTATGAGTGGGTATTGTATAAAAGGCTCCCCATATATTTCCCAGAATACATCTCTCCTGTGCACCACTCCTCAACTCACTACGACTCTGAAGTGTGAAGTTCTGAGAGTCCGGCTGAAGGACCATTTGGGCTACACGAGGACGGCAGAGCCTGCTAGGAGCTGCTATTCTTTAACACTAGCGGCAGCTGCAGGTTTTCTCAGCTGTTTATATACTACAACTATGGTATAATTAATCTGGTAGAATACTCTACATAACGAGTTGTAAGGTGTTACCATGTACAGACGAGAGATGTAACACGTAACTACTGTGGCGCTCCCATTGAACTGGCACAATATAGTAATTGCCTCAGCCCCCGCACTTCAAGGCCGCCCATTTCATGGTTTGAATCTGTTTGGATCACAGTGACCGTGATGCCACAGTAGGCGAGAACACATTGAAAGGTGTTTATAGGTCTCATTTAAAGCACTAGTAGAAATTTTGGGGGATATTTTAGCAAGTCTGTGATGTATTCTTCACTGGCTCGGTTTGTACATTGAGATTGTTTAACAATGCTTTCTATGTTCATATACTGTTTACCTTTTTTCCATGGAGTCTCCTGGCAAAGAATAAAATATATTTATTTTAAAACTTTCCAAGTAATCTTTACTCTTAATAGAAGACAACACAGAAGTTAGATTTCCATTTTTTTTAATGTTTTTCTCTTCATTTTAAAAAGCAGGGTTGCTGTGGTTTTTTTTCCCCCTCTGTATTTCATCAGGACAATTAAAATGTGTGCTTGAGCACGGCAGTCTAAAACATGTCGACAAGGCAAATTGGAACGAGTACATGACATTTCATGAGTAAAAAAGAGCAGAAAACTGTATGTGTAACAACAAATGTTAAAATGCCTACACGAGAATAAAAAACATCAAATACATTATCACATAAAATAAGACAATGTACAAAAGTCTGCAACAGGAGGGACAAAGGACTACACAAGATACTTTGTTGGAAAACATTTGGGTGCTCCTCGGGCCCATAACTAATACATAACAAAATCATCATCTTCATCAGACTCTGCAAAATATTTCACTTCTTTCCTGGCCCGGCCTGGCCTCTGTCGTGTCGCACTTTCAGAATTCACTTCTGATGGGAAGATGTCCACGTCTGAATCAACGTCAAATGTTGTTTTCTTAGATTTCTGGAGGGGAAAAAAAAATAAAATCAGGGAAAGAGCATCGTGAATGAACAAGATATGTACTGGCTCAGGCAGAAATGAGACAACATGGGAGCATACAGTGAAGGAAATAAGTATTTGATCCCTTGCTGATTTTGTAAGTTTGCCCACTGTCAAAGACATGAACAGTCTAGAATTTTTAGGCTAGGTCAATTTTACCAGTGAGAGATAGATATTAAAAAAAAAAAACAGAAAATCACATTGTCAAAATTATGTATATTTATTTGCATTGTGCACAGAGAAATAAGTATTTGATCCCTTTGGCAAACAAGGCTTAATACTTGGTGGCAAAACCCTTGTTGGCAAGCACAGCAGTCAGACGTTTTTTGTAGTTGATGATGAGGTTTGCACACATGTTAGATGGAATTTTGGCCCACTCCTCTTTGCAGATCATCTGTAAATCATTAAGATTGCGAGGCTGTCGCTTGGCAACTCAGATCTTCAGCTCCCTCCATAAGTTTTCGATGGGATTAAGGTCTGGAGACTGGCTAGGCCACTCCATGACCTTAATGTGCTTCTTTTTGAGCCACTCCTTTGTTGCCTTGGCTGTATGTTTCGGGTCATTGTCGTGCTGGAAGACCCAGCCACGAGCCATTTTTAATGTCCTGGTGGAGGGAAGGAGGTTGTCACTCAGGATGTGACAGTACATGGCTCCATCCATTCTCCCATTGATGCGGTGAAGTAGTCCTGTGCCCTTAGCAGAGAAACACCCCCAAAACATAATGTTTCCACCTCCATGCTTGACAGTGGGGACGGTGTTCTTTGGGTCATAGGCAGCATTTCTCTTCCTCCAAACACGGCGAGTTGAGTTAATGCCAAAGAGCTCAATTTTAGTCTCATCTGACCACAGCACCTTCTCCCAATCACTCTCAGAATCATCCAGATGTTCATTTGCAAACTTCAGACGGGCCTGTACATGTGCCTTCTTGAGCAGGGGGACCTTGCGGGCACTGCAGGATTTTAATCCATTACGGCGTAATGTATTACCAATGGTTTTCTTGGTGACTGTGGTCCCAGCTGCCTTGAGATCATTAACAAGTTCCCCCCGTGTAGTTTTCGGCTGAGCGCTCACCTTCCTCAGGATCAAGGATACCCCACGAGGTGAGATTTTGCATGGAGCCCCAGATCGATATCGATTGACAGTCATTTTGTATGTCTTCCATTTTCTTACTATTGCACCAACAGTTGTCTCCTTCTCACCCAGCGTCTTACTTATGGTTTTGTAGCCCATTCCAGCCTTGTGCAGGTCTATGATCTTGTCCCTGACATCCTTAGAAAGCTCTTTGGTCTTGCCCATGTTGTAGAAGTTAGAGTCAGACTGATTAATTGAGTCTGTGGACAGGAGTCTTTTATACAGGTATCCATGTAAGACAGCTGTCTTTAATGCAGGCACCAAGTTGATTTGGAGCGTGTAACTGGTCTGGAGGAGGCTGAACTCTTAATGGTTTGTAGGGGATCAAATACTTATTTCTCTGTGCACAATGCAAATAAATGTATATAATTTTGACAATGTGATTTTCAGTTTTTTTTTTCTTATATAATCTCTCTCTCACTGGTAAAAATAACCTAGCCTAAAAATTCTAGACTGTTCATGTCTTTGACAGTGGGCAAACTTACAAAATCAGCAAGGGATCAAATACTTATTTCCTCCACTGTATACTGAAACATGTTCTCCCACAAGAATAGGGGGGTGGGAGCTACAAACTGCTATATCTGGTTATAAAATATACCAATCACACAGAATTGTGCTAGCAAGAAAATTGCACATTAGACCAAAGATGACCAAAACAGTGGGGACTTTATTAAATGCACACTAAATTACCCCTTTTTTTCCAGTACTTTTATATTGATGGCCTAATCCATAGGTCATCAATGTCAGATCAATGGGGATCAGACTTCCAGAACCCCCACACTTCAGCTGACTAAAGGGGCCGTGGCGATAAACTCATTTGCCAGGCACATAAGATCTCCGCAGGCATCAAGTTATTTGTGACAAATCTCAGATCCAATCAAATGTCAACGGTAAACAAACCACGACATGTACAGCATCGTAGTGTAAACCGCCGTGTTCTTACCTTGCTCGGTGGGGGCTTTGAAGATTTTTTCCCAGGATTGTAATCCCCTTCATTTTCAGAATCAGATGCTTTTCTTTTCTTTCCTCTTCCTTTTGCTTTTGAACAAAGAATACACATTAGGTTTACTGAATATTGTTAGACAACACTGCCCCCTACTGATCGTTATTTCCAAGATATAAATTGCATTACCAATGAGCTCTTTTGGGGAAGTGAGGGGGCGGGGGTGGGGGGAGGGGGGGGGGGTTTTGAAAGAAAGACAATAGGGGAAATATATGTGACATTTGAGAAAAGTTCAAAAAAGAATCCATCACAAATCTAATTTAAAATAGTCTTGTACCTTGTATCATCTATATAGATAAATTCTACAAACATTACAGCTACTCATTGGTTTTCATTAAAAGAACCAACAATGGCACTAGTATTGGGGGCAGGTGATATATTTTCTATTTATATGTAGCCCTATTACAACAATAAAATGAATACTTCTGTAGGACTAAGGCTATATTCACTTTGGCGTTGAAGGATCTATCAGCAGTTCAGTCAGATTTGATCACAAGAATAACAGCACGCAGAACTATTCTCGCCATCCAAATCATGGAAACCACATTGTAAGTGAACGGAGTGTGTTGGGAAAACATTGTATCATTTACATTATTTGTGAAGACTTTGCTTGAACTGATGGATGAAATAAAGTTAATTAATAAATATATATATATTGATATAATCTCTCTCTGCAGCATTTAACCCCTTATGCTCAGAGAGATTTTTGGGATTTTTTCCTTTCACACTCCCCACCTTCCAAGAGTCATAACTCCTTTATCTGTCAATAGATGGGTGTGAGGGTTTATATTTTGCGGGAGTTGTAGTTTCTATTGGAACTATTTAAAGTACTATAGAATGTATTGGGAAACTGAAAGTTAATTCTTTGCGGGTTGAACTTGGAAAAAACTGCGATTCCTGCATTGTTTTTTGGGTTTCGTTTTTATGGTTTTCACCGTGCGGTAAAAACAACAACTTCACTTTATTCTGCGGCTCAATAAAATTGCGGTGATATCAAATTTGTATAGATTTTTTAAATATTTTACTAAAAAAAAAAAAAAATAGTTTCGTTTCACCACATTCAGAGAGGGCCATAACTTTATTTTTCCGTGCATTGAGCGGTGAGGGCTTATTTTTTGCAGGGCAAGCTGTAGTTTTGGTATTATTTGTTGGCACATACAACTTTTTGATCACTTTTTATTACATTTTTTGGAAGCTTAGTTTACCAAAAAAACAGATGGTCGGTTTGCATTTTTTCTTTTTTACGGCATTCATCGTGCGTGTTAACGCTTTATTGTAGTAGTTCAGACTTCTACGGACGCAGCAATACCAATTTTGTTTACTTTTTTTTATTTTTTACATTACTTTAGAGGAAAAATGGGAACAGGGTTTTTTGGAACTTTAAGGGCTTAACAGAGGCAGATTGGAGGCAGTCCTTGGGGCCTTCATTAGGCCCCAGGGATGCCATGACAAAAGTAGTCAATCACCGATCTCGTTGCGGGGGCAAAGGGGGTGGGCGCGATGAGCTGTCGTAGGGGGGTGCCCCCCTCTTTCTAACGCCTCAGATGCTGTTACTGGCAGTTAGTCCCGGGTGTCTGTTGTAAAACACAGCCAACACCCGCAGAATATGGAGCGCGCTCCATACTTCTCCCCCTGCACCAGGACGTATCGGTGCGTCCTGCTGCGTGAAGGGGTTAAGCAAAACCCTCTGCTGATAAGAGGACAGAAGAGAAAACCAGGATGCTCTATAGCTACTTGCTTTTGGGCGTTGTAGTTTTCTTTGGGGTTCCAAATTCCAAGTCAGAGTCTGAATTCACAAAAACCTCAGACTTCTTTGGCTTTGGCGGTCGTTTTTGTTTTGGGGTTCCATCTGAAGCGGTTTTTGCTGCAAATGTAAAGAAAGAGTAAAAGTGAAACATCTGGATCACTAATAAGAATACGAAGAGTTTTACTGCACGGATATACTGATCTTTAGTTTATCAAGAAGCCCACAATTCTTTAATCCATTCACTGATTTACGCTTACTGTACATAGGAAGAAATCGAACAATCAGTGGCCGGAAGAGCGGCAGCTTATGAACGAGAGTGACTCTTCTCTAGCTGCGCGGGCAGCACGCTGCCAAGGATTAAAGCAGAAGTTGTCAAAATCTACTTAACATTAGCACATAAGTGACAGACGGCTAAAATCAGAGGGGGCAGAATAACGGAGGGGGCAGATTCCCTTTACAGCAGTAGCCAATGAAAGATAAAGAGAAATAACATATTGGGGAGCGATGTCCCTTAGGCCTTATTCACATGAGCATTGAAAATGGCCGTCACATGGACCTATGTCATTTATTGCGGCTGTTCACACGGAGCGTGTGAAGGGTCCGTGAAAAAATAGGACGTCCTATTTTTTTGCGCTTCACGCATCTCTCCATAGACTCTAGGTTTGCAACGCTCATGTGAATCCAGCCTTAATGAAGGGACTTTACAGTCCTCCATTCATTAAGGTCCCAGAGAAAACTATTCATTTTCTAAGCAGCAATGACCCTGTAGCACCAAAGACTGCAAAGGCAAACTGCCGAGGTGATCATGAACCACTGAAATGTACTGCACATCTAGAGCCACGAAGTACGGAGCCCGATGAGTCAGACCAGACACAAACGCCACAGGGGCATGACGACAGATATATAGCAGATATAAGGAACCTGTCTAGGCCTCAAGCACGAGCGTGTAAATTACAAAGTGAATTTAAGGCATTTTTTTAAATGTATTTTGTGCCATATACCTCATTGTATTCCCGCTAAATGCATTACTACTGTATGGTGAATAGGATTGTGTACACATGGCCCTAATTCTGACGTCGTAGCACTGGCAGCATGTGGTGTTTGTTTCAGATTGCCTTGTCTGCAATATTCCAGCTGTTGCTTCAGTGCTTCAATGTTTGGTGTCCATTACATTCACTTAACACCAGACACAAGAATGCTCTAGATGTGGGCCATGATGTGACACAATGTCGTAGATTAACCAATGATGTTGCTAGTACAGGTCCTAGTACAATGTAAAAAATATAACATTTGGAAAGATTTCATGCCCTAGAATGCAGGCTGAGCTGTTGAGGTGATCAGCAGACCCAAGGGGTCATCTCATGGCAAGACGCTGGTTTGTGTAAGTAATAAAAGATAGATATTTATTCAATAAATACATATCCAGCTTACTCCTAATAGAACCCACGAGAGAATAAGAAGGAAAAAGCAGTAATCCAGACTACAGGCTATTCCATTCTAGAGAAGCTCGTGCTTCCTGCACCTCCGCAGACTAATCTCTAGCCTGTTTTATCTCTTCCACCCTCTGCTTTCAGATCTGATCACAGTGGCAAAAATGTATCACGGTTATATACTTTATACTCAAGACTAACATACCGCTGTCAAACACCTGTTCACCGCTTTACCAGTAGGTGGGCCTTCATAAGGTGTTTGACAATGGAACTAATGTATACGTTTTCAGACCTACAGATTTGAATGATTCCAGTTATGTCTAGTTATACTAGACATAACTGGAAACTTGTAAATGAAATAAAGGAACTAGAATAGTTTCTGAATTTGATCACCGTTACCTTTTTTAGTGGAGGATTTGCTTGCTGGTTTTTCTGTAGATTTGAAGCTGAATGTTGAAGAGTAGAGGGGAGACGGCTCATCATCCTCTTCATCATCACTGTTGATTTTGGGAACATCTTCTACTAAAAAAAAATAATAAATCAAATCAACCCGTCCTGCAACAACCTGAACGGCTATGTAGAACTTTGAAGTTTCATTTTGCTACGTGTGAACGCAGACCAAGGGTTGCTGCTTGGAATCAATGGTTTATCTGCACTTCAGACATTCATGTATACAATGTATCGTGGCCACAGGAAGCCAATAGAATAATGAATGTGTAAAAGAGTATGAAGCAATTCCAAATTAAGATACATAAATCAAGATATTTGCACTTACTCAACACCTTATGTAGATTGCGAACGAAAAGTTAACTTTATAGTATTACCTTGTTTTTTTTTAGGAGACGTTTTGCTGGTTGTTTTTTCTGAAGATTTGTAGCTGAATGGTGAGGAGTAGAGAGGTGAAGATTCACCATCATCACTGTTATATTTTGTGATGTCATCTGATAAACAGAGATAATTTCAAGATTTATAAAAAACGCAATTCTCCATTTGTAAAGCCATTATATACTCGGCTCCAACAAGCATTACAGTTTTGATTTGTGCTTGAAGGGAAGATTCACCTCTTCTGACGTATCATGAGACATGTCAGTCGTCATCAGTGCGGGTTTGAGATCTAGGACTCTGGATTTTTGGTCTCTTCCGTTTTGGTGAGTTTGATACGATATATGCATTTAGACAGGTAGAAGTGGCATGTATGAAGTCTGCACATCTTGGCCTTATAGGTTTAGGACATGTTGTGCGTCTAAGGCTCTGCTTGGCTCAAACTTGGCCACAAACATGAATTTCTATGTATTTTACAAAATGTTGCGCTTTGATACAAAATTGCACAGAGTGTAAAGTGCTGGGTGACATTTTTACAATGTGACCGGTGTCTACTTTTAGAAAATCCATGAGTATGGAGGTATAATATAATTTTATTTGTGTATGTCAAAAGTGTGAAAATTGTCCTGACAGCGAAAGGTTAAGTTGCACATAAGTGTGCACCGCAATGCTATTCTATGGATATTTTAGTTGTGTGACCAAAGCCTTATTATTATTATAAAAGAAAAAAAAATAATTACCATCATCTACTTTAGTAGAAAATGAAGTGGAAGAAAATATATCGTCGACATCTTTTTTCTTCGGTGTTTCTGTTGGCTTTCTATACGGGGTAATAAAGAGGAAAAAAAAAAAAAGACACTTTAGGGATCCCATGAATATTTGGAAATATTAAACTTAAAAAGGTGCGGTCACTGGAACCGAATCTATGAAGAAGAAGAGAGCAGCTACATACTCTGTGGATTTTGTGGATTTGAAAGATGAGAAATCATATTCATCTTTTTCTGGACTGTCTGCATGGGCATCATCATCATTATTATCATCATCATCTTCATTATCATCATCATTTTGATTGTTTGGAATTGGAGATGATCTTGGTTTAAAGTCATTCAGGGTATTATTATTATTACTAATAATTCGATCATCATCGTCATCATCATCTGCCTCTTCTTCTGAAAAGTCAAATGTGTACTTCGGTCTCTCAGCTGGGAAGGAAAAATGATGAGATCAGATTAGGGCTAGTTTATATATATTTTATATCACACTATTTAACACGTAAGGGTCAGATTATCAATCCTAACCCGATAGTGACCACCCATAGTTGTTTTTACGGCGGTCACCGACGGGCTCTATACAGCGGCAGTAGCCTTTTTACGGCGCTGCATCAAAATAAATTACCACCGCCTGTCCGTTTTATACTGACCGGCAGTAATACACTGCAATACAGAAGTATTGCAGTGTATTATAATAGCGATCAGATGATCGCACAGTAAAGCGCTACATCAGAATAAATTAACACCGCCGGGAGTAGGTAAATCTGCCTCTCTCAGCTAAAAAATAAAACCCAGTTTTTCCCCTTACAAAATGCTTTATTATAAAAAATAAAAATAAAAAAGCTAAGAAATCACATATATTTAGTATTGCCTCGTCCATAGCGACCCCACCTATAAAGCTATTACATTATTTAACCAGCACGGTGAACGCCGTAAAAAAGTAAAATAAAAAACTATGCCAGAATTACTGTTTTCTGTGAATCCTGCCTTCAAAAAAATGTGATAAAAAGTGATCAAAAAGTCGCATCTACTCCAAGATGGTACCAATAAAAACTACAAGTCGTCCCGCAAAAAAAAAAAGCCCTCATACAGCTGCTTCGGCAGAAAAAGCAAAAAAAACTCCTGGCTCCTAAAATATGGCGACACAAAAACAAAATTTTGGAAAAAAAAAAAAAAGTGTTTACTGTGTAAAAGTAGTAAAACATAAGAAAACGATATAAATTTGGCATCGCCGCAATCGTAACGACCCACTGAATAAAGTTATATTATTTATACCACACGGTAAACAGCGTAAATTGTGGTGAAATTGCTGGGGTTTTTTTCACCCCCCCCCCCCAAAAAAAAAGTTAATCAATAAATTATATGTACACCAAAATGGTGCTATTAAAAAATACAACTTACAAGACCTTATACAGATATGTTGATGCAAAAATAAAAAAGTTATAGCTCTTTGAATGAGACGATGGAAGAACGTAAAAAATAGCTTGGTCATTAAGACCTAAAATCGGCTGGTCATTAAGGGGTTGTCCGGGCACGGGACGATTTTTCACACTGATGATCTATCCACAGGACCCCCACCGATCATATACTAATGGTCTATAGAAGTATATGATCGGTGGGGGTCCGACACCCTGACCCCGCAACGATCAGTTGCCCCAGCTGCCTCCCGGCACCGGATGCTGTTCCCAGCTGCTTTAGGCCTCGTTTACACGAGCGTGATATACGTGCGTGCGACGTGAGTGCTTTTCACGCGTGTCGTACGAACCTATATTAGTCTATGGGGCAGTGCAGACAGTCCGTGAGTTTTGCGCAGCGTGAGTGTGCTGAAAAAAACTCACGACATGTCCTATATTTGTGCGCTGTTTGCGCATCACGCACCCATTAAAGTCAATGGGTGCGTGAAAACCACGCATGCCGCACGGAAGTACTTTCGTGCGAACTGCGTGATTCGCGCAACAGCTGTCAAACTCTGAATTCAAACAGAAAAGCACCACATGATTTTCTGTTTACAAACATCCAAACGGAGTGTGATAATGATGGCGGCTGCGCGAAAATCACACAGCCGCGCATCATACGGGGCTGACACACGGAGCTGTTAAGTGCCTTTTGCGCACGCAAAACGGCGCATTTTTTGCGTACGCAAAACGCACACGCTCATCTAAATGAGGCCTTCGGCTCAGGACATCTCCAGGCAAGTCCACTGGATTTAATGAAAATCTGTCTATACAGACATTAAAGATTTAACACACACACAAAATAAATTAAAAAAAACAGTCAATTTGCATTATCAATAGAATATTTTTCAGTTCACATTTATACATCTTATTTGTTCAGCTGTAGACACTAGACTCTTAAAATAATTCAGGATAATAATGAAAACTATGCATGGTATAACTTTTTTTTGATATACAGTTGTATTGAAAAGTGTCATTGACTTCCCTTTTACATTCAATTGGGGCTGTGTGATCCGATGTATCAAAGGAGTATATATATATATATATATATATATATATATACACACACACACACACACTGACAGTACACCACAGTCGTGCCTTAGAAATCTTCACTTCTAAACTTACCTGCTGCTCTCCTCAGTAAGGAATCTCGGGGTATAACTACAGGTTCTACGACCTCCGCTTCTTCTATATCACTGTCTGACTTGAGTTCATCTTCTGACCAGGGGTTCCTTTTCTTCCCTTTCTTGACTGAGGGTTTTGGAGTCAGAGAATTCTTTTTAGCTCGAGGACCTAAGAAAGCAAAATGCAACAAAGACAAAGTATGGAGTATATTCTAGAGAAAACTATTTCATGAAATTTATATTTTAAAGAAGAGCTCCACATTTTTTTCCATCACTGCACCCACCGCCTAATGGTTTATCCAGCTCTGGACTTTTTATGTATATTGTAGTTCCTTCCCTGCAGTTCTGTATCCTCTCCTGATCAGATACCATCTTGGATGTTAGATTTCCACTATGCTATCAATCCCATGAGGCCTCAGAACCGCATCACATGAGCAGCTAACGCCAGTACAATTTCTGTCTGCTGGTAGGACACCGATAGCAGCCAATCGAAGGGCTGAGCTGTCATGTTGTATTTCTGGCATGATGCCAGAAATAAGATTTTTTTGGCTGCATCGGTCATATGCTGCCGGCATGTAAGCAACCACTGGGAGCGCTGCCGGCACAGCAGCACCAGATGACCGGTGGAAAGATAGGCGAGCACGGATTGTTTAATTCGTGTCATCTGCAGCCATTAGTTAAAATGAAAAATCGGGATACTGGATAACCCCTTTTTAGATGAACTAATATATACAGTGACAGATTACATTGTATGGAGGTTTATATAGCGGTTTTGATACATTCTAAACTGGACAGTTTTTTGACAGCTGTGTAAATGGCACACCGCACATCTGGGGTACATTATCGCATTGGCCAGAAAAGTGCATAAGAAGGTACCCCAAGTTTGTATTTGAGGTGCAGTTAAAACCGATCCAAAACCGGCGTATGTTTTTACTGTAATTTGATACATTTTTCTAAGCAGCTGCATTTTTTTAACGCAATTGCATTGAAAAATGCAACGAGACGCATGCGGTTATAACACACTTGTGTGCCTGACTAGCTTGGCGTCTGCAGGTTGCGCATTGGTGGAGCCACTAGCAATATTGTTTAGTGTTCCAGATGTAAATGAGCACATGCAAATTATACTCAATACAAAAAAGGTCAGACATGTAACAACGGAGTCATTTCACATACCAGGCTCCTTTTCTTTCCTTTCCCGCTTTGGCTTTAGGGGCTTTACTGGAGTGGTGGTCTGCGAGTCTTCTCCACCTTCCTCTGCTGCTGCGGTTCCAAACTCATCATCAAACTCTAGTTTCAGTGCTAAAGAGTCCATTTCACCCTGCAAAAGCGGGAAAAAAACAAAACAAAAAAAAAAACGAAGTATAAAATAGTCATTGTGCGTTGTAAAACAAAAGGTATTTTACACTTACAGAAGACCGAGCGTCCTCACCTTCTTCTTCTTCAGCATCTTCTTACTAACATCAGCTTTCATTGCACTAATCTGGGGCTCTATTCTTCTCCCGTACATTGACGGCAACGTCTCATCCAGCCGCAACTTCTTCATTTTTGGTTTGCCTACTTTACCCTTTATTGCTTTGCTTGCCATTCCAGCTAAAGCGTCATCTTTTTCCTGGGCCTCCACTTTCTAAACAAAGAAAAGAAAATAATTTTGAAGTCTCCGAGACACAGTGGAAACTTGAAAAAAAAAAAAAGAATAAATGCACACAGACTAGGGTCCCAAACTATATATCCAATAGCCAAAAACGCTATAGAATATACCAAAGGTCTTTAAAAAAGATTTACCTTGGGAGTCGCATTCAAAATACAGAAGGTTGCGTACAGCCACATTTTTTATTATTAAAAGGGTTGTCCGGTTTCAGTAAATCAAATTGTGTTTTTTTTTGTATAATGAAATGTTCTACAATTTTCCAATATACTTTCTGTATTCATTTCTTACGTAGTTTCAGGATCTCTGCTTGCTGTTATTCAGTAGGAACTTTTATTTTTTACTTCCAGTGGATACACATTCTGTACATGTTCGTGTGATGGATCTCTAGAAGACACAGCTCTGATACACACACTGTGACCATCCGAGCACCTAGGAGTCCATCACATGACCATGGACAGAATTTTATCCACTGCAAGTAAACAATGAATGTTCCTACTGAACAACAACAAGCAGAGAACCTGAAAACCCATAAGGAATAAATACAGAGAGTACATTAGAAAGTTGTAGAAAACTTTTAATCAAACAAAAAAGTTAAAATTTGCTGAAACCGGACAAGACCCTTTAACCCCTTGACGCACCGGCACGTCATGGTGCAGGAGGAGAAGTATGGAGCTCCATATACTGCGGGTGTCGGCTGTGACACTGGGGAGTAACGGCCAGGAACAGCGATCCCACTGCTCTTGGCCGTTTAACCACTCAAATGATGTAGTCAATTGCGACCGCAGCATCTGAGGTGTTATAGAGAGGGGGGGCGCACCCCTCCAACAGCTCATCGGTGGCCCCGTAGCACGATCGAGGGTCGCCAATAGTTGTCACGGCAGCACAGGAACCTAATGAAGGCCCCCAGGACTGCCTTCACTCTGCCTCTGTTAAGCCCTGCATGTGGCAGGGCTTAACAGAAGCCTGTAAAAATAACTATACACTGCAATACATTAGTATTGCAGTGTATTGTACCAGCGATCGAATGATCGCTGGTTCACGGCCCCTAGGGGGACTAATGAAATGTGCAAAAAAAAAAAGTTTAAAAAGTTCAATAAACCCGGCTTTTCCTCTAAAGTAATGTAAAAAATAAAACAAAATTAGTATTGCTGCGTACCTAATAGTCAGAACTATAATAATATGGCATTATTTAATTCGCTCAGTGAACGCCGTAAAAAGGAGAAAATATAAAAGATCGGAATCGCTGTTTTTTGGTCAACCTAGCGATAAAAAATGTTTTAATAAAAAGTGATCAAAAAGTCGTATGTACCAATAAAAACCACTGCTCGTGCCGCAAAAAAATAAGCCCTCGTACCGCTGAATGGACAAAGAAATAAAAAAGTTATGGCTTACAGAATGTGGCGACACGTCATTTTTTCATTCAAACAAATATTTTTGTCTTTGTAAAAAGAGTAAAACATTAAGAAAACTGTATAAATTTGGTATCACCGTAATCGCATTGACCAGCAGAATAAAGTAAAATTATTGTTTTTGACGCTCGATGAAAGCCGTAAAAACTAAACGCAAAGTAAAATGGAGGAATCCGTGTTTACCATTCCACAAAGATTATTTTTTTTCCATTTCCCAGTACACTGTAACGGTGCCAGTAGAAACTACAACTCCTCCCGCAAAAAATAAGCCCCCACACCGCTCCATTGACAGAAAAATAAAAAACACTTCACTGAAAAGACCTTAACAGAGTATATTTTATATTTATTCAACATCAGACACCGAGGAGCACATTTTTCTCAGGGCTCGTCTGACTTACTCCCTTTCACTTGTGAACATTGCGTTTTAACAATCGGTCATTTTCTGACTACAGATTCCCTTACAAACGAACAAAGTGAAAACTCACATCAAGCTCTTCAATGAAAGCCGCTAAATCTTCTTTCCAGAGGTCGGACGGAGATTTTCTCTTTATGTCGTTCAGCTCCTTCCCCTAAAACATAAATACACTTAACATTGTTGTTTTTTTTTAACACATTATATTCTCCCAAACAGACCAGCAAGAAAAGTGCTCCCCACTCACGTAATAATTTAGAGTTGGCGATGACCTAGAATATTTTGAGAAAAACAGAAAACGAATGGTTCTTGGCCACTTTAACGAGGCAAAAGTAACAAAACAAAAAAAAGAAGACTACTCACATTTTTGACTGGGGTATATAAATTCCACACAAAAAACTAGTTTCAAATCTAGTTCCCTTGCGCCCCCCGCTGCCCTGAGTGACTTCTGTAGCGCCAGAGGAATCACACGTTGGTTTCTCAGTCATGCTACTTGCATAACCGAGACAAAAGGTATGAATCCACTGCCCTACCTAGATCACTCGGGCAGTAGTTTTGAGGCCTCGAAACTGCCGACAGATTCCCTTTAACCAATCACATCCATTAATGCTCAGCAGTGAGGCCACATGACCGGTCATGTAAAGGAAGCTGACAAATTATGCATTTAAGCGAGCCGTGTACGTACAAAGAACGAGCATTGCGTGACATTTGCTCATTAATTCTATATTACTGCAAAATGTATGAATAAATATATGAATGTTATGGTGTCAGCACTGCCTGCTCAATTACAATTTGAATCACATCATTTTGAAAAGGAGCAGTTTTATGTATCGTGCAAAGTATAGCGGACCATACACATCAGCTCAAAGAGGAGAGCATTCATGTTCGTAATATTCACGGGACAGTTAGCGGTCGGATGAACGAGTGTTCGGCCGACAGTTCTCATGTGTATGGTCAGCTCTACTGCGATTAATAAAAAAAAACAAAAAACAAGCAAGGCTAATAACCATAGACACAGGTTTAGCAGTTTAGATCTCAGAGAGGAAGACTGACTAAATGGTAAATTTACTATAAGTCATGTGATAAAAAACAAAGATTAGTTAGTACTATAAAGCTAACATTAGTACTATACCTTCATATCCCTCTGTCTAATCAGATCATCAACTTTCTCCTTTGAAAGACTCCACAGAGACATGTTGAGAATGTAGTTAAAATCTGGCCCTGATGTGGTGCCCGAATCTGAAGAATTGTCCTCGTTCTGATCTAGGATATCATCTTCCTCTGTAGACTGTGCAGACATCAGATGATCAGCAGGATATTTATCAGATTTGTACGTCATGATCAATCGCGGAAATAAGCGAATGAGCCAAGGGGTGAGGAAAATACTGCCCGCTATCAAGCCAAAAACACATTCTGCCTACCTTCTCCTGGGCTTCTTTCCACGCTTTAACAGGATCAGACTCAAAGCCCTTCTGCAACAACATCTGAATGAGTTCTCTTTTGGACTTATTTTCTAAAAAATAAAAAAGGAGCATTAACCAACTATATACTAGCAGTTCTGGTCATACGTTATTATTTCTGTAGGCAGTCAGTCAAATATGCAGCTGCTATTAATAGTTTAGATATAAGGAAAGTCTTACAGGCAATGAGCTGCTCCTATGCAGGAAGTTTTGAGAAAGTTTTGCAAAGAAATCAGATTTTTATTCAATATCAAATCATTCATAAAGAGGAGAAGTTTGTTCAGCAGCCGCAACTTAACCCTTTAAAGACCCAGCCATTTTTCTTTTTTACATTTTAGTTTTTTACTCCCCGCCTTCCAAGAGGCATAACTTTTTTCTTTTTGCGTCTATAGAGCGGTGCGAGGGCTTATTTTTTGCGGGGGGAGTTGTAGTTTCTATTTAAAGTACCACATAATGTACTGGTAGACTGAAAAAAAATTATTTGTGGGGTGGAATTGGAAAAAAATTCAATTCTTCCATTATTTTTGGGGTTTTGTTTTTACGGCTTTCACTGTGCAGCAAAAACGACAACTTAACTACATTCTGTGGCTCAATACCATACCAAATTTATATAGTGTTTTTTTTATACTTTACAACTATTACAAAGAAAGAACGATTGGTTAAAAAAAAAAAATGTTTCATGTCAGCACATTATGAGAGCCGTAACTTTATTTTTCGGTAATTTATCGGTATGAGGACTTATTTTTTGCGGGACAAGCTGTCGTTTTTAGTGCTAATGTGACGGAAAAAAAAAACAACAATTATGGTTTAAAATACCAATTTTGATTATATTTTTCACATTGTATTTTTTTACACTCCTGAAAAATATATAAAACTTTTTTTTTTTTACACTTATTATTATATTAGTCCAGTGATGGTTAGTATATTGTCATTTTTACAGGCTCCTGCCAAGCCCTGCCGGAGGCAAGTCCCCCGGGCTGCCTTGACAGCCATCGGTGCCCTGCGACTGCGTTGCTGGGGGGGTGTGTGATGGGCTGTCGTAGGGGGCCGCCCCGTCCTTCTAACAGTTTTTAAATGCCGCGGTCGCTATTGACCGCGGCATGACTAAACGGCCAGGAGCAGAGCGATCTCTGTTACTGGCCGTTAGAGCAGCATGTCAGATGCAATACACAGCTGACTCCCCCAGCATATGGAACAAACTCAGCACGTGAGCCTAAGCCTGTGCAATAAATAAAAAATTAGAAACCGAAATTCAGCGCAATTAAATTAACGTAATTTTGCAAATTTCAGTTTGATCAATTATATTTTCCCGCTTTAAACTGTATCTGCATCTTCAAGACACAGACACAGTGGAATTCAATGGTAGAGCAGGGGACCGTAATGTCGTGAGGTAGTGACGTCATCACGCCTGCCTGCGCCGAGCTGCACAGACCAGGGGAATCTCCTCCACTCATCGTTGGAATGGGGTTAGGCACTATTTGGGATGTGGGGAAAGCTATATGAGCTTTATACTGTGTGGGGGGCAGTTATTGGGGGCATTATATTGTGTGGGGGCAGCTATGGGGCATATTATATACAG
The DNA here is from genome assembly GCF_050947455.1 of Rhinoderma darwinii. Classification (NCBI taxonomy): domain Eukaryota; kingdom Metazoa; phylum Chordata; class Amphibia; order Anura; family Rhinodermatidae; genus Rhinoderma; species Rhinoderma darwinii. The sequence continues at coordinate 278,890,427 of NC_134691.1, read as the reverse complement.
TAGTATACAGCAGGTTCAGGGGATATATATTAATTCAATGGTGTAGCATGCAAATAGGGAGTGTAGCATGCAAATAGGGGGCGTGGCATGCAAAAAGGGGTGTGGTCTAAATAATGGTTTATTAATCGTAATCGAGGTTAATGTTCTATTAATACATTTTGATTTAGGTCATAATCATCCAAGACGTACAGTTTCGTCATGTAAGAGGGAATGGGTAAAACTGGGTAGGCCTCATCACAACGCAATGCCAACAGCCTAGCTTTCCTAAATGATAAAATCTCTAGGGAAAATAATGGCCTTACGCTAACGGATGTCTATCGAAAGGTCACGGCCACGAACAGTGTCCTGCGGTGGGATTTGTCCTACCCTTATGCCCTAAAACGAGGGATACCCAAGGGACAATACCTCCGCCCCAGGAGGAATTGTTAGAAAAGCAATACGTTTATCACACAGTCAAAGGATATGGGAAACTGGCTTTGTGAAAGGGGCTATATGGATAGAGTGCCGAGAGAGGAATTAACGCCATGAAGACCAATCATGGTGACCTCCTAGTCCCAATAAAGGTATAACTAACTGAGAACACAATAAGAGTTATACGGACATTACGATAGAACATACACACAGGTGAAAAAAATATATATATATTGGGTCATCTTGACTGAGAATGAGGAGCTCAAGAAAATACTAGAAATAGACCACAGATTAACTTCCGGAAGAAAAGAAGCCTGAAAGATAATCCGGTACAAGCCATTTTACAACTGAACCACAAAAAGACAGGAGAGCCCAAAGAACGTTCAGATGTGGCAAATGTGTGTCGTGTAACTAACAGTGTGTCAGAAACCTTCACTAGTACAACCACTGGTGTTTTGTCCCAAAGGACTATGTGGGCAAAATAAAGCTAGAGTTCTGATGACATATTCGGGACCATTACAACGAAATAACAGAGATACCCCCATTGCTAGACATGAATGTTCAGTTCATGGAGGCAACCTACAATTGATTTGCTTTCTAGGACCACAATTAGTGGAGATAAACCCCTAGAGGGGGTAACTAGGATAAACCGTTATTACAAATCGAACGCAGATACATTGGATGAGATCAGCAGCACCACAAAGTCTCAATGAAAATAAGATCCACGCATGCTTTCTTTGAATGGTTACCCCCATACAAACTCACCTCCTCTAACAGTGGGGCACATGTGAATCATGATAAGAATCCCCAGGGGATGTAAATATAAGCGAGCTACTGTATACATTCGACACTGTAAGACACACCAAACAATAGCATTTTTCCACATGTACAACATAAAACAATCCCAAAAGATAAGAGCAGATCCCTGGGATGAAGATACTCAGCTATTACATGCGTGTGGGTGCTAGACTGAAAATGATGCCCAAAAAGTAGTAAAAATACAAAAAGCGTGTGGCAAATACACCTAATGCCTGATCTACCGTATCCATGAACAATACATAGTGCCTGATACAGAAGTCATACTAGCATTTAAATACTAGCGCCTTACACAAAGGTGAAATTAATATAAAACTAGGCGAACGATAAATAAACAATCTTGTTGGCAACATGACGTCCAAGGGAAACACACACAGATTAGTCATGGCCAAGCGCATTAAAAAAACAAAACTTGCAGTAGTTTTGAGCGATATAGGGGAGGGAGAGGGCTCTAGTAGATCCAAAAATGCCGGGTTTATCATAAAGTATCCTGTAATGCCGCTGCCCTGAATGTCTCCCTGACGAGCGGGGTTAAGCCTGGTGAAATGCGTAGGAAAGAGCTAATAGCGCTAAACAAGAAGGGGGAGTTCGGTTCCAGTGGTATTTGGGGAGTTCGGTTCCGGTGGTATTTGGGTCGTTATTTTCAAAACGGGCTCCCACGAATGCTCTGAGAACTTTAAGTAAGAGACAGTGAGGCAGAACTGCAATATCTACAAGAGCAAAAATAATTCCATCATTTGAAAAAAGATCCACAGACCCAAGCTTTAACCCAGACAATCCCCATCTGCAAGTATACAAGAATTTTGTTATCCGCATATATATTTTATCAAGAGCACAATATGATTGACATATGTCTTTTTTTCAACTGTACTATGTACCAAAAGCAACGTTTTATTACTTAGTCCTTCTCCGTGAAACTGAAGTTGAAAACGTCTTGCATTTAATGGTTACCAAAATGCGTGTGTGAAAGACTATGCAAAACCATTTATAGAAGGATTACCTATTGTGATCTTTCCTTGGATCTTCTCAAGGATAAACCTGGCTTGATTGTTAAGTCTTGCAGCCTCGGCTCCCAATATCCCCATCAGCCACTCTTTGCGGAGATCATAGTAATGTAGTCTTAAATCAAAAAATTCCTTCAGAATATCTTGAACAGTTTCATATTTTTTAAGACAGCCCATGTGATCAAACAATACCTAAGAGAATGAGGGGAAAAAAAAGGTAAATATTGGTGCGATCATAATAGTGTAATGGCTTCTATTTATGAAAGAGCCATTACAGCTATGCTGGATGCATTTCTGAACAGATACCTGCAAATCTTGACAGACTCCATTGAATTTTGGTCCATCAGTTTCCAGTATTGTTGACAGCAAGAACAGCGAAACAGACTGTTCTGATCTTGTTGTCCAAAAAATACAGGAAAGTTTGACGAAAACCAATAACGACAATGTGAACAGAGCCCAAGTCAAAGAAATAAGCCTTTACAGTAACACCATATATTAAACTATATCATAACATTAATATTTAATAATAGACTTAGGAAGAGCTAATACAATAGTTCTATACTAATAGGGAAAAGAAAAAAACACGGCAAAGAAAAGAAACCAAACCACCGGCTCCTAAATTCCTCAAATCCGAGTAGTGCTTTGTGTCATCACTTCCTGCGCATGATTGATATGGAGAATTGCAGAGCAAGATACTAGATAGAAACAACGTACCATAGAATTGCAGGTAAGAGAGGTCTGAAGTTTGAAGACTTTGTGCAAGCCGGCAGCTTCTGCTTGAGCCAGTTTTTCCTCGGTCATTTTCACAACAAATTTCACAGTTGTATCAGTGTGGTACTCCTTGTAATCGGATATCAGAGCTGGTGTTTTCTCCGTGCCATTAAGCATAGGCTCCAAAACCTGCTCCTTGTAAACCTATTGACATATGATACATTATAAATATGCACGCTCTCGTCGACCCAGCATGTCCATGCATCACATGGTCGGTCATTAAAGAGTGACCACTTTAAATCAAACTTTTGATATGTCAGAGACATATCCGAAGTTTGGATCTGTTGAGGTCTGGGTGCTGAGACCCCCACCATCGTTAAAATAAAGGTGTAGAAGTGCTCAGCTGAGTGGTATGCACTTTCAGCGGTGATCGGCACTCTTCGTTAGGCTGAAGATGGATCACATAGAATTTCTGTGTCAGCAGTCTTCAGCCTAAGGCCGGATTCACACGAGCGTGTTCGGTCCGTGATCTACAGTCCGTATGTCGGCCGCATTTCCCGGACCGAACACACTGCAGGGAGCCGGGCTCCTAGCATCATAGTTATCTATGACACTAGGAGTCCCTGCCTCTCCGCGGAACTACTGTCCCTTATTGAAAACATGATTACAGTACGGGACAGTTGTCCCGCAGCGAGGCAGTGACTCCTGGAATCATAGATAACTATGTTGCTAGGAGCCCGGTTCCCTGCAGTGTGTTAGTTCCGGGAAATACCACCAACATACGGAAAGTATATCACGGACCAAACACGCTCGTGTGTGAGGCTCTTAACAGGGAGCGCCGATCACAGCCATAGATGCAGGGTGCTCAGCTAAAGTCTTTAACTTTGTTTCAATGACTGAGCGTCTCAGCAGCCAGACCGCTGGTCGTATCATTTTAAAAAACGAAAAAATTATCGTTGTCGTCAGCACATCTCCCTGTGTAAACAGGGAGACGCGCTGCCGACATGATGATAACGGATGGGGACGAGCGATTAGAGTAACGACAGCTCGTCCCCATACATAGCTCTATGTGACTGGAGCAAATAAGTGCCGATCAACGATGTCTCCTCGATCGGTGCTTGCTGCACCGGCCTATTGTCGGCCGATTGCCAAGGCAGGGAATATAAGTGGCCAGACAGCTTATCACCGGGTTTGGAGAATCCGGACCCTCCACTATCAGTTATAAGCTCTGTACTAGAAAGTAGTTGTGTTGAGGGAGTCAAACACTTAAGGCCCTTTTACACCGGTCGACACAGCGAGCGCCAATTAACGAGACATCGTTGATCGGCGCACGCTTATTCCTGTCACACGGAGCTATGGATGGGGACAAGTGGTCGTTACTCCGATTGCTCGTCCCCACCCATTATCATCATGTCAGCAGCGCGTCTCTCTGTTTACACAGAGAGATGTGCTGCCGACAACTATAATCTTACTTTTTTTAAACTATACGACCAGCAGATGATCGAGCGTTTACACAGGGCAATTATCAGCAACAAGCGTTATATTAACGCTTGTCTGTCTGATAATTGTCCTGTGTAAAACCCCCTTTAAACTGCCAAAGACGCATGTAATAAATCAGGACTCTAAACGCTCACTACACTTAGAATGTAAGGGTGTGATATCTTAGATCGTCATATTATAGTTAAGCCCAGAATCTTAGCTTTCAAATATCCACGTTGGAGTTGTAATTGTAGTAGGGGTCTCTGTAAGGGAGGGGGCAAGTGGTAGCACGATGAAAGATCACAGCCTGTTACCGACATCTGTATAGTTTCTTCATGTGATCACCCCCCTTTACCTATAAGAGACAATATATGCTTTATGTCACATTAAGGGGAGCCTTTGTTTTCCTATCATAGGGGTGAGAAGATTGCCCATCTCATCAAACCATGAGCCTAATCAGTCACTCTGTTTACCAGCATCGGAATCAGATTTTTGGTCTCTATTTCTGGTGAATGTGTAAATATATATGCATGTAGACCTTGGCATGTATGAACTCTGCACATACTAAACTGTTATTTTTTGGAAACGTTGTTCGTCTCAGGCTCTACTTCCAAGTCTGGCTTTAAAGGGGATTTCCCGCGAGGGACATTTATGACATATCCAGAGGAAAGATCATAAATGTCAGATAAATGCGGGTCCCACCTCTGGGACCCGCAGCTATCTCTGGAATGGGGCCTCTACACCCGATTCCACCTCTTTGTATTCCAGCTGATTTCTGACCATGAAGGGGAAAACAGTGTAGCTGAACTATGCGGTTTCCATAAGCCCCATAGAACTGAATGGTAGTCATGGAAACAGCGTAGCTCGCATGCTACGCTGCTTCCATAACTGCCATTCACTACTATGGGAGTTACGGAAACCGCATAACTCAGCGAGTTACGTTGTTTCTGTAACTCCTGACCATGTAATCAGGAAGTGGCCGGGAGTCAGCGTGAGCACAAAAAGCTAGAACGGGGTTTAGGGGTCATCTATCTGACATTTATGACATATCCCGTGGATGTCATAAATGTCCCTCGTGCGAAAACCCCTTTAAGCTGCAATTTTTTTTATGCATTCTTTACACAACGTTACACTTTAATTTGAAATTGCATGAAGGCGACCATGAGTATAATGTGCAGTGTCATTTTTGTTATGGGTGTCTACTTTCATAAAATATATATAAGTATGGGGTATAATATAATTTTTTTAACAGTATTTATGGTTTCTTTTTGTATGTTAAAAGCGTGACATTTTCATGGCAAGAAGCAACTCATTAGCTATTCAATCTAACAAAAAAAAAAAAAAAGACAGACCATAACAGAACTTTTATACATAAGCATGTCCACTAACCTGAGTCCACGTTCTGACTGGGAGCTCTGTAATTTCAATAGTATTCCGGTCAAGAACATAGATCTCCCCACTCACGGCATACTGGTTTTGACCCAGTTCCTGAATCAGACCTTTGAAGTTCTTGTAGTTCGGAAGCTGCAATAGGCACAAAAAAATACTAAAATAAAAATTAGACACCAAAACAAAGAGAAACATGCAGAGAGTGCTTTCCAGAAAGAAAAAGCATCGCTTCCAGACACCCGACTTGTGCAGGGAACTGCAGCACAGCCAAAATCACTTGAATGAAGCTGCGCTGCCGTTCCCTGCACAACGGGTGGCCGGGAGCACTGCCGTGCAGGGAAAAAAGACCAAACTATATGCCATAACATTTTGTAACGTGAAAACTCCTTTCAAAAGTGTTCCTAAAATGAATGCCAAATCTATGACTCAATCTGAAACATAAATCTAGTGTTATTTATTGCATTGCCGTGGGATGGAAACAACAATGTGCGAATAAGTACTAGAGTAATAAAAGGTTACTAGAAAGACGAGGCCTAGGGAAATGGGTGTTAACGAAAAGACACAATTGCCCCTTGATCATTTCAATCATTGACCGTGCATTTCACGACGACATGTCTGAAATCCTAGGACATAATTTAGGTGTGTTTGTATCTTGTTATTGGTGACACTGGCTAGCAAATGAAATTGAAGTGTACATACTTACCATGGGGAATGGATCTAAGCCATCTAACATTCTCTTGACATTGTTCACAATTTCTCTTGTGTCATAATTTGGTAGTTTGCATGCCCATCCAGTGCCAATACCCTCAGCACCATTCACCAAAACTATAGGAATAATAGGCATGTACCACTCTGGCTCCACTCTCTGGTTGTCATCATATAGGAACTTAAGAAGACTGTCATCCACATTTGGAAATAGTAGTCGCGCCAGTGGGCTACAGAGTGATGAAGCAGAGGTTACACACTTGTATCTGGAGTCTGAAAGCTCACAATAATACAGAAGTTATTTAGATTAGCAAATTGTAACTCACCTTAACATGGTGAAAATATAACGAGGGCTGGCAGCATCTTTGCCACCATGCAACCTTGTGCCAAACTGACCAATGGGCTGCAGTACGCTCACATTGTTACTTCCTACAAAATTCTGTGCTAGATTCACAATGGTCATCATCAGGGCTTGCTATAAAAAGGAAAAAAGTTATAACCCAGGGATATTTCAGAATTGGAGTCAGCGCACTATGTCAAAATGATATATGGCACTTACCTCCCCATGATGATAAGCAGACATTTCAGCAACAGAACCAGCTAGCTGGGCAACTTTGACTTCACGCTTATCATTTCTTTTAAAACATGTAAACAACACTTTTCTTTGTCCAGGTTTAAGGCCTAGTCAATTGAAAAAAATAAATAAAATGGTTTACTGAGTAAATGCAAAGTAGATTGTGTAATGACTCATTTACCAAAGAAACGATAAACCGGTGACTATTGCACCTGACAGAAGGGAATAGAGGGGGTTTTACACTGGGCGATTATAGTGCAGACAAGAGTTCATAGAACGCTCGTTGCAGATAATTGCCCTGTCTAGACAGGGCAGCGATCAGCAGATTTACGAGCAAATGCTCGATCATCTGCTGGTTGTAGTTTTAAAAAAACGTTAAGATTATCGTTGTCGGCAGCACATCTCTCAGTGTAAACAGGGAGACGCGCTGCCGACATGATAATGGGTGGGGACGAGCTATCGGAGTAACGTCCGCTCGTCCCCATCCATAGCTCCGTGTGACAGGAGCAAATGAGAGCCGATCAACGAGGTCTCGTTGATTGGCGCTCACTGCAACTGACCAGATTATCGGCCGGTGTAATAGGGCCTTAAATTAAAAAAAGTGGAAAGCAAAAATGTTCCCGCTATTAGACACACAGATTAGAAGGCTGAAAAAAAAAAAAAAAATAGGTTCCTACTATATGTGTCATGGCTATACTATCCGTTAATATGCCAATACATCACTGCTACCTATTGTAAATCTCTGTGAGTCCGGAAAATCCTGAAAAAGAATCAGTCCTAAATACAGACTAGTGTTGGGTAGCATGTAAAATCTGACCCTTCAATGAGCAGATAAAATCGTAGGTTCTGTACAAAGAACCCAGAAACTCATAGCCTCTTCCTTTATTGCCCCTATCAGGGCCTTGCAGTCACGCAGCAAATAACTGCCCATTCCTTTATTACTCCACTAAAAAGAACATTCCCAGCGCACATCCCCGGAGTTTAACCCCTTCCCCCTGCTTGCATTCTGGGCCCTAATGTCCAAGCCATTTTTTACATTTTTACATTGTCACATTCAAAGAGCTGTAACTTTTTTATTTTTGCGTCGGCATGGCTGTATAAGGTCTTGTTTTTTGCGGGACGACTTGCAGTTTTTATTGGTACCATTTGAGAGTAGATGCGACTTTTTGATCACTTTTTATCACATTTTTTTAAAGTCAGGATTAACAGAAAACAGCAATTTTTCCATTGTTTTTTATTTTATTTTTTACGGCGTTCACAGTGCGGGTTAAATAATGTAACAGCTTTATAGTCGGGGTCGTTACGGATGCGGCGATACCAAATATGTGTAACTTTTTTGCTTTATTGTATTTTTTTTTAATAGTAAAGCATTTTGTAAGGGGAAAAGCTGGGTTTTTCATTTTTTTTTTTTCACTTTTTTTTTAAATTAACTTTATTAAACTTTTTTTACTTTTTTACTAGTCCCACTAGGGGACTTCACTATCCTCCGATCGCTATTATAATACACTGCAATACTTTTGTATTGCAGTGTATTACTGCCTGTCCGTTTAAAACGGACAGGCATCTGCTAGGTCATGCCTGCGGCATGATCTAGCAGGCATTCGCTCCAGGCAGACCTGGGGGGCTTTATTAGACCCCCGGCTGCCATAGAAGACACAGACACTCGGCGATTTTATCGCCGGGTGTCAGTGAGATGAGAGGGAGCTCCCTCCCTCTCTCCAAAACAATTCAGATGCGGTGCTCGCTATTGTGCACCGCATCAGAAGGGTTAAACGGGTGAGATCGATACTAATATCGATCTCACCCAGCAGAGCAGGGACGCCCCCAGCCCTCAGCTGCCTCTGGCAGCTGAGAGCAGGGAGATTTCACGGCTCCCTGCTCTGTTTACTTTATTCTACAGCAGCGACGTAGAATAGCGGCGCTCTAGAATAAAGCCCACTAATGACAGCCGTAAAAAGACGTATCGGCGGTCATTAAGGGGTTAACTATCCTGCATCTAGGCCTGGTACAGCTCCTCTAACCACTGTATGCCTTTGGACTGTAAATATATAAAATGCACCAAAAAAAATATATAGAATTCGTTCTTACCGGTAATTCAATTTCTAGAAACCCTCCATGGCCGCACCACAGGAGGACGACTCGACGCACTAATAAGGACAGGAAACAGAGGTTAAAAGCCCCTCCCCATCCGGACTCCATCAGTGTTCTACAAATAACTATTAATCATTAAATACACCAGAAGTAAAATAAGAACAGGGAGGGAAATAATCGTCCTGTCATGGAGGAATCCTAGAAACCGAATTACCAGTAAGAACTAATTCTATTTTCTTCAGTCATCCTCCATGACAGCACCACAGGGGAGTACCAAATAACACCCTTTAGGGAGGGACAACAGCACGAGGTACTTTTCGCCCAAAGGGGAGATCTTTCACCGAGATGTTCTGCTGAGTAGACCAGGTAGCAGCTCTGCAAATCTGCTCAATAGTAGTGCATTAGCACTTTTAGCCCAGGTGACCGACATGGCTCTGGTGGAATGGTCTCTAAATTTCTCCGTAAGGAAATAATCCCGGGATTGAGTATGTTTCACAAACTGTTTTCTTAATCAAATTGGAAAACTTATTTATTCTGTCCTTTTACACCCATAAATTGAACAAAGAGATAGTGATCTTCACTGCAGGTTCTACAGGACTGATTTGTGGACATCCAGCACATAAAATTCTTCTACCGTTGGTTTGAATTTTGGCAAAATAAAGGTAATATGTCTTGGGACATGTGGAATTCGGAGACCACATTGAGTGAGAAAGATGGATCCAGTTAAAACATGATTCTATCATCTAACCCTCTCGTGGATCTCACCAACCCTTCTAGCTGACGTGATTGCAACAAGACAGACTTTTTTTCAACACAATCTATTGATGTCAGAGCCACACAAAAGGTTCAAACAGGCATGAAAGACCTTTAAAGAGGCTCTGTCACCACATTATAAGTGTCCTATCTCCTACATAAGGAGATCGGCGCTGTAATGTAGGTGACAGTAATGCTTTTTATTTAAAAAAACGATCTTTTTTCACAAAGTTAGGAGCGATTTAAGTTTATGCTAATGAGCTTTCTTAATGCCCAAGTGGGCGTACTTTTACTTTCGACCAAGTGGGCGTTGTACAGAGGAGTGCATGACGCTGACCAATCGGCATCATGCACTCCTCTCCATTCATTTACACTGCACTAGCAATATAGATATATCGCTATGTGCAGCCTCATACACAAACCCTAACATTACTACAGTGTCCTGATAATGAATACAAATGAAATCCAGCCTGGACGTCATGTGTACTCAGAATCCTGACACTTCTGAATCTTTTTTGTGAGATTCCAGCAACGGATACGAAATCTCGAGAGATCTCGGAGCTAAACGAGATTTGGTTTCACTTGCCGGAATCTCACAAAAAAAAGATTCAGAAGTGTCAGGATTCTGAGTACACATGACGTCCAGGCTGGATTTCATGTGTATTCATTATCAGGACACTGTAGTAATGTTAGGGCTTGTGTATGTAGCTGCACATAGTGATATCTATATCGCTAGTGCAGTGTAAATGAATGGAGAGGAGTGCATGATGCCGATTGGTCAGCGTCATACACTCCTCTGTACAACGCCCACTTGGTCGAAAGTAAAAGTACGCCCACTTGGGCATTAAGAAAGCTCATTAGCATAAACTTAAATCGCTCCTAACTTTGTGAAAAAAGATCGTTTTTTTAAATAAAAAGCATTACTGTCACCTACATTACAGCGCCCATCTCCTTATATAGGAGACAGGACACTTATAATGTGGTGACAGAGTCTCTTTAAGAGCAATGTTGAGATTCCAGGAAGGAAGAAAATTTGATACTTTAGGAGAAAGTCTGCTTGCTGCATTCGTGAAGGGCTTGATCCACCTGTGGTTTACCCAGTCTTGGTCAAAGGGGGAACTTAATGCTGAGATTTGTACTTTTAATCTACTTGGGGTGTCTGTCTTTTCTGCAAACCCGCTAGTAGAAAGCCTAACATTTTTGATAGGTCAGGAAGAAGGGGCTCAGGAGGATTAAGATTATACCATGAAACAAAAGTCTTCCATATTCTGGAGCATATAGTATTTGTAACATTGGAGTGTCTGGATAATTGCATCAGAGAGACCTCTTGCCTTCAGGATGGACGTTTGAGAAACCATACTACAAGGTGAAGATTTTGAGGGCTTGGATAACAAACGGAACCCTGATGTAGTAGGTCTTGAGAAAAATCGGTAGAAGTAGAGGATCGTGCAGTTTTAGGTTATTTAGAAGACCAAACTAACTTCTTCTGGGCCATAAAGGTGCCCATTTTGGCTCATTCCTACTGACAGAACTGGTGTAGTGGAGTTTGCTTTTGCAGTTCTCCACATAAATTATCTATGGGATTGAGATCAGGGCTTTGTGATGGCCACTCCATTACCTTTCACTTTGTTGTCTTTAAGCCATTTTGGTTATGTCCTTTTGGAAGACCCTTTTGCACCCAAGCTTTAAAGGGGTTTTCCCATAATCAATATTTATCACCTATCCACAGGATAGGTGATAAATATCTGATCAGTGGGGGTCTGACCGCTGGGACCCCCACCAATCCCAACAACGGGCTCACCTAGCTGTCCCACTGCGTCCCATATGAATGGAGTGGTACTGCCCATGCACCACCATCATTCCACTTACTTTCTATTGTGAAGTGCGCAAGTCCATCCTGCACAAAAGCACCCACACAGCATGACGCTGCCACTCTTGTGCTTCACGGTTGGGACGGTGTTTTGGCTTGCAAGCCTCCACCTTTTTCCTCCATACAGAATGATTGTCATTACGGTCAAACCGTTTCGTTTTTGTATTATTAAACCAGAGAACATTTCCACAAAAAGTTAAATCTTTTGTCCCCAAGTGCAGTTGCAAACTTTTATGGCAATTTTAGAACGGTTGCTTCTTTCTTACGGAGCTGTCTTTCAGGTGACGTCGATATAGGATATGTTTTACTGTTGATATTGATACTTCTGTACCGGTTTCCTCCAGCACCTTCACAAGGTCGTTTGCTGTTCTTGCATAGGTTTGTATTTTTCGCACCGAATTGCATTAATCTCCAGGAGACAGAACAGTTGCGTTCCTGAACGGTATGATGTTCATCTGGTTCCATGGCGTTTAAGCTTGCATATTATTATTTGAACAGATGAACATAGTACTGCAAGGCATTTGGAAATTGATCCCAAGTATGTAACAGACTTGTGGAGGTCCACAATTCTTTTTTTGATGTCTTAGTGAATTTATTATAATTTTCCCATGATGTCAAGGCAAAGAGGCAAGTAGGCCTTAAACTACTGCCACAAGTAAACCTCCAATTAGGCTAATTAGCATAATTTAAGTTATCAGAAGCTTTTAAAGCCATGACCGTTTCCTGGAATTTTCCTAGCTATTTAAAAGGGGTTGTCCCAGTATTAAAAAAAAAATTATCACCTATACATAGGATAGGTAATAATTTTCTGATCGCTTCGGGCCCCACCGATCATGAGAACAGGTGTCCCGAACCACTTGTCCCTCCTCACATCTTGACCGCAGTAAAGACGACATTGCTTGGAGTGGCGGTCGAGCACGCGTGCTACCGCTCCATTCAACGTCAATGGGAACGACGGAAAAAAGCAGAGTACAGCGCTAGGCTGTTTCCATAATTCTCAGACATTGACTGAGGCGCATGCTCGCCCGCCGCTCCATTTAAGCTCCTCCTTACTGTTGGGGTGCAGTGAGATCAGGGGGTTCGGGAACCCTGTTCTCATGGTCGGTGGGACTACCAGGGGTGGGGTCCCCAGCAATCAAAAAATTAGGCATTCATTTTTGAATCTGGGACAACCCCTTTAAAAAAAAAGCACAGACAACTTGGTGTATGTATGAGTCACTGGGAATTGATAAAAAAATAAAATAAAAACTGAAATAGATCATGGTCTCTAGCATTATTTCACATCCTCGAAATATGATAGTGCTCGTAACTGACCTAAGAGAGAAAATGTGTACAAGGATTAAAGGTAAGGAATTGTAAAAAATGTTTTATATGAATGTGGCTAAGGTGCATGTAAACGTACAACTTCAACTGTAGTTCCTTTTGGAGAATAGGGGTATAAAGGTTTGTGACATACTAGAGGAGGGTAAGAAGAAAATTCTATTTTATTCCAGTCTTGCTCTTAGAATACACGTGTTTGAAGTGTTTTCCCCCTCCTTGTGAAAACCCAAGATCCTTACTCCCACCTTGTCGCCTTCAAATTAGATGGTATAGTTTTGATTTTGGGACTCCTATTTCCAGACCACATCTTAAGTCTAAGGGCTCTTCTCGCAGTATTGAAAAGGACCACGACACAGTCTGCAACTTGGAAAGATTCTGCTGAGGCATCAGCCAGGGGTCCTGTAGCTTGCTGTAGAAGAGGGAGATAGGATATAATTTCTTCTCGAGGCTTGATCTCTCAAATGGCTTGCTCAACCCACAAAAACATAGATCTTGTCACACAGGTAGAGTCTACATTTGTATTTAGAAGGGCTGAGGAAGTTTCTCTGGATTTCTTAGGCCTCATGCACACGACCGTAAAAACTCCCGTTATTACGGGTCGTAATCACGACCCGTAATAACGGGCTCATAGACTTCTATTGGCGACGGGTGCCTTTCCGTTTTCTCACGGGAAGGTGCCCGTGCCGTTGAAAAAGATAGAACATGTCCTATTTCAGGCCGTAATAACGGCACGGACAGTCCATAGAAGTCTATGGAGCTCTCGTAATAACGGGTGGCTACATGTGTGCACCCGTCATTACGGCAGCGTTGCTAAGCGACGTCAGTAAATAGTCACTGTCCAGGGAGCTGAAAGAGTTAACTGATCGGCAGTAACTCTTTCAGCACCCTGGACAGTGACTACCGATCAGTATAAACCTGTAAAAAATAAAAATAAAAGACGTTCATACTTACCGACAACTTCCTGCTTCCTCCAGTCCGGTCTCCCGCCCGTTGCCTTGGTGACGCGTCCCTCTCGACATCCGGCCCGACGTCCTGGATGACTTTTCAGGCCATGTGACCGCTGCAGCCAATCACAGGTCAATCACAGGCTGCAGCGGTCACATGGACTGCTGTGTCATCCAGGGATGTCGGGCTGGATGTGAAGAGAGGGACGCGTCACCAAGACAACGGCCGGGTAAGTATGAATTTCTTTAACTTTTATTACAGAAAAGGCTGTCCCTTCTCTCTATTCTGCACTGATAGAGAGAAGGGGCTGCCGATTAGTGCAGTGCTATTTTGCCGCCAAAAACATGCTCGTAAATACGGGTGGAATACGTGTGACACCGGACCCATATTTACGGGCACGGGTTCGTAAATACTGGTGCAAAACGGGTGGAATACGTGTGACACCGGACCCGTATTTACGCCAGTATTTACGGGTGGGAAAAAATACGGTCGTGTGCATGAGGCCTTATGTAAACTATCCACTCTCCGATCCATAGGATCTTTAAGCGGTAAAGAATAAAGGGGAGATTCGTTTTCTTGCCCCTTTAGCATCTAATTTCAGAATTTCTTAACAAAATTTAATCTTGACTTCATAAAAGGTAAATTAATGGTGCTTCTTATAGTCTGCAATAACATCCATACATTCAGAGGAAACATTATTTCCTGTTGTCTTTTTCTACTGCCATTGATGAAACTTCACCCGCTTCCGGTTTTTCTTCTGCAATGGAAAATTGGTAACTATTGGAATCCGAGTCAGAATTTTCCTCTAATACAACTTTTCTGTTCTTCGTAAAAGGAGTAGATACCGTGGGGGATTTAGCTTTGGAAAAAGGAGGTCAATGAAGACTGAATTTCTTGACACGCCATCAGTTTGTCACTTATAGAGGGTTGTTCTCCTTGAAGAATCTTCTACAAGTTTGACAGATGGGTTTCTTATGTTTAGCAACTAACTACTTCGCACAGATGGCACATATGAACCTGTCTCCTAAGACTTCTAGGGGCATACTTGTCACCCTAATAAAAATTTACTGGGCTGGGATTCGCATTGCGCTCTGTAGACTCAGTGGCAACTTCTGCTTCATGGATAGTTAAAAAGGAGGAAGTAACTTCAGCCGTTGGGATTACGTGGCTTACTTGTCCAATCGGAGAGAATGATCCCTGTCCAAGAAAAGGGATTAAGGAGTTGTCTGCATCTGAAGCAAATGTCCTAGCTCCACTGGAAGAAGGCCTCTTATTTTCTCAGAGTACACCAGCAAGTTTACACAGGCTGCCGGACGAGCCGGATGTCCATGGTGCCGCGGGAAGATCACAAAATCCCCCCATGATAATTGAAATAAGCCATGGCAATACGGAACGCAGGAAGAAAACCGCAGAGTCTACCGGAAGTATGCCGCGGCTACGAAGCTACTGGAGAAGGCCCGCAGCACACCTCAGCCTCTTCGTAGACTTTCTAGCAGCACTCTGAGGAGAAAGGGAAGCCCTGATCAACCTCCGCTGCCCAGTAAGTAAAAATAAGTTTGAAGGCAAGGCCCTGTTACCGGTCACAGAGCCCTGCTGACAACCTTTCTGTATTGCCCCCAATAGAGACGGGAATACACCTGTGGAGTCAGAGTGGGGAGGGGCTTTTAACCTATCCCTGTTAGGACGTGGAGTCAATCTTCTGTGGTACGGTCATGGAGGATGACTGGAGAAATACAATAATTCAGTCCACGTTAAAAGGGCCATTAAACTGCTCCCAATATGGGCACAATATTTCAAATATGTAACAGCTGAATTATATGCAATTAATAAAACAACATTTTATTCATTTATTCAAAACACTTCAGTTTAGACAAAGAAAGTTTTCGTCCAAGTCTTATACTTACCATCAACCAGAGAAGGAATTGACCTTTCATTGTCAGAGTTAGAGAACAATATCAGCTCCTTGTTAATGAAGTCATTGAAACTTAAGTGCTTTGTGGCTGTACCATATAAAAATTGCTGGAAAAGACAATAAAAGTATTTAATGAGAAATTAAAGCAAGGACTTTTACAGTCCCCTATTTAATTCTTCTCCTTTATACACTACCTCTGGCAGGCCATGCAATCGCCGCTGCCGTCTGTCCTCCATGAAATTTGTGAGCCATTCTTTTCTGTCATCAATTTTTTTTTTGCTGAATGCCTGTAGGGTTCAGGTAATATAACAGAATAAAACACATTTTGTGAAATATGTGAGCGGGAAAAATTAAACACAGAAAAAGTAACAAGCGAATGTGGTCTACACATGTGTAATAAAACCCAAAAAGGAAACTCACTATTTGTCATGTCACTATAAAGAACATGGTAAGAAACTTACCAGCCATGTGGATGATGCTGAAGACTAGTTTTTGATGAAAATGTGTTTCTTGCACAAGTGACCCTATGTGAGTGGGCATTGTGACTAAAGCAAGCAGTCTTTTGCCACAGTGTTTACCTCATTCCAAAATTAAGCCTTTTTGCAAATAGTGGGTGCAAAAAGGGCACAATATTGCTTTGTATTCCGAATTATGTGCTTTGTACTTTTAACACTTTGGTGTAAAGCACAGAAGTAGGAAAACGATGAACACGTCATCAAACCGTACTAAAAGCAGCAATTGTTCATACAGAACATATAATACCCAATCATCAAAACGGACAATTGTATATATACTACTAACAAATGCACAGTAGCAAAAATTCATCATCAAATGGTTCTTACCAGAGTAATGGCAGCATCGTCCTCTGGGCCAGCATATCGGAAAATAATTCGATGCCGGTCCATGTCTGCAAAATACTCTTTGGCCTCCTTTGCAGTACTTGTACCCAAACCTGAATAATAAAGAATATTCTTTACATTTGTTTCTTTTTGAAAACATTACACACGAAACAGTATTTCCATGTGAATCATCTCTTAATTTTATCCCAATCATCATTAGCAGATACAGGGATTCAAACTGAATGGGGCCGGAACTGCATTCCCAGTCACAGCCGTGTCGGACGTGCACAGCGCTGTGCCTGTAAACTGATCGGCGGGGTGCCGATCTGATATTGATGGCCTATCCTAAGGATAGGCCATCAATAAAAAATGGCTGAACAACTCCTTTTAACTTCTGCACTACCCTAGACCACCAGGAAGTCTAAATTAGTCAGAAATCTCCTTTTCCGTATTTGGGGTACGTTCTATAGCCCTGTGTGTGTCTTACAGCCTGAACAAAATGTCACTACTTATGCTTTCAAAGCCATGGAATAAAGCAACTATAATTTAACTTGTAACCATTTAACTTGCCCTCATTCCTGCTGCACGAGTCAGGTCTCCTGATCTCCTCCGCAAATGGGAGAAGGAGTCCATTGACTCGTCCCTCAGGTTCATGGGGATCTTACTGGAGGAGGAAAAAATATTGTTGGCACGCAGTACAGCGGAATTGAAAGAGGGCATTGAATCAGTTAGGAGATTTTCAAACAATTCAGATTATGAGAGAAAAGAGATAGCACTCCAACAGGGTAGGGAAAAATTTACCGGACATATAAAGGAGAGAAAGCATTTCCAATATGTCCGAGATACCGCTGATTTTAAAGAAGGAAAAATCTTTGATTACAGTGTCAAAAATATGGGGGGGGGGTTTGAGATTGAGACCGAACAGTCCTCCTCAGAGCAAGATCAATCAGATTCCGATACTGCCCGAAATCCCAGTAGGAGAGCCAGGGGAAGTCAACACTTGGGAAGAACACAACTCGTAATTACCAAAGGGGCAGAGGTAGAGGAAAGGGTCCCAATAGGGACGTTTTTTTATCACGAAACCACCCCATCTCGGAATATCTACTAAGAGACAGGAGAGAGATGTAGTGTCTGGGAACTATGAGGATGATTTGCAGATCATCAACCTCTCATCGCGTATCCTAACGACCGAGGAGACTAGCGTTCTGAAGAAAGGTTTATCATTTGTGCCCACGAATAGATTCAACCTCTTTATGTGCGTCAAGGATTTGAATCTATTCGTGCGCAAATTGAAATGGAAGAAATTTTTCAAAACCCACGATAGGCGTGAATGCCTTGAACTGGGGATTTCTGAGGAGGATATGCCACATTTCAGAATACTCAATTATTGGAAGAAGGTCAGAGAAATGTGGGTGATGGTCCCTTCACAGATTTGAGGCAGCCTTCCACCAGAAATGCTCCTATTAATGATAATACCCAAATGGATGTATTTCTGGAGGTAGTGGTGGACCAGCTCAGGAAAATAGATTCTTCTAATACTATCAAATTAAATACCTCTAGAGATGAGATGGCAGGCTTACAGGCCCTTGAGCAGGATGACAGCATTGTCATTAAACCATCAGATAAAGGTGGCAATATTGTGGTGATGGATCGCAATCATTACAGTGATATGTGCCACCGTATTAAGTGACACAGCATGTTATAGAATTTTATCAAGTGATCCTATGCCAATTTTTGCAAACCAACTAAAAAGATTGGTAAATCAAGGCCGATCTCTCAATTTGGTGAGCACTAATGAACAACGCTTTATCTTGACCGATCATCCACAATATGCCACCTTTTACAGCCTGCCCAAGGTACACAAGGGCACATCTCCTCTTAAGGGTCGCCCCATTGTCTCTGGGGTTGATAACCTGACTCAGAATGCTAGTCTCTATATTGATCGGATCCTGAGTCCATTTGTATTGGCCCTCCCATCGTACGTCCGCGATACAATGGATGTACTCAGACGCCTAGAGGGCATCAAATGTGACCCTGGTGTACATCTGGCTTCACTGGATGTGGAGGCCCTCTACAGCTCTATACCCCATGCCACGGGATGTAGAGCTGTAGAGGATTTTTTGAAGGAAAGGGGAACACATTTCCAGGCCCACAATGAGTTTGTGGTTAGCCTCCTTCGTTTTGTTCTCGAGCAAAACTTCTTTCTGTTCGATGGCAAATTCTTCCACCAACTAAGGGGGGTAGCGATGGGGACCCCCTGTGCACCCTCCTATGCCAACTTATATCTGGGCTGGTGGGAGAAAATGATTGTGTTTGGGGAGGAGATGGATCGATGGACATCTATGATCATCCTCTGGCTAAGATTTATTGATGACATCATGATTTTGTGGTCTGGAACTAAAGAGGAGTTCAGTGAATCTTTTTTACATCTGTTATCCATGAGAGTAAAATGACCTTTTTGGATATCAATACCGAACAGGGATATATACAAACCAAAATCTTCAGGAAGGAGACAGCAACGAACAGTCTCCTTCGATGGGAGAGTTGGCATCCCACACCTTTGAGAAAGGGCATACCCAAAGGTCAATACCTGAGGGCACGTAGGAACTGTTCCACCATGACTGACTTCAAATTAGCTGCCTCTGACCTACAGAATAGATTTCGCCGGAGGGGTTATCCCCGTGATATCCGTGGATCGGCCTATCGCAATGCATTTCATTGCAATAGGAGTGAACTCCCAAATCCCAAAAAACGTACGACCAATGACCAAATGCGTATTATAGGCACGTACGATTCATCGAATCATGAAGTTATCAGGATCCTTCAGACCTATTGGGGGATCCTTAGGACAGACCCAGATGTAGGTGACCTTGTAAGCAACAGACCATCAGTCACCTATAGGAGGGGTAGGAATATTAGGGATCGTGTAGTTCATAGTCATATGCTGTCCATTCGCCCTACAACATGGCTTACACATAACATTAAGGGTACATTTAGATGTGGGTCCTGCAAAGCTTGCGAATCTATATCTTGTAGCAAGAATTTCAACAGCCATGCGACTGGTCGGACTTATGAAAACAGATCCTTTATAAATTGCAAAACGAAGGGCATCGTCTACCTGATCTCCTGTGTCTGCGGACTCCAATATGTCGGCAAGACAATTAGAGAATTTAGGAGACGAATAAGGGACCATATAGGCGACATTCGTCGCAATATGGACACTTCGGTGGCCCGACACGTTTGGGAAAAACATGGCGGTGACACCCACGTCATCAAATTCCAGGGGATTGAGCACATTAGGCCATCTGCCAGGGGGGGGCAATTGGGACAAAAGGATTCTGCAAAAAGAGGCCCAATGGATTTTCCGCATGCATACCATGAAACCGGCGGGTCTCAACGAACAGATATCGTTCAATTGTTTCCTCTGAATGGGTCGCATGTCACCTGGGTGAACTATGTTGCTACACTTTGTTAGTTATCCCTGTTTTGCATTTTTGCCCATATATCAGCTCAATATATGGACCTTTCTCCCACCTCCCTTTGTGAAACCATCTGTGGTGACCTGTGTCGCCAGAGAAGGCCTTGAGTGGTCCCCCTAATCATATCTAGCGACAGGCAAAATAACATCCTTCCCCTTGGAGATAAACATGGCTATCGAGTGCACTAATTCCACTGGTTCCGGGATCGCTGTGTCTCCCATTATAGGACGACACACACAGCGATCGAGTATGCCACTGTGTTTGGGCTCACGATCGCTGTGTCCCTGTTTGGGATCCTCTTCCTAGCTGTTTATTTCAGGCCAGTGGGACAGGCCGCCTGGTGATCCCTGGTTACTAGGGACGCTCTTGTTCCTCCCCCCTGCAGTGACAGCGAGTGCCCGGAGGCCGGCCCTGTCCAGGCCGCGTCATGTGCGTGGCTTCACACGGATTGGCTGCCTGGCCGCCTCGTCACTCCGGGGAGGGAGGGGCCAGTACTACATATGTCCGGCATCTCACTCGGCTCGTGTTCGACCAGCTGACTAGTGTCATGCACGAGCCGGGTGAATGGTATGAGACACGCAATAGGTGTCTCCCGGCCATATAATCAAACATATATAGATGTGTTGAAATCACATCAGTGTGACCCCTGATGAAGCACCGTGAACAATAGCGGTGCGGAAACACGTAGGGACACGTGTTAGTGGCATGGATCGACCAGGTGTTATATCATAATACAGATAGGGGGAATTGTTGTTTGGCAGCATGTGGTGCTAACAACAGTATCCTTAATCGCTCCTCCATCTGTTTGGTCTACCGTGCTTACGCCTTCATAGTACATTTGGCTATTTAGCCCAATTTTAGTAAGGTTTTCTACAATAAAAATCGCATTTTAATCGTTCATATAGGCAGTGATACTGTAACCAGTGATGATACCCTTTATATATTTGCCATCACTAAATATTGTACTAGAGAAAAAAAAAATGGGGAAAAAAAAACCACCACACAGTTTCTGTATTAGAGATTTTTTTTGTATTTTTTAGTTTGTTACGGCTTTAGAAATGTGTACACACCTTTGTAGTACTTGATCTTCCACAGTTTCTGGTTTTCGATTTGTTTTTTCCATTCATCAAACTCCGGAATACTGTAGAACGACAACTCCTGCTTACTTTTAATTGCCTTGAAAAAGAAAGACATTCACTAATTAAAATGTTTCCCCGCAAGAAAGCGCACTACTAAGATGGAAGGGAGGTTTACTACATACCTTAACAATTGGGGTAATAAATTCCTCTAAAAAATTGTGTTTCAGCAGGGACGGCCAGTTGTGATGAAAGAAATTAATCAACAGACCTTTAATGTGAGAGCCATCTTGATCCTGTTAAAAGGAAAGAAAGGCGATCCAAGAACCAGAATGAATAAACACAACTAAGTCAGTCACCAACATAGTTGCAGGGTTATTACCATGAAAAACAAGCAGACTGCTATTGTTTACCTTCAAGACATGCAGGAAATTTCACACACCGCCATTCCATATCCTATGCGATAATACACGCCAGACTGAATTATTCATCTGCAGTATTTATTTTTCAGACCGTAGTATACCACAGTCTCCCAGTCTCTAGCTGATCTGGTTTACTTGCTATATTATTAACAGACGTCATAGAAAACCACTTATTAGAAACCATGTAAAAAGCCTCTAACACTACCACACCGTGAATGAGCAGAGTCTCAAATGTATTGGGTACAATGTACAGCAGATGTGTGTAAAAGAGTAGAACTAATCCGTTAGTTAGAAAAGGTTGACAAACTACCTGATCAGTCATAATCATGATCTTTCCATAACGCAAGGACTTGAGGGACTCTTGGTCGTCATAGCTCTTCTTGTATTGCAAGCCAACAATTTTAATAATATTGTTGATTTCTGCATTCTCCATAATCTGATGAGAAAAAGATTGAGAGGCAATAACAGAGACTCCTTCCTGAAACATTTTCAAATATTTTAACACTAGAAGAACATTATGCCTGGATTATACAAAACGATGTCACGTTGAAGGGTTACAATCCGTTGATAATTTACCACAATACTGATGGAAATAGCCAATTTATTAATAAACTTATTACACCTAAATACATTTTATCCAGCATCCAATAATCTAGAATCTCAGAAAACGGAGTATTGAGAACAAAAGTAGGAACTTTTCTGATTATATTAGGAAATAGTGTGTTCACATATTATTTCGGGCCTTGTTCCTGAAGAACTTTAGCGCTGCAAGTGATTTTTAAATATTTAACCAGCTAACAATGCAGAATTAACGGGTTGTACTATACTGCTGTAAAACAGTGGCTTAATACAATGCACTGGAGCATTCCTTTAATCTAGCAACTAAAAAAAACACAAATTTTGTTAAAACTGGCACAATACTAGTAGGTAATCGGATATCTCTGAAAACCAGAAACAGAAAACTGAGCAGAGATCATTTGGAGATTCCACCAATTCCTTAAACAATATTATTGTAGCAGATTTTGTGTTCGGATTTGATCTTCAAATGTCTTCCTGTAGGTTCTCTACCATTAGGCTCTTTAGTTATTTTACAACAGTCCACTAATCCACTACATCTGAAAATCCAGCACTTATTAGGTCCGGTCAATGCTGGACTAAAGGAATTTTACCGTATTATGTAATTGTTTAAGAAGCTCCCTAATACTTTATTCATAGCCTCTCCATACTGGAAATACAAAAAAAAAAAAATCACTGACCTCTTGCCCTTCTAAAGATGCTAAAACTATAATAGCAAGCTGGTTTATCCACAAGTACATGAAAACAAAAGTATCCAAGCACTGAAGTGCAGAACTGGTATATAGCATGCACTCACCTGTTTGTGAGAAGCTTCTCGCACATTGAGGATTTTTCCTCTGAGAGGGAACACACCATAACGGTCACGGCCAATGACTCCTAATCCAGACACAGCCAGAGTTTTGGCAGAGTCACCTTCAGTCAGAATCAGAGTACAGTCCAAGGAATGTTTACCACCTAAAAAAGCATTAAGAAATTAAATTAAATGTTCCTTTTTAGTTTTATTTAAGGGGTCGTCCGAGACAAAAAGGACTGTGTTAATGCTTGCAATTTATAAATGTAAATACATTTGTAATATACTTACATTTTCCAAGTGGCTCCGTTTCCAGATCCTGTCGTGGGGTACTTGACGGGTGACGTCACACTCTGGCCGCTGTGTTGATCTTCAATTCTTTTCCGGGTATACGACACTTCACTTGTGAAGTGCTGTGTATGGGCTGTTCTGTTGTAACGAGCATGCGCGGTCCCTGCTGTTATCTCGAGAACAACAGGGACCGCATATGCGCGTTACGGCCTGTACAGCAGAACAGCCCATACACAGCAAGTTACAAGTGACATGACGTATACCCGGAAAATAATTGAAGATCAACAAAGCGGCCAGAGAGTGACGTCACCCGTCAAGTACCCCACACCACAGGATCTGGAAACGGGGCCACTTGGAAAATGTAAGTATATTACAAATGTATTTACATTTATAAATTACAAGCATTAACACAGTCATTCTATCTCGACAACCCCTTTAAGCGTGTCACTAAGTATGGTTACACTTCCTCAAGTGTTGGATGATTTTTAGCTTTAAACTATTAGTAGAGAGACATGGATTATAGTCTGCATCTCAGCAGTATTATCTATTCAGATTCTAAAATTTGTCTGAGGCTCAGGCTGTGCTCTATCCAGCCAGGCTAGATTGACAGTTGTGTATAAGAACAAGCCCACCACCAGAAGTCAGTGCAAGGAGTGCATGTTTTCCTAAATAGAAAGAATAGAGTGAGTATGTCTTGAAAGGAACTAATCCACCTGTATGAAGATAATCAACAGGCAACTAAGCTGGCACACATATTAATGCACATGAGCCTCTGTAAAAGGAATCCTGGGGAACGGAATACTAACACAACGGAGAATACATTTCCTATGAATAACACTTCCAGCAACACTAACCAAGAACACTTTTCTAAAATGCATAAAATTTAATTATTCCCCATAAAATCCCATTCTAGTTGAATTCATTGAAAGAAACCGAACGATGGGTAGAGGACCTTACCTCTAGGAGGATGACACTAGGTAGAAAAATGTGTTGGCGCTGCCTATACAGGACCATACCTTTCCCACAAACACAGAGCTAATTAGTTTGTCCAAAAAGCAGTAGGAGAAGAAAACATAACAGCACATCCAGAGTCCCGGGAGAACAAAACAATAATATTCAAAGTCTTGGCCCAGGACAAGGAACAAGAGGGTGGGATCTGTGTCCCCCAATGTACACAACTACAAAGGGATTTTAATTTGAGTACAAAAAAAAAAACTATTTTCTCGTTATCATTGGGGGACACAGCACCATGAGATGTCCTAAAGCAGTCCCAGAGAGTGGGGAGAGAAGAAAACTACCGTGTGACCTACCTAATGCACCAGAGGAAGCCAGAGTATGAATTTGGTAGAACTTTGTGAAGGTATGCACCGAAGCCTAGGTAGCACCCTTGCAAACCTGAGAGAATTAATCTTGGTGTCGTACCACTTAAGATGCACCATGGGCTTTAACCCAAAAAGAGGGGGGGGGGGTGTTGCCCTTGTACCGATAGGATTCCAGAATCACAGACCTAATCTAACGAGCAATGGCAGTCTTGGAAGCCCCGAGCTCTTGCGCAGCCCTTCGAGGATCACAAAGAGTCAGAGCGTCTGAAGGAAGTCTCTGCAAGGTAGATGCGAACAGCTCTAACCACATCAAGGCAACGAAGTGCCGGCTCCCATGGGTGAAATGGATAGGTACAGAAGGAAGGAAGGATAAATGTTTTCACCGATGTGGAAGTCGGAAACCAGTTTAGTGAGAAAGGAAAGACGGGTCGGAACACCACCTTATACTTGCGGATCACCATGAAGGGAAACCTACAGGATAGAGCCGCTATTTTTGAAACCCGCCTAAAGGAAGTAATGGCCACTGGAAAGGCAACCTGCCACGAAAGAAAATGTCCCGCAGTGGCTCACAGGGTAAACCGTGGGGGGCTCCTTGAACCAGATTGAGATCCCAGGGCTCTGAGGAATGCAGAGGAGGGAAGGCATGTGCTACCCCCGTCAGAAGTTCAACTAAGAATGGAAGACTAGCATATGCTGTAAGAGGAATGAGAGCAGAAACCTAGCCCTCCCCGGAAGCCAGGCCCAGACTGTAAGAAAGACCGTATCCTAGGCGTGGAGGTCACCAAAGGATGGAAATTACATTGCCCACACCAAGGGAAATATCATATCTGAAACACCAGGTTTGAAACACTAAGGTTTTCTGGCCTTCATCATCGTCATCTGAATGACAGGTTTGGAAAGACCACAGAAACTCAGATCTTCAACAGCCACCCCATTAAACAAAGCTTAGGTAAAGTGGGGTGGAATAGCAGAGCTTGGGAAAAGACGTCCTGAAGCGAAAGGCACCAAGGGGTGTCTGACAGCAGATTGACTAGGTCAACGTACTAGGCCTTGCAAGGCCAGTTCTGGGTCACCAAGATGGATTAAATGCCCTCCGCCTTGATCCGCTTGAGAGTCCTGGGCAGAAGCATTAGAGGAGGTAATACAGGTGGAACCCATCCCAAGGAGTGACTAAAGAATCGACTGCAAAAGCCCTGGAATCTCGAGCCCTGGTCACGTAGGCCGGCACCTCATTGTTCAGTCGAGAAACTAAGAGATCGACGTCTGGGGTGCCCCACCTTTGCTTAATTTTGGTGATAATGTTTGAGGAGACAACATCCCCCAGATCTAGCTTCTCCCGATTGAGGAAGTCGGCGGCCCAGTAGTCCACCCCCCAGAATGTGGACTGATGACAGAGCTGGAATAGGACTTTCCACCCAGTGGAGACCCAGAGGACATCCACATGGCCGCCCTGTCTCCTGGTGCCGCTCTGATGGTATAGATAGGCGACTGCAGTTCAGTTGTCTGCCTGAACTTGGACCGGATGACCCTGGTGTCCAATGACAAAGCGCCAGGAATATGGCCCTCAATCCCAGAAGGTTGATCTGCAGCACTGCTTTGTCCCTGGACCATGTGATCTGAGCCCTGAGGAGGCGGAATACCGTCTTTCAGCCCGAGAGGCTGGCAGCCATCGAGATTACCAGCCACTGGAGAGGCAGGAAGGGGCAACTGGAGAGGTCTCCCACCATAGCAACTCCTGGCGAACCCGTAGTGGTAGGAGAAATTGGCTTGCTCAGTGAATCCTGGGGTTTCTTCCAGCATACGGAAATTATCCTTTGGAGAGACTTTGTGTGAAATTGAGCATAAGTAATGGCCTCGAAGGCTGACACCATATTGCCCAGCACCCATATGCAGAAGTTAATAGGAACTGGATTCTCCCTGGCAAAAGATGACGACACTGATCTTGTCCACTAGGATCTCTGGCTGACCTGGTGTAGAAAATAATGCGCAGGAACTCCATGCGCTGAGCTAGCGCTAGAGAAGTCTTCTTGTTGATTAGCCAACTGAAACTCTTCAAGGCGTCCATGGCAATCCTGAAACAAGAGGTCATCCAGACAGGGGATAACGGTGACTCCCCTGGTGCAGAGAAGTGCCATGAGAGATGCCAAAACCTTGGTGAGCATAAATAGGAGGGCGACAAACTGGAAATTTTTGAGAACCAACAGCGAAGCGGAGGAAACGCTGGTGAGCTCTTGCCATAGGAATGTGGAGCTAAGCATCCCAGATGTCGAGGGAGGAAGTGTACTCACCTTATTCCAATGAGGCCCCACAGACTGGAGGGACTCAATCCCAAACCGTTGAATGCATACCAAGCAATTTAACCTCTTCAGGTCCGGAATGGGCCTGGCCAAGCAGTCCTACAGGAACCGTAAAGAGATTGGAGTAGTAGCCTTAGAAACGTTCCCGTAGGGGAAAAGGGGATGATTACCTTTTGATAAAGAAGAGAGCGAATAGCCTTGAAAGAAGAAGACGTGCTCTGGGGCTCGAGGTGAAGTGGAGGGAAAGAACCAACTTGGGGAAGGTTTAGGAACTTTAATTTTGTATGCTGAGAGAGACACCCTCTTGAACCCAGGCATTGTCCACGTGACCAGCCACAGGTCCTGGAAGGAAAGAAGACGTCCCCCACCCAAAGAGAAGGCTCAAGTGGGGAGGCACCTTCAGGTGGAGGATTTCTTGGCAGGAGATCTTCTGGGCCCTGGGTTGGCCACCCTGCCAGGTGGGCCTAATATTGAAGGAGGAACGACCTGATCCCGTGGGATGGTTGGTTCTCCTTTCCGACCTCAGAGAGTGGATGTTGAAAAAGGAGCAAGACCTCTGGGGAAGTTGGGAAGGCCGCTGGCATCGAGGACAGTTCTTGGACAGGATGGCACTTTTGCCACCAGTGGCCTCAGAGATAAGCTTGTCCAAACATTTACTGAAAAGTCGGGCCCCAATAAAGAAGGAACCATTAAGAGCAATTTTAAAAGCAGGATCTGCCGCCCAGGATATTAGCCAAACCGACATATCGCCACCGAATTAATCACTGCTCTAGCGGGTGGATTGCAAGGAGGGCTCGCACAGTAACTTTGAGGCATGGATAAGCTGAGGGGCCAGTTCAGTCAGGTCTTTCTACAGGGATTCCTCAGAGATGCCCTGATGAAGCCGTTTAAGCCAAAATTGAGCAAGCTTTACTGACCCACAATGTGGTGAGCGCTGGGCACAGGGCAGAACCTGATGACACAAAGGAAGATTTTGCTACTTAATCGAATCTTTTGTCAAGGGAGTCACTCAGAGATGCCATATCTTACAGTGAGATTGGTGCTCTTTTAGAGCCTGAACACATTTGGCTCTACCAAGGAATGGACAGTACACTTGTAAACCAAGTCCTCCTGAAAAGAAAATATATAAGTCTTCTTGGAGACGAGCAAGCACCTCTCGAGGGTGCTTCCATTCTTTGGAGAGGAGATCCTCATACTCGCTGTGGTTTCGGAAAACTAGAGCCTGGCGACTGAGATGGGGAAAGGGGGTCATCCTTAACATGAAAGGTATTCCTGACAGCATGGATCAATTCCTGATTAGCAGCTTCCATTTTAGTGTCTTGTTCAAAGTCAGAGGATTCCCTAGGGGAGACCGACTGATCCTGCAGAGAGTCAGCTTCACCAGCACTAGTCCTAACAGGGAATGCTAGTAAAGACCCAGAAGAGAAACACGATCTGTCCCTTGAGCCCCTAGGTCTCTTGCAGGACATGATTAGCACAGAGTGAGACAACAGGGAAGCATTGATCTGGGAAGGCAGGCGTTCCAGAAACTGAGCCATTTTCTGGGAAAGTCTAGAAAGCTTCCCTTAAGGCATGGGTGATGCCCAATCAGGGTGGGAGGGGGGTACGACCTGCAAGGCTGCAGGATCTGGGGCGCTCTGGGTTGCAGGAACTGAGAGCATAGGAGATTAGGCTGGCCGCATGTGAATTTTGTATTACAGCGACTACAATTATTGTCACAAAAGCCACGAGGGCCTGTTGTCTGGAATTTTTCCAGGAGGAAGGCATGCTGGGAGAGTAACTTCTACACATATTAGGCTAGTGTCAGAGACAGCCTCCTGAGGAAGAAAGATTTCCTCCAGAAAAACAAAAAACACAGCCAAAAGAGCTGACCTACCGAACCCTGGGTGATGTCCCGACCGAGTCTGGAGCGATACGGAGTATCCTGGGAGCAGAGAAGCTGGAGCAAGTATGAAGAGGATGACGCTGACCACAGCGATTGTGCTAAAGCCAGCACTGAAGAGAGAGACTGCCCAGGGGACAGCGTGTGCAGAGGATAAACCAAGATCCACACCCTCAGCAGAAGGGAACAGCAGACAAGCGCCTGATATGGTCAAAAGAATTGCATGACCAGAGTGGGTGGGGAAACCGCAGAGAACATTTCAGCCTAGTCTTCCGAGAAGTTGGTTACTAAAGTAACAGCAGCAGCGGCGCGCCCGATTGCTCCACAATGCACTGAGCAAAAGTGTTAATACTCCCAGGGATGATCAGGAGAGCCTCCCTCAGATTGTAAAAGCCTCCCTGGGGGGGGGGGGGGGGGGGGAGAAACTGTCAAATAGCAAGGGCTAGAGTAGGGAGGCTATGAACCCTTTAAGATCAGCAGGGATCTGGACTGCTGGCCACAACTGATAGGGATGCCGCATAGGCCAATACTCACTGTCCGGCGTCTTTGGGCAACCACTTACATATAGTAGGGTTACCGGCATGCCATCTGCGGAAGAAGAAACAAGTGCTAGCTGACAAGCATGGAGGAAGCACAATGCAGGATACTGCCTAGTTTGCTAACACCCTCAGGGAGTTGACTAAACTGTTGACAAGACTGACAATCCTCCCTAAACCTAGAGGGAGAGAAATAAAGAAAACCAAAATAAAATGTGCAGCAGCCCTGAGAAGCAAGTTGTGTGTGCCTCCTATGGACACTAGGCTAAAACAGATTAGCTCAGTGTCGGTGGGAAGGTTATGGCCTACCTGGGCACAGCAAACACTCTTTTTCCTACCTAGTGTCAGTCTCCTAGTGGCAAGGCCTGTACTTACAATTCCCATATTGCTTGACAGCGCGTCAAGCAATATGGTAATTGTAAGTGGACAAAAATGTCAACCGCTAGTAATAATGACTGCGGGGAGGAGTAGCCCAAAACACGTGCCTGCCTTTGCAGGAAACAATCCCCAGGCCAGGGAAGACAGGGTCGCAGAAGTTTTGGAGGAAGCTAGACAAAAGTACCATGGTTGGGCCAAGTACATGTTGGTGGCCACTTCATGGTGAGCGAGGGAGAAGCATCTCAAGCAGAAGAAGTGGGGAGAGAAAAGAGAAAGATGGGTGCCGGAGCAGAAAGGCAATGACTGCACACTGTTTTAGGGAGTCTAGAAGGGAAGGGACTTGAGTCCCCACAGAAAAAAATGCCCTGGATAGAGAGAACGAAAAGAGGAAGAAAACAGGACTTTACATACTCAACTTTACACAACTTCCGATGCACACAAAGTCATCTCTTCGGTAAACCTTGCACTGAGTGAAAGGACCTGCCTGTTATCCTTGCAGGGGAAGTATGACTAGCATGGTGACTCAGAACTGTCAAATACCCTGTGTTAGGGTGTTTTAAACACAAAAGAGTTTGCAAAACCACCACAGCATTTTTGTGGATCAAGCAAAATTGACACAAAAACAGCAACGCTTTTCAAAAACCGCTGTGTGTAAGGAGGGATACAGCCTGCCTAGAAGGAGCTGACCTTTTTTCTCTACCTAGGAACAGCTTCCTAGTTGCAGGGAAAATACCCATGGCACGGCGTCCCCCAAGGATATTAACAAGAAAGTAGGTGTTAGGATAGTCATTCTGTGCACAAGAGTGAAGCTTACCATACACTTTAGATCATAGTCGTCCAAACCCGACAATTTCTGCCAACGATCTAATGCGTATGAAATAACATGGGGAGGTCAGACGACATAGCTGTTCTCCAAAAGCAGTCATTGTCAGTCAGCTAGCTAAGAATAGCTTAATACAACATTAAAACTGCAGGGTCGTGTGGCACTGCAGTTACTACCAATGTTTTGAGCATGAATTTTGCTCAATGCGGTTATCACCTCCCTTCCACCAGTTATAGTATCCCTATTCGCCCATGTCACGAGTAGTTTAAATATAGTGCCTGCAGGCCTATGTAACCATAAAAAGGCAATAAGGGGAGATTTAAAAACAAAATGCTCAATATGCTTTATTTAGACGTGTTTGTTGAGTGCATGGAGATGCTTATTAAAGTTGTGAAAATGAGCATCTGTACAGGAGTCCCAATCCTTTACTATGGATTCATACAAGACTTACCAGCATCGTTTGCATCATCCAGTTTGGGAATGCCTTTAATTTTGCTGTGCTTCACAGAAGAACACTTCTTATTTAGCTGTATTTGTGCCTTAAATTTGACCCAATTTAAAATGCTTTCCACTATGCCACAATTTGAAGCCTAAGCAATTACAAAAGAAAAAAAAAAAAGAATAAAAAATAAATGTATCAAAAACCGTAATACAATATTACAATTTTGTTGACGTTTTGAAAAACAAATAAATAAAATCAAGATCGTAACCACATACAGTTTTGGCCTGACAGTCCCATTTCTCAAATACGACTTATGAGAATAACTGTTTAAGACTTTAACTCATCCAATTGATTTCAAGACTTTTTGTGTTACTTATTTTAGTGGTAAATTTTGGTTGTAAAAAACACCACACAAAAACACCCACATCTCTTGTAAATTTGGGGAAGACAAAAAAAAAAAAAAATTCAAAATGTAAATTTCCATGCTTATAAAGACAGGTAGTCATACCACACGGAATAGTTAATAATTAACAATTACCACATGTCTACTTTATGTTGGCATCGTATTTGAACGGTCCTTTTATTTATTTTTTTTAGGACATTAGAAGGCTTAGAAATTCAGCAGAAACTTTTCACATTTTCAAGAAACTTCAAAAACCTGTTATTACAGTAGGCACCAATTCAGTTTCGAAGTGGCTTTGAAGGGCCTATATATTAGAAATCCCCATAAATCACCCCATTTAAAAAACTGCACCCTGCAAAGTGTACAATACTGCATTTAGAAAGTTTCTTAACCCTTTAGAAGTTTCACAGGAATTAAAAGCAAAGCGGAGGTGAAATGTAAAAGTTAATTTTTTTGGGCAGATATTGAATTTTAATAAATGCAACTCAATATTTATTACCCAGATTCTGCAGTTCTTTTTAAATATCCCATATGTGGCCCCAGTGTGTAACTGGACTCAAACCCAGGCCTCAGAAATGACCTTGTGGATTTTTTGGCCTCCTTTTTATTAGGATGTTTTCCAGAAACTATTATAGGTTTACAGAGCTCGAGGTGCCAAAATCGAAGAAACTCCCCCAAAAATGCCAAATGTGGTCGTAAACTGCTGTTATGGCACACTGCAGGACTCAGAAGGGAAGGAGCACAATTTGGAGCATAAGTTTTGCTGGAAGGTTTCTGAACGTCACATCGCAATTTGCAAAGCTTTTTCATATTTCCGGAGCGGTTTGAAGGCTGCTGGTATAATACACAATACTCATGCATTGCAGTGTATTATTCCTGTCAGAAATCGTATGTGTTAAAGGCCGGGATCAGAGCTAGCGCAGATTCTAGCCGTTAAAGCAGACGGTACGCTGGTGTATAGAGGACACCTGCTGGTGATGGCACCGGCTCCATCCCAATAGCTCTTTACATAAACGACAGATGTCAGGAATGGGTTAAAGCAGATGGTTAATATTAATATTTACAATGGGTGAGGTTTACAGATTGTTTATTTTTTTTCCCCATGTTGGCTGCTTTTCAGCTCAGCTCAATTGTGATACATGGCCAGTAACGCCAGCCTAGCTGTATGGTCTAATGAGGTCTTAGGGAGTCCGAAATCCATATTCTGCCTCGTCTGTCTTAGGGTGTTGCTCTGCTTTTACTGTATGCTTTACATTGAAGCTCTGGTTGTTCAGATTAGCTCCCATGTATTAACTTAATTTCACCACAAATCTTACCAGTAATGTCAGTGTATGGAGAGCGGATCTCTATTGCAGCAAAGACAGAATTATTACAAATCGTCCAAGTAATAAAACCACAAATGAGAAATAACGATGTCACAAACATTCTGAGGCAAATGTGTGTTAATAAGATGGCACCCTGGAGATCCGCTTTAACATTTGGAAGAAAAGATCACAAAAAGTCCTGAGCAAGACAATAGAGGTTTAGACCACAAACTTACTGCTTTAGCAAACTTTTCAGAAAGGTGGCACTTTGAGCCAAAACTCTTTGCCTGGAGGGTCATGTTCTCCTTTGTCTGAGAGTCAAAGGTGGGGTTCTCAATTAAACAATTGACAAAGACCCATACATGATTCTTCACCTGAAAAACAAAAACACATTAGAGGTTTGTCAAGCATTGAGTTGATTCTAGCATTTGCACATAAAACTCCGTTAAATGCAATGTGGCAATGAAGACTCCAGAGAACCGTGCTCCATACTAAAGGAATGGAGCAGCGGCCCCCTAAATTAGTATATTAGAAAAACTTCATTTTCATTATTGCTGACCTTTAGTTTCATTAAGTTAGAAGCATTCATTATTGTTTCTTAAAGGGGTTGTCCCACTAAGAACATTTATCACCTAACCACAGGATAGGTGATACATTTATTATCTTAGGGGGCCCGACCAATCACTAGAACGGGGACCTCAATCCCCTGATCCTCCTCACTGCACAACTACAGTGAGGAGGATTTTGAATAGTGCGGCGGTTGCATTGTTCAGCTGTTTCCATTAGCCCCATTGACATTGAATGGAGCAGCAGGATACATGTGCCAACCCGCCGCTCCACTCAAAATCCCCCTTACTGCAGTGAGGAGAAATGGGGCTCCCGACCCCGTTCTAGTGATCATGGGGGTCCCAGTGGTGGGACCCCCAGCGATAATTCATTTATCACCTATCCTGTGGATAGGTGATAAATGTTCTTAGGGGAAAATCACTTTAACCTCTTTAGGACACAGCCTGTTTTGGCCTTGTGGACACAGATGATTTTTCAAATCTGACATGTGTCACTTTATGTGGTAATAACTCCGGAACGCTTTTACCTATCCAAGCGATTCTGAGATTGTTTTCTCGTGACATATTGTACTTTGTGTTAGTGAAAAAATTTGGTCGATTAAGTCAATATTTATTAGCATTTTTCTAAATTTAAATGTATTTGCTTGTAAAACAGATAGTAATACCACACAAAATAGTTACTAGTTAACCTCCCCCATATGTCTACTTTATGTTTGCATAATTTTTTTTCACGTACTTTTATTTTTCTAGGACGTTACGAGGCTTAGAACTTTAGCAGCAATTTCTCATATTTTCAATAAAATTTCAATAGGCTATTTTTTCAGGGACCAGTTCAGTTCTGAAGTGGCTTTGAGGGCCTTATATATTAGAAAGTCCCCATAACTCACCCCATTTTGAAAACTGCACCCCTCAAGGTATTCAAAACCACATTCAGAAAGTATTTTAACCCTTTAGGCGTTTCACAGGAATTAAAGGGAATGTGTTGCCAGAAAAACATGTTTTTTTTTTAAAATTTAAACATTTAGTGTGTGGGTGATTAAACATTGTTCAAATTTTATTTTTTTTTTTGGCACGAGCCAGGAAATATTATAAAATTATTTCTAATTTATAATACTACCCATTTTTGGCCACTAGATGGGGCTGTTCCCAATGTGCAGCATTGCAACATTGGGTTAAAAGCCCTCGCTCTAGTGAGCTCTCAGCATCCACCCCTCCTTTATCCTGGCTAGTGCCGGGATAAACGAGGGGTTTGAAAGGTTTAACCTCCTACACTGTGTGTCGCCATTTTTTGAGGTAACCCACAGTGTAGTAGGTTTACATACAGTAGTAAACACACACAAACACTAACATACATTGAAATCTCTTACCTGCTCCTGCCGCCGCGGCTCCCTCCGGCCCGTCCGCTCCGTTTGCTGCCGCTGTTCCATGTGCACAAGTCCGGAAGCCGCGACCGGAAGTAGTAATATTACTGTCCGGCCGCGACTTCCGGTCCACAGGAAAATGGCGCCGGACGGCGCCAATTTCGAATAGGACTGTGTGGGAGCGGCGCATGCGCAGTTCCCACACAGACGCCGTACACGGCAGTCAATGGGACGGGAGCCGTTCGCAGTCCCTATGGGACTGTGGCTGCCGTATTCCATGTCTGTGTGTGTCGTTAATCGACACACACAGAAATGGAACAAAAAATGGCAGCCCCCATAGGGAAGAAAAAGTGTAAAAATAAGAAACAGTAAAACACAAACACACAAATGAATATAAACGTTTTTATTACAGCACTAACATCTTTAACATATAAAAAAATTATTTGCGATGACACTGTTCCTTTAAGGCAAAGTAGAGGGGAAATTGACAAATTTCATTTTATTTGCCGAAATTCATTTGCAATAAAAAAAGATCTGTAACACAGAAGGTTTTACCAGAGAAACTCAACTCAATATTTATTGCCCAGATTCTGCAGTTTTTAGAAATATCCAACATGTGGCCCTAGTGTCCTAATGGACTGAAACACAGGCCGCAGAAGCAAAGGAGCACCCAGTGGATTTTGGGGCCTCCTTTTTTTTAGATATATATTTTAGGCACCGTGTCAGGTTTGAGGAGGTCTTGTGGTGCCTAAATAGTCGAAACCCCCAAAAAGTGACCCCATTTTGGAAACTACACCCCTCAAGGCATTTTTATAGGGGTATAGTTAGCATTTTGACCCCACAGTTTATTTGCAGAATTTAGTGGAATTAGTCTGTGAAGATGAAAATCACCTATTTTTCTGTGGAAACATATAATTTTTTCATTTTTACAAGGAATAAAAGGAGAAAAAGCCGCTCAACATTTGTAAAGCAATTTCTCCCGATTACGGCAATACCCCATATGTGGTCGTAAACTGATGTTTGGACCCACAGCAGGGCTCAGGAGGGAAGGAGCGCCTTTTGGATTTTGCTGGATTGGTTTTCAGTGCCATGTCGGGTTTGCAACGCCCCGGAGGGACCAAAACAGTGGAAACCCCCCAAAAGTGACCCTATTTTGTAATCTACACCCCTCAAGGAACTTTTCTAGGGGTATAGTGAGCATTTTGGCCCCCCAGGATCTTTTTTTAGAGCTAAGGTGACCAAAAAACAGCGATTTTGGCGCTTTAAATTCTTTATTTATTACAGCGTTCAGCATGCGCAATAAATTATGTTTTAATTTATTCTGCCGGTCGGTACGATTACGCCGATACCATATGTGCATAGTTTTTTTTTACGTTTTGCAGCGTTTGCACAATAAAATTACGTTTCTATAAAATAATTTATTTTCTGAGACACGCTATTGAGCCGTAGCTTTTTAATTTTTTCGTCAAAAAAGCTGTGGGAAGTCTTGTTTTTTTTGCGGGACGGGTTGTAGTTTTTATTGGTACCATTTTGTAAATGTGACTTTTTGATCACTTTTTATTCTATATCTTGGGAGGGGTGGTGACAAAAAAATAGCGATGCTGACAGTTTTCCGTTTATTTTGTTTGCGGCGTTCACCGTGCGGAAAAATTAACATTATAGTTTCATAGTTTAGGTCGTTACGAACACGGCGATACCAAATATGTGTACTTTTTTTTAACGTTTTCATTTTTTCCCTATAATAAATGACTTATTATAGGAAAACAAAAGCTTTTATTTTTATTTTTACACTTTTATAAAACATTTTTATTAACTTTTTTTTACTTTTTACACTTTATCTTTTTGACCTGCAGCTTTGATCGCTGCTAGAATACATTACACTACCTAGGTAGTGTAACGTATTCCAACTGTCAGTGTGACGTCACAGTCACTCTGACAGTTGGTCTAAGAGGATCAGCAGAGGCTGATCAACATAGGCTGACATACATGGCAGACCCGGGGGCCGTTGTCTGGCCCCCGGGTGCCATCACAAGCATCAGAAGCCCCCACGATTGCATGGGGGCTGCTGATGCGCTACAAACCCGCTAAATGCGGAGATCGCAATCGAGCACCGCATGTAACAGGTTAATGGCCGAAATCAGCGGCGATGAGCCGCTGATCGGCAACACTGGAGTGTCAGCTGTCGGGGACAACTGATTTCCAAGTTCCCAATGCACACCTTGTCGCACACCGGGAAAAACTCAGTAACTGTACGTCCTCGTGCGGGAAGTAACCTCCCGCAACGACGGACAGTTACGTCCTCGTGCGGATAGGGGTTAAATTACAGCAAATAGAGCATCAAAACAAAAACAAAAGCAAAAGCAAAAACTTAAACAGAATGGCACAGTACCTGGAACGGCTTCACAGAAACCCCAGCTTTGTTCTTTTTCTTCACAACTTCAATAAGTTTAGATACTATCTGATCCACTACATAATCTACATGTCTACCACCCTGTGACAGGGGGAAAAAAAAAAGAGTAACGTTTTCAATCATTCAGTAATTGCGCTAGTTAAATAAATTAATTTTAATTAAACATGAATAAAAAAATTATGATTTTAGATCACAGGAAGGAGAATTCCTAATAATACGCAAAAGATGACAAATGCTCAAAAGCCATATATACAGAATTGCCAGGTAATGTGCCAAAAGATTTCCAGCAATTAACTATGAAAAACTGGCACCAAAGCAATCTGGTATTGCCTATCTCCAGTGGAAGCAAAAGGCTGCAAAACACATACATACATAATGGGTTTTAGACTATTGTAATGATATATATTTATGTGTAAAACAACCCAGTGTACCAGTCCACGTCCTTACCTTTGTGGTAGCTATGCTATTTACAAAACTGATCTGTTGAAAGCCTTTTTCACTCAATGTGAGACATACATCCCACCGCTCGTTCGCAACTTCATGGATTACTTTTAGTGCAACGCCTGTCTCATCCAATTTCTCCTTTACGTAAAGATCTACGTAACTGCGGAAACCATTTACCTATAAAAGTGAGTGAGAATTAATGGGCAGCAGAATTTGGCTTAATATATCCAAGAAAAAGATTCATCCAGCAACTCCATGTGATAAAAAAAAATCTGCTTTATTGCAAAACATGCTTGCAGACAGATGGACAAAAAGATATAGCTTACGCTAAAGGTCAGTTCACACAAAGTTTTTTGGCACCGATTTTGACGTGGAAATCGCATCGGAATCAGACCCAAAAACGGACTAAACCTCCACCTATTGATTTGAATGGGAGGCAGATGAGGCTTTTCTCCCGGATGGATTTTGGTGGGATAAAAAAAAAAAAAAAAAAAAAAAAAGAAAAAGCGGCATGCTCTTTTTTTTCTTCAAGCGGTTTCCACCTCTGACCTCCCATTGAAATCAATGGGAGGCAGAAAAGATCCACGGCGCTGGTTTTGAGCTTTTTTTTGCGGCGCCCAAGAAACGTTGAATCCATCAGATTTGAAGGAATTCTAAAGGCAGATTTTTCTGCCTGCCAAAGAACTCCGTGTGAACTAGGCCTTACCTTTACACACATGCTATGTATTTTTTACTTGACTTTATTACTTGGAAGCCCACTCTCCTGCATCTGTGCACCTATGTAATCTCGCTACCCTTGGAGCTGGTTGGCAAATGCCTTTTCTTTGTAATACCTAGCTTAATAGGTTTACTATCGGAAGTCATTTTATCCAACTTACAGGAATTTTTTTCCCATTCAGCATGACTCGAACACCTTTGCAGGAGCCGGCAACATCATAAGCCCTTCTTGTTAAGAGAGCCACAGTATCCT